>NC_142502.1:73355384-73661538 GCF_057876585.1 Rhinolophus sinicus | reverse complement strand
AGAAAGGCAAGTAGGCCTATCTATGGGGGCAGGTCACAAGAGTGGTACAAAAAGGATCAAAATAGAACATGCAAATTCAGAGCAAGGGACTAGTGGAGACAGGGTTGTAGAAATGGGTCTCAAGCCCGTTGGATCAGCTAAAGACCCTTCCTTTGGATTTACTTCATCATGTTTCTGCTGGGCTGAGGGCTGCTTCCAGTGGTCACAGGGGCCTGGAACTACCTGTGGGACAGACTGACACATATTTAATACTAATTTATGCAGCTAGCTATAGCTTTTAGGGATGATTATATCAATAATTGGAAAACATTTAGGATGATTAAAAGGGGGTGATTAGAATTTAGGCATATTTCTTACCAATTTTTCATTGAGTCAATACTTAGGGAATTTTTGCTAACAAGCTGCTGCCAAATAAAGATCCTGCTGGGTTTTTCTTTAATTAATGAGATGGTTTGGTTTTAATTATTCCATTAATTGTTTAAATGCTAATAAATGCTCTTAAAGATCTTGAAAATTCTTCCCTCTTAAATATGTTAAACCATCCCCCTCTGTCCTCTCATTTCTGTTCTTAATTTGCCCAGTAAATCCTCTTTTAATCAATGGTACCAAAATAAGTGCTACCCAAACTCTAGCAGAATTATCACAAATTCTGAATTAATGGAGTCTGAATGGAAGTAATGAATTGTATTTATGCTCTTGAAGAAGACAGTATTCCACTTAGCCTGTATTTACTATGCAAACAAGCATACTAAAAGTGATGGAAGAAATAGTAAAAATGAGAACTTCAGCCTTACTTCTGAATACAATTATTTTTGCTCAGAGCCTATTTTGTGTTAATGTCCTGTAAAGTCAATATATGGGTTAATATTTCCATGGCTTTGGCACTAACTGCATACAAGATGTTTTATTGGTTAAAATTGTCAATGAGTCCTCTCATATATCGTTATGTTACTATCATGGTCTCCAAATCAAGTGTCATGTTGCCAAGGAGGAATAAGTCTACAACCAAATAAAAGAGCAGGAGAGCAGAGCAGGGTTTCAAGTTACTGTGACAGATCAGTTTCCTCCTACACTAAGTGATTTTCCAAATCAGTCCATCACCAATCAGAGGTTGTTTGGCAGGTGTGCAGAATGGGTGACAAGCAGGCAGTGGTGTATTAATTAAGATATGCTGGTGATGTGAGCACAGGTGCTTGGCAGAAATAACATTCCAAATACTATTATGGGCAAATAAGAAAGTACAATAGGAGCTACTTCTATCTGAATTAAAGGTTAGATGTACCGAGAGAAAGCGTTTTCTCTCCAACAGGGAGACTTCAGAAAAACAAATTGGGATGAGAATATGGCTTGGTGAATAACAACAGACAAATGTATTGTGACAGAGACAAGGGATACCCCCAAGTACTCCTGGGATTCAGCTGTCAGGATAATTCACCATTAAATCAAATCAATAAATATTTGCCATGTGTTGTGTCTTAGGCTTAAGGATCATAAAAATTGGTGTTCTAAAACACTTGGAAATTTCCTAAGTAGTTTTCCTGTTTTTATTCTCATCTCAGTTTTTCTTAAGCCAGTCAGTACAGAAGGCATATTCCTTCTCAGTCTGTTGTTTAATGGTTCAAATGAACACCAGGCAAAGGGCTCATTAAATTAGTTCAAGGTTATCTATAGACAGGCCCTTCATCTTACTCAATTTAAGACTATGCTTGATTTATAGCATGACTGGTTTTGAATGATTTTGACAGATAACTAGAAACAATTAGAGACAGAAATAAATAATCCAGAATCATGACAGGCTTCATAAAGTATCCAGTGTGAGATTCACATGGCTAATAAAATTGAAACTATTAAAATAAATGATCTTGCATATATTTGATTTTTCTTTGTGATCTGACTGTTCAAAAGGGCAGAAATCTTCACATTTTCCTTTAATTTAGAAAGTATTATTAATGGAATATTGTCACAATGCCATTGTTTTACATACTTTGGGGATAGTTAACAGTTTGTGTTTCTCAGCAATTGCACTAAGAGCTGCTATGCACTTTCTATTTGTGTCAGTATGTTCTGTTAATAGTGTCTCCTGTAGATTTTCATTCTTAGATTTTGGTCTTTCCTTTTCTTCTGCATAAGCCTAGAGGACTGAGTCCCAACATCAGTTCTGGAAGCTTTTGTGTAAGTTCACATATGTGTGTGTGTGTGTGTGCAAGTGTAAGTGTGTGTGCTATGGTTTGTACAATATGCACAGAGAGAGGTGTGTGTTTTCCTACCTCTTGAAGTTCCCCAAAAGATATTAGAGTACACTAACACCAATAACACGTACTACAGTAATGGGGAAAATGTACAATCTTAGCTTTAAAAAAATGCACTTTGATGCTTGTAAGGAAAAATAATTTTCATGGGTAAAAGAGGAGGAAGCCAAGAATCTTTAGAATAAAAGTTGTTCCTATTCTGCCAGAAGGTCTAGAAAGAAGGTGGGTCAGATGACCCCAGAAAGCATGGGATTTCCCACAGTGGCATATGAAGTCTATAATGCAGTCCCTAGTTTATGGGCATGGCGAAAAAGCAAGGTAATATAATGTCTGATTTCTGCTGGTATCCACCACCCCCATGCCCACAGCCTTTCCTCCTCTGAAAGCCCTGATCCTAAAGGTTTCTATTTTTTCCAAGTTATGCCTGCTATTTTCACATTCTGCCAACAAGGACCCCACTGGACAGCTCAACAGTTGAGGTACTCAGAGTTCCACCCCTCCATCAGCACAGCCTCTGCCTTCCTCATTATTGAGTAAATAAAACATTGGCTGCTTCTGCTCGGCCTTCAAAAGCCACTCTGGCTCCACCCTGAAGTTTCCTCCAAAAACCCAAACATTGGAGATTCTGCTGAACACATGCTCAAACGAAAAAATAAAGCACCCTCACTTTCTCTTTCTTTCCCTACCCTGACATAAGAACCTTTCTTGATCAGTGGTGAAAAATCCTGTCATTCTAGTAAGATAGTAATAAGAGAAGAGATGTTATCAGATGACCCCCAGTGAAAACAAAAGTATTCAGTGCTATAAATCATAGGAGTGAAATTAGGTAATCACTGTTACTGTCCTAAAGCTTAGTTTAATCACACTAAGACATTGACACCAAGACATCTTGCAGTGAGAAGCCGTTCACTCCAATTGCAATTAGTGTCAGTAAGGCTGAATAGGCAAATTAGGAAAAAAAATCATAAGCCAATTAACTCATTCCAATTTTTCTACTTCTAGCTGGTTCTTTTTCAGTATTTTGATCTTAATGGGTTGATAAAGTAATATGCTAATTGGTTTTTACTGAACCTAAAAATTTTGAACTGAAGGAAAAGTCAACAAATATTTTGTGAGGGCTTGGCTGGGTAGAGAAGTTACTGCAATGGGTGAAGAATTTCTCAAGGAACCACTACTCAGACAGCACTTAATCGCACGTCATTTTCTAGTGTGTGTTTCTTAACATCCCAAAATAAATTATAAACTCCTCAATAGTGGTAGACATTTTGTTCATCTTTATATCCTGCATGGTTCTGGTATTCAGTACACATTTGAAGTGAATTCATGAAGCAGAACACCTATAAATGAAGTAAGTCAGTTATACTAAACAATGAAAATACCCTAAAGGAAGAGGGAAGGAGCATATTTTTCTGGAAGCCAAGGGATCTATCTCTCAGTATAAGAGCAATTTTTGTTGGTCCAAGCAAAGACAGCTATAAGAGACATAACTCCCAAGTAAGAGAAGTAGAAGGTTCTGAGAGTTCCCCCAGAGCACACCCAATCCTGACCTGCCTCTCAACCTCTCAGTAGCACAGAATCACCTGTCCTAGTCAGCTCAGGCTCCTATAACAAAATGCCACAGACTGGGTGGCTTAAACAACAGATGTTTGTTTCTCACAGTTCTGGAGGCGAGAAATTCAAGATCAAGGTGCCAGCCGATTTGGTTCCCCAGTGAGGTCCCTCTTCCTGGTTTACAGAGGACTGCATTCTCACTGTGTCCCAACATGGTGGAGAGAATGCACTGCTCTGGTCCCTCTTCCTCTTCTTATAAGGACATTAATTCTGTCACAGGGGACCACACTTATGACTTTATCTAAACCTAATTACCTCCCAAAGACCCCACCTCCAAACACCATCACATTAGTGGTTAGTGTTTCAACATATGGATTTTGGAGGGAAGCAAACATTCAGTCCATTATACTGGCTTAACTCTTATCACAGGTGTCCACCTCAACCCACAAGAGAAATAACCCCAACAGAAGATAAGATTTGCTTTATAGTCAACTTGACATATGTGTACCAATGTCTCTTGATTAAAATACATTATTTGTATGTTTTAAGGAATTTTATTTAAATTTTTATAAGTGTTTTAAATTTTCGTAAGTAAGAAAAATTCATTGCTCTTGCATATTGTCATAAAACTAATAGAATAGCCGAATTTTATTTCTGGTAGCAGTTAATTTTAAATTGTTACTCATATTGTTTGGATAGAAGAGGGCAAGCTCATATAGTTCTTAAGAGAAAGAAAAACCTGTAAGATCATGAGAAATTGACAAATGGGCAACTTGAATCAAGAACTTGGTTTGATTTCATTCATTCTGGAGACTTTCTTGGTCTTCCCATTTTAATCTGATTCAGGGTTTTCAGCTTCAATTCCAAGTTTACTTGGTTCATTTGTGATTATTTGGCAAAATTATAACAGACTCCATATCTGGATTCAATTCAAGGTACAGCAAACTGTTTTTAATTTTTTCAACTTCAAGTTCACGATTCAAAGAGTTAGTTCTAATCCTTGCTATATACACATGTGGCTGCATGCAGACACACCCATATATAAACCTCAAACCTATTAAAGTATAATTTAGTTTGGGGTGGGGGAGGGTAGACAACCAAAAAGAACTCAGTGAGCCTGCTTTCTCTTCGTAATGGAGGGAAGAGGAGACTGTGAGGGAAGTTTCTCTATGTACGCTGCCAACTTGGGCACCACAGCAGAGAGCGCCGCTGTGGCTCTGTCCCCTGGAGAGATGCCCCCATGGCAGGTGGAGGGGAAGGCCTAGGTCATGCTTTGCCCTGATGTAGGATGAGACTTTGAGAACACAAAACATGAACACAGAAGGGATCATTTGAGTGACTCCCTCAGATGGGCATTACAGCACTTAACAGCAGCCAACCCATCCTTAAGTGTCTAAAAGCGCTACAAGAGGGCACGAGTCCTCATGATGGCATCCCCCCTAGCAACTGGGATGCACAGGACCACTGCTAGACTGAACAGTGGGGGAAACCAGGAATGTCCTCTGTTCCTGACTCTTGTGGTACTTCTCGTCTCCCCAACAAGAGGGCACCCACTTCCTGCCCCTGGCCCATATGCTCTCAACCTGTGGCCCCAACACCTGATAAAAATCTGCCCCTGATCTTTCTTTGGTAACAAATTGTAAATCAGTCATTTGGAATGGGACGTTTTCAATCTCCTCCCTTTCCTATGCCCTTTTGATCACCCTCTGGGATAAATGAGTACTGTCACATTAGTGAGGTTAAATTAGTCCCTTTTCAGAGGGATATTTACATTTTAACAGATGTGAATAACTTCAAGGGATAAGTTATTTCTAGAGAAATTTCAGAAATCAACCAATGAAAAATAGGAGGATCTCAGAAGGAACTAGATTTTCCTGGTGCTCCTGAAATGAATTCATTTTTCAGTGTCTTCCTAAGCCTTCCAGCCAAAAAGGCCAGCCCCAGTGACACTGGCTTTCAAGACCATCTCAATCGCTCAATGGCAGAAGCCATTGATGCCACATCATACCTTGTCCCCATCTCCCCATCCTCACCTCACTCCCACGTCTATGTCCCCCTTCTCTACAGACCCCCTCAGTGTATACTAAGCAACTTAGTAAAGTTTCATTATGCTGTCACCACCACCTCCCATGCAGACATGATTCTGAAGGTATTGATATGCATATGTCAACACCTGGTCAAATCAGTCCCTTTGATAAAAATACTTATGCCTTCAAATTCTCTTCCAGTATACTAATAGTTAATGTACCATCCTAAAAAGTAAGGAGAAACGTGAAAGTAAGGTAAATTCATGATGTCATCTGGTGGCCTCTAACTAATGGTTAGTAAGTATGGGTTTAGGGTCTTTTTCTGCTCTTCAAAGAGACAAATATCCAAAAGATAATTTATTTTTGTATATTTACTTCCATTTTCTGGTTTAAGTGTGGAGCCATCTCTAGATCTTAATTTCATTTCCTTAATATGTATTATACTAACAGAATTTTCCAAATTATAAAGAATTATAATTGCAACCCTTCTGACAGATGCCTTTCTTGGCAATTTATGATTAAGTTTACATCACAAATCCTTCCCTGCAGGGACTATGTGAAGAGGCGTGCTGGTCTGCAAACCCTATGTTGCTTAAGTATGCACACACAAGAAAAGGAGCAAAAATAGCTGGAAATTGATTATGTTGATATTCTGAAGAAAGGCAATAGTTCCAATTTTGTATGTCTAATTAGCCACGGCTCTTAAGAATCGGTGCAAATGTCACAGGGTTTATAATGTCGGCACTTCATCTGCACAAAATGCTATTTGATGGCATAAAACCAGAAAAAAACTAATGGTCACAGCAGACAGCTTATAGATTAGACAAAGGTCGCTGTGTTTTAATGAGCAGTGCTGTTAATGAATGAGAAAACAAGTAGAACATAAACTGTTAGGCATTGTGAATTTGTGCACCCCTCCCCCCCAAAAAAAATCAATCTTTACTGAAAACCACTTTGAGTAACTCAAAAATAAAATAAATGTAAGAAAAGAATTTAAATCTTCAATTATGTAGCACAGTCATATATATCAATGAAGTAGCATCACAGTTCTCTAGTGTGACATATAAAGATTCTTCCTTAATATCTAGAAAAGAGGGTTAATGCTAGATTAGTATTCTCGATAGATGTTCTAGATAGACTGCCTGTTGGTTTTCTAAATTTCTATATGCATTTCCTTAGTCTTAGATAGAATAAGAAAGATGTTCTTTGTTTTACCAAAATTCTGTGAGGACAAATAAGGAAATACTATAACTCTTCAAGACATGTGATAAAAATAATCAACATTGCCTTTAGTTCTGTAGAGGGCTGGCAAAGCCAAGCTTCTAGTGGCTTCAATAAGGAGGGACAGAATCATTGTTAGTAATACCAGTTTGTATTCCAGCTTTCCTCCAAGTAGATCAAGTACTCTAATTATTATTCACTTACCTCTTTAGCAGTCATTTGAGTAAATAGTGAACATTTTATTTCAATTAAAAACAAGCAAGGGAAAATGAATTGGTTTATCCTGAGCACAGCCGCAAAGGCACCAGAACCTGTCTCATAGTTGGCCCAGCAAGTCAGAAGAAACATCTATAAATCATTTCAACTGAGCATAAAAGATTTTTGTATTTCTAACTTATTTGAAAATGAAATAAGGAGACCCCCTCCAGAGGATCATTTAGAGAGCACCATTAAACCAAAACACAGTGGGACCAGATCTAGCATCTGAATTTAACGAAGAACGTCTTTCCTCTTATGAGTCTACTCCATTGGCTGGATGATGGGCAATGCCTTTTTTTTAATTGAAAATTTTTTGAGGTAATTGCAGATTCACAGAGATTCCCTGTGTACACTTTATGCTGTTTCCTCAAACAGGAACATTTTGCAAATCTATAGTATAATATTGCAACCAGGATATTAATATTGATAACAATCCACAGATCTTAATTCAGATTTCCCTGGTTTTGCTTGTTCACATTTGCATGTGTGAATTTAGTTCTGTAAAATGGTGTCGTATGTGAATAGTGGTGTATCTATCACAAAAGTCAAGACACCAAATAGTTTCATCACCACAAGGATCTCTCAACCTGCCCTTTAATAAACACACCCACCTACCTCCTCCTTCCCTCGCTACCCCCACAATCCCTGACTTCTAGGAATCACTAATCTGTTAAGTGTTTCTAAAATTTTTCCATTTCAAAAAAGTTATATAAATGAAATATTATAGTATGTAACCTTTGGAGATTGGCTTTTTTCACTCAGCATAATTCTTTAGAGAGTCACCCAAGTTGTGTATATCAATAGTTCATTTTTATTGTTGAGTAGTAGTCCATGGCATGGATGTACTACAGCTTGTTTAACCCATTCACATGGTAAGGACATCTGGTCTGTTTTCAGTTTTTGGCCATTATGAATAAATCTGTGAACATTTGTGTACAGGTTTTTGTATAAATGATAAGTAGTCATTTCTTTGGCATGAATGCCCAAGAGGTCAATTGCTAAGTCATATATTAACTGCTGGTTTCTAAGAAACTATCAAACTGTTTTTCCATAAGGGCTGTACTGTTTTACGTTTCCACCAGCAATGTATGTATGAGTGATCCAGTTTTTCAACATTCTCCCCAGCATTTTGTGTTGTCACTATTTTTTATTTTAGCCATTCTGATAGATGTGTAGTGTTATTACATTGTGGTTTTAATTTGCATTTCTCTATGGTTAATGATATTGAATATTATTGCATGTGTTTATTTGCTATCCATATATACTCTTCAGTGAAATGTCTGTTCATGTCTTTTGCCTATTTTCTGAGTTTCTATATAGTCTAGATTAGTCATTTGTCAGATACATGGTTTGCAAATGTTTTTCTTCAGTCTATACCTTGTCTTTTTGCCCTCTCTATTTTTGATAAAGTCTAATTTATCAATTTTTCCTCTTACTACTTATGCTTTGGTGTCAAATCTAGCAACTGTTTTCTTATCCCAAACCCCCAAAATTTTCTCCTATGTTTTTACTAAAAGTCTTAGAGTTGAACAGGTGAGCCCAGGATACATTTTGGATTAATTTTTGTATGAAGTGTGAGGTGTAGATTGAGTTTCCTTTTTCTTGCCTAGTGAAGTCCTATTGCACCAGCATCATTTTTTGAAAAGGCTATATCTTCCTCTGTTGAATTGCTTTGGTGATTTTATTTATCAGAAATCAATTGAACATATTTGCCTGGATATATTTCCAAAGTCTGTGTTCTGTTCCATTGTTCTCTATGGGTGTGTCCCTCTGCCAATACTACATAGTCTTGATTACTGGAGCTCTTTAATAGGTCTTAAAATCAGATAGAGTGATTTCTCCCATTTCATTCTTCTTTGTCAGATTGTTTTACCTATTTTGTATTCTTGCAATATAAATTTCAGAATAAGTTCATTTATTTCTACAAAAAAAAAGGCTGGCTGAGATTTTGATCGAAATTTCATTAAACCTACAGATCAATTAAGGAGTTTTGTAATTTTCAGCATGCATATCCTGTGTGCATTTTGTTAAGTATACAATAAAGCTAAACATTTTATTTTCTTTGCAATGATGATAAATAATATTGTGGTTTTGGTTTCCACATCCTCATTGTTAGTATACAGAAATGTGATTGATTTTTATACATTGATCTCGTAAACTTATTGAACTTATTTATTGGTTCTAAGAGTTGTTTTGCAGGTTCCTTGTGATTTTCTCCGTAGACAATCATGTCATCTGCAGATAGACTGTGTTATATCTGCCTTTCCAATCTTTATGCCTTTTTTTCTTTTACTTGTCTTATTGTAGTGACCATATTATTCAACTATTTTGTAAAAGTACCATCTTGCCTTATTCTTGATTTTAAGCTGAAGCATTCGTCTTTCAACATTAATTATGACATTAGCTGTAGGATTTTTCCACATGTTATTTATCAAATTGAGGTAATAAGCCTCTATTCCTAACTTGTGAAGTTTTTATCATAAATGGTAAAGCTGGATATTCACATTCAGAAAAATGAAATTGGACCCTTATCTCACAAAATATACAAAAATCAACTCAAAATGGATTAAAGACTTAAATGTAAAGTCTAAAACTATAAGACAACTAGAAGAAAACATAGGGAAAGAATTTCTTGACATTGGTCTAGGCAATGATTTTTTGGATGAGATGCCAAAGGCACAGGTAACAAAAGCAAAAATAGACAGATGGGATTAGATCAAGTTAAAAAGCTCTGCACAGCAAAAGAAACAATCAACAAAATGAAGAAACAATCTCCAGAATGGTAGAAAACATTTGCACACCAAACATCTGATAAGGAGTTAATATCCAAAATATATTAGGAATGTCTATAACTCAATAGCAAAAAAATATAGTAATAATAATAATAACCCATTTTTTAAAAAATGGTCAAAGGACCTGAATAAACATTTCTCAATATAAGATATAGAAATGGTTGACAAGTATATATGAAAAGATGCTCAGCATCACTAATCATCAGGGAAATGCAAATCGAATCAAGACCACAATGAGATATCATCACACACCTGTTAGAGTGGGTATTATCAAAAAGACAACAAACAACAAGTGCTGGTAAGGATGTGGAGAAAGGGGAACCCCTGTGCATTACTGATAGGAGCATAAATTGGTGCAACCACTATGGAAAACAGTAAGAAGTTTCCTGAAACAATTAAAAATAGAACTATCATATGATCCAGCAATACTATTTCTGGGTTTATATCCAAAGGAAATGAAGTCAAGATCTTGAAGCGATATCTGTACTCCCATTGTCACTGAAGCATTATTCTCAATAGCCAGGACAGGGGAACAACCTAAGTGTCCATCAATGGATTTTTAAAATGTGCATATGTACAATGAAATATTATTCAGCCTTAAAAGAGAAGGAAACCCTGCCATTTGCAATAACATGGATGAATCTGAAGGACATTATGCTAAGTGAAATAAGCAAGACAGAGAAAAAAGAATAACACATGATCTCAATTATATGTGGAATCTAAAAAAGTTGAACTCATAAAAACAGGATAAAATGGTCTTTACCAAGGGCTGGGTGTTGGGTAAAATGGGGAGATGTTTCCATTCCAGTTATGTAAGTTTCAGTTATGCTAGATGAATAAGTTCTGGATAGCTGATCTACAGCATGGAGACGATAGTGAATAATATCATATTGTATACGGAAAACTTGCTAAGTAGATTTTAAATGTTCTCACACACACACACACACACAAATGTTAATTGTGAGGTGATGGATATGTTAATTAGCTTGATTATGGTATTTATTTCACAATGCTTGTGTATATCAAAACATCACATTGTACACCTTAAGTGTATACAGTTTTTATTGATAATTATACCTCACCAAAGCTGGACAAATGAAAAAGAGAGAGAGAAAGTGGTCTTCTCACACTTCCATTTCCCACTTATTCTAAATCTGTCAGATTAGGGATGATTTCTCTGACTCAATAGCACTTTATTCCTTTTTATTGAAATAAGATGGAAATTTCAGGAACCAGGAGACAAAATCTGCTCAAAATGGTTTTCACACTTTAGTTCTCTATCACATAAGCCCAAGTCTTCAAAAGAGGACATTCCCACAGGCTGCAGCTCTGGACCTGAAATAAATGCTCCACAATCTGCTGAGCTCTCATCTCTCACTGTTGCTTACTCAGTGACTGGAGATTTTTGAGGTTATTTTTCACACAGTCTGAAACCAAGCCCACATAAGGAATAATAAGTAATGGTCTATCAAGGAGAAGAGAATTCTAACTCTTGTGCTACTTCCCCCCAGGCAAAAGTTATGACCCCATGGTGAAATCCAATTATAACTTCCTCCTGCTTTATTTGGAAATAAAGGATTTTTTTTTCCTAACCTCTTTAAAAATAAAATATTCCCGAACAAGGGTCCCAGAGTAAAGAATTTGTAGATTTAACTTACCCTGCTTCAATGCAGCATAGAAATGGTGCAGTGATGGCCTCCCTTACTTTAGAGTAATGGTCATATATTTATTGGTGTCAGCTAGTCCCGTGAAAAAGAAAAATCATGATATGGGAGTTCCTGGAGGCTCAGACCACATTTAGGATTTTCTTGAATATCCCTTCTATTATAATATTACCTCTCACCAGTGGAGTGCCAAACTTCCTGGCACAAGTAAGAATTAGGGGCAGCAATAGACAAGTGGACCTGCCATTAAACCTGGAGGGGGCACAGGTGCAGCATCTTAAGCCCCAGCATGCTTTCTATACATGGGAAAATGTGCTGGAGAAAAAAACGGTTGATCTGGTACAGTACCACCATAATGAATGAATAGACCCAACTACCTAGGTACATATTCAAAACCAAAACAAAACCTTCATGTTATTAGTGAATACATGTTAACCATAGTTTCAGTAACCTGTGCATAAAGTCATCTTCAGAGATTTATCCTATAGGTAGTTTTAAGTCACTGTAAGTAAGCAGCAATGATATTGGAGATTTATTTCCCACCATGAGAAATATTTGTGGATTGCTTAGTACAATATAACAGAAGGATAGAATGATACATCTATCTCTACTAGGCGTTTCAAAAGTGCAACACATCATCACATTCTCTAACTGAAGAAACAGACATTTGCCTGAAATTTGCAACAAAAATGCCATTTTTCTAAATTTGATAACAGTTTTTATCTTGGTACATGGGATGGGAGAACGGAAAGTAGATTAGGACCTTTTTTTTCTATGCTTTATATATCTACGATGTTTGAATGTTTTAATAAAGACCATGTATCACTTTTATAACTAAGCAAGTATAATAAAAATCAATTAATAAATATTTTTCTACATTATAAATGCTGAGTCAACCCTTGTTTAAAAACAAGGGAGGGCGTTTTAGCCGGGACCGCCATCTTTCAGTAATTTGCCAAAATGACCAACACAAAGGGAAAGAGGAGAGGCACCTGTTATATATTCTATAGGCCTTTTAGAAAACATGGTGTTGTTCCTTTGGCCACATACCTGTGAATCTACAAGAAAGGTGATACTGTAGACATCAAGGGAACGGGCACTGTTCAAAAAGGAATGCCCCACAAATGTTCCCACAGCAAACCAGGAAGGGTCTACAGTGTTACACAGCACGCGGTTGGCACTGTTGTAAACAAACAAGTTAAGGGCAAGATTCTTGCCAAGAGAATTAATATTCATATTGAGCATATAAAGGACTCTAAGAGCCGAGATAGCTTCCTGAAACTGATGAAGGAAAATGATCAAAAAAAGAAGGAAGCCAAAGAGAAAGGTCCCTGGGTTCAACTGAAATGCCAGCCTGCTCACCCAGAGAAGCACACTTTGTGAGAACCAAGGGAAAGGACCCTGAGCTGCTGGAGCCCATTCCCTATGGATTCATGGCATGGTAGATGTAAAACAAATAAAACACCTCTGTACTGTTAAAAATATTTCTCTTAATTGAGTAGAAGTGTGTTGTTCCCTCCCCCAAAATAAAATATTAAAAGAAAAAACAAGGGAAGAAATTATTTTTTAAAGGAAAACCAATTTCAATAAACTCAGTTCCTGTCCCTATAGGGACAGCAAGGTGACTGTGACAAGCTGGCTCCAAGAGATGCTTTCTTCTTACAAATTCCATTTGATTTTTCATTTTATAACCCACTGCTTAATGAGCCACTTTAGTTGGCCTTTCCCCAAGGTTCACTCACAACTCTTCCTACATAATTTCAAAGTCATTTTGCTGGAGCAGGTGTTATTTTCTAAGCAGCTCTCACCAAAGGGCAGCATAATAATTAACAAGCTTTAGATTCGAAGAATTTAGGATCTCACTTCTGGCAAAGGATATATGTTTCACACAGGCAGTAATGTTTTGGGAATTTTCTATTTTATAACAATATTTGGACACCATAACAAAACACATGCTTCTAAATATTTAGTTCTTTTTCTCTGAGAATAGCTCTTAAGTGCTATGTCACACCTTGCAGCAATAGGAAGCTGTTTTCTGTAAAACTGCAAAGCCGTGTTTTCAGGTTCCTCTCTTTTGTTTCAGATAGTTCACATGTTACCAGGTAGCTAAAGTCAGGTACACTACATATTCCAGACAAGGTAGATCAGTAAGTCAACCTGCACATTTAGTATTAAAACTGACTCCTAAATTTGCAAATGTTAGGGACTTGAAAAGGAATGGCATTCCACAATAGCAAATGCAGACAGTATGAGGTTTCGATGTTCTCCAGGTTTTGTTTGATTTGGAGAAGAGGCAATGTTCTTAACTTTAGACATTTAACCAATAGGTGTTTTAGATGAAGTGCCTAAATATCCAGAAACACCCATAGACCTTCTTGCTATGGTTTGCTCCACAGTGCTTCTCTCTAACGTGTATTATTTGGTATTTTAGGAGTTCGTGATGATTGTCGTCTTTGGTTTGGAGTTCATCATTCGAATCTGGTCTGCAGGTTGCTGTTGTCGATATAGAGGATGGCAAGGAAGACTGAGGTTTGCCCGAAAGCCCTTCTGTGTTATAGGTGAGTATCAGTGTCCAGATACCTTATGACACCACATCCTTTTCTTCTGTCTCCTCTATTGCGACATTTCATTAATATTAAAAGCTAACAATCATGGAGTATTTCCCATGGGCCAGGCACTGTTGTGCTTTAAAAGTGTTGACTCACGTGATCCTTACCACAGCTCTGTGAGGTGGATGACTGTACTATCCTCATTTTACAAGTGAAGAGACTGAGGCCAAGAGTGGTGAAATAAGTTACTAAGAGTCATATAGGTAGTATGTGGTGGCGCTAGGGTTGGAGCCAGGTGGTCTGGCTCTAGACACCAACTTGTATCAATTAAGTTTCACTGAACTATATGGTTCTCCAGGGTTGCCCTGAATTAGGGAAGTATAAAACAGTGTGTTAGTCCTGGCAGTGCATATCGATTAGTATTCCTCAAGAATGATTACAAGTACGTTTTACTGTATGCTTTGGTGACCTCAGACCGGATCAGTGTTTTAGATTCTGAAATATGAGTCTCCCACCCTGCAGTCCCCAAATAATATCACATCTCGGCACCTACCTAGCTGCTATGCTTTTAGAGGAATTCCATTCACCTGGGTGCCAGCTTGAAATCATACTTCTTAATGAAGAGGCCATATAGCATTCTGGAGTTAAGAGCTGGTATCTTCCAGTAATATAGTTTTAAGTATATCATAAAACTGAAAACCTTATAAATTGTACTTCAATGAAAAATTATTTTTTAAATAGAGTAAGTTGCCTACATCATGGTCCTTTATCCCTAAATAGTTCAATATGGATTTCCTTAGAGATGTTCTTTTATCTAACCTTCAGTAAATGGAACATTGATACAATCTTTCAATCTGCTGCTGTATCCCAGGTTTGTCAGTTGACCCAATGATGTCCTTTACAGCATTTTTTCCTCACCAGTACATGATCAAGTCGAGGATCACATATGGTATTTGGTGGTCATGTCTCATTAGTGTTTAATCTAGAGCAGTTCCAGACTTTCTTTGGCTCATAAAAGTGACATTTTTGAAGAATATAGCCTCACGCTCCCACTTTTTAATAAATAGAATGTTCTTCCTTTTGGAAAAAAAAGTAAACTCTCTGTATGAAAGCTATTATTATTATTGTTGTTGTTATGGTAGTGGTTGTTGTTATTTAACAGTTAAATTGCATTTTCTTGCTCTTTTTTCCTTCTCACTTCTTTGGCAGCCATTCAAACCCAAATACCGAAAATTCTTGGTGAGGCTTACTTATTCCAACTATTTCCAATCTCAACAACTGGATTTTTAATTTACAAGGAGGTTTAGGCTATGGTCTTCATTTATGATAGGTTTTCTATTTTGTTTAGGAGTCACGAATTGGTTTCCTCCTTTACCCCTGTTCGCTGTGGCAGGGGCAGAGTGAATTTAACGAAGAATTGGAGAAAGTGTCTCCCTATCTATGGGCGCTATTAAGAAGAATCTTTTATTCCATCCTTGTTGTGTAGGAAGAGCAGTGTCCCGGGGATGGAAGAATGGGTGGGCTCCCAACACATTCTCTGCCACTGAGGTAATATCATTGTATAAACATTTCAGAAGAGTCACCATTCAATCAAACTTTATAGAAATTTCGCTATGTGTGAAGCACTGGAATGACAACAGTGAAATTCTAAACTACATTTTGGCCTTTGCTAGTGCAGTCTCTTTGTCCAGTTGCCTCTGCAAGAATAGGCTTTACCTCTTTTTGAAAACCATTATTCTAAGGTATGGAGGAAAATAGATAATAACTTCCAGCCTTGCAGGTCCATCCAGCCCCAAGATATATTAGTGAAGGCATTTGATTTTTCTCCCTGGAGATTGTTTTCTCTTTGAATTCTCTGCTCAAGCAACATCGTGAAGGACTGACTATAACTTGATGTGAAACTACTGACGAACAAGTATTTCTGTCCTATAAGGGGCCCAAACAAAAAAATTCACAAGGCAGATGGTTGGCCAAGACTCACTCAGCTTCTACAGGATAAGGTTGGTTCATGGATGACTGCAGGAATATTCCATTCCAGATCTTAAAACCAATTAAAAATTGGTCTTGTTCCAGTTCCAGAGGCAATGCCGATGTATTTCTGGTCCCAAGCTGAAAAGAAAGTTCTTTCCCAGATGCCTGCTGCCTTTTGATAGCTGTTCTCAGCTACAGATACATCAGCACATCTTAGTACTTTAATCTTACTCTTCTTGTCTCAGATCCTTGCAGGTTTTGATATAACACATGGTTCCAAAAATGATATTATGTTATTTGTAGTTTTAGTCATGTTTGGATCTATCAGTAGTGACCTTACAAATTTAGTGGGGCATGGTTTAGGTGTAGTTGCAATTTAGTTAACACTTTAGACCTTCTGTATTAGGATATTTTACCTCTAGTAAATTAATTGCTTTCGAAGAAAATTTCATGGGTAAATATATAATGAATCTCTATTAGAACAAAGACAAGATCTGCACTTACATTTAGGATAACTATGTTTTTTTCAGTGTTTTGTTTAATGTACATATCACAGTTTGATCCATTGTCCAGCTGAATTGATGTAACAGTGAAATATGTTCAAATGTGGCTCTTCAGTAGGAGGTCAGTAAAATTTAACTTACACAAAGGAACCAAATGTTGCCTGTCTGAAGGCAGCCGGCAGTACCAGATGACAAAACCCTTTCTAGGCCTGTTTAATAGGTCCATAAAAATGGTTGATGTCACCGGTAAAATGAAAAAGTGCAACATAAAGTGAACCTTGTAGTTCCCTTGTTCAACATAATTTACCATGGTGAAATGGAAAAAGGAATAACTTTTCTATCATCATGATAATTGTTCTGAGTTTGGAAATGTAATTAAGATTTTTCAAGACTCCATGTATTTGTAAGGTTGGATTACTCTGAACATGTCAAATACACACTCAAATGTTTTTAGAAGTCTTAAGCAGTTGAGCACAGAGTGTAGAAAAGATTGTGATCAGTTGGCTGTGCCTCCAATGTGGGAAAAGCTTTCTGTAAGCACACCAATGTTGTTCTTTCCAAGTGGAAAGATATTGAAGTGACCTCGGTGGTTGGCTAGTAAGCCTCCTATACCATTGAGCCCTATAGACCAAATGACACTGTGTGATAGAGGGCCCACAGGCTAATTCCCAAAGACTTCAGAAACTTTCCCTCCTGAACTACTCACCCTCTTACCCCTGTACTGTAGGCAGAACCAAGAGCTTTCAAAAACTTGTTGATTTAAAAAAATCATAAAATCATTGTATACATGTATTGGGAAAACATTTTAAACAAGCATAACCTGAGGGAAGAGAAAAATCTGTTTAATTTTGTTTACTTTTTGTTTACTTTTCTTTCGTTACTATATTTATTTGTCTGCTTGGTTTGGGGAGTTTGCTGTGAAAACTGATAAAATGTTTTCTTGACTTACAAAATTCTCCCTCATACCTATGTGTTCAGTATACACCTGTACCCTAAGATTCTGCTGAAATAGCATTTCTACAGCTATAGGCAATAATTGCTACCTTACCAATTTGGAGAGTCAAGTACATTTTGGGATGACTACCCAGGTTGCCTTTCAATTACCTGGGCTGGCTGTTTTGTGATTTCTTTACATTCAAGCACAAATCACTCATTCAGTGACCTCAGTATTGAGATAACCTCAAAGGGTAATTTTGTAGTCATTCTTTTTTCAAGCTTTCATTAATGACCTACCTGAAAATCGCAAATAGTGCCAAAGGCTGGTACTTAGACCAGGATAATGAGCCTGATGTGTCAGGAAGCCAACAAATTACTTCTAATAGTGGCTTTTTTAATTCCCTGGTGACTCTTTCTAAAGACAGATATAACAGGGCCATATTTTTCAGTCTTGCAGTGCATCTCAGGGAAGCAGAAAATACCAGCCTGTTATTAATCTTGGATCTGTATTTGATG
The DNA here is from genome assembly GCF_057876585.1 of Rhinolophus sinicus. Classification (NCBI taxonomy): domain Eukaryota; kingdom Metazoa; phylum Chordata; class Mammalia; order Chiroptera; family Rhinolophidae; genus Rhinolophus; species Rhinolophus sinicus. The sequence goes on along the minus strand of NC_142502.1, from coordinate 73,643,301 downwards.
CTAAATATAAGTTTTTCTTAATGCTATTTTAACAGTTTTCCTTCAGTGTAATATTTCCACAAGAGGACAAAAGAGGCAAACCACAGCACAGATGTTTCCCTCATGAATTGAGCATATATGAGATAGGTTCAGTTTGACACGAGATAACAGCCACTCAGGAAAATGCCAACAAGTGTATTTTTTAATGAGAAAGAACTAACCAGCTCCTCACTTGGCTAAAACAAAATCGAAGCCTTTACTAAAATCAACCACATAGCCAAGGCCATGCTAGTATATCTATGAATTCATCTCATTAAAAAGCAACTTAACAATTGTCACCCCAATAAATTAAAAAAAAAAAAAAAAAAGGCAACTTAAGCTGCTAATGTGTTCAAAAGTTAAATCAGACTCCCAGAACTGCCACTGGCTGCTCAGCTGAAAATCTGAGACATTTTTCTGCTTCTCTGCCTTCTCCAGCTTTTGTTCTAAGAGACATCGAATTTTGTTCTAAACCCTTGAATCTCATCATTTTTCTATACATTCTAATCTCTCCTTGAGTAGAAATTATATTCCCTCAAGTTAGTTCCTATAAGATGTTCTTCTGCTGCTTCTCTTTACTTCCAAGTGTTCAAACTCCTTTAGTGCATATAGACTCCTTCCACATGATTCATTGGACCATCTGAGGACAATTAAACCCTGTGGGATTCATTGATCATAAAACATTAAATCCATTTCAATCTCTTTAGTTAATAATAGTTGATATTTATTAAGACCTGCTATATGCTAGGTACTGCTCTACCGTGTTTCCCCGAAAATAAGACCTAGCCGGACCATCAGCTCTAATGCGTCTTTTGGAGCAAACATTAATATAAGACCCAGTCTTATTTTACTTATAGTAAAATAAGACTGGGTCTTATATAGTATAATATAATATAATACCCGGTCTTATATTAATTTTTGTTCCAAAAGACGCATTACAGCTGATGGTCCAGCTAGGTCTTATTTTCAGGGAAACAGGTAAGCACTCCATAAATATTATATGCCATTTTATAGATGAGGAGCTAAGATAGGGCTCACAAAACTTGTCCACAGTTAGAAAGATGGTAGGTAAAAGAACAAGGATTCACTACTTGTGATTTCACTCTAGAAAAGTATACCTACCTGATGAGCCATTTTTACTCACAACAGCACTTCTGTTGTAGTACTAATATTCTGTACTATCACATGTTATGTAAGAAAACTCATTCACACACAGAGCACTTATGTGCCAAGCATGGTCTTAGGTACAAAAACCACAAAGATGAATAAAACATGGTCCCTGCCCATAAGAATACAGTCTCCTGTGCCCATAAAGAAGGCAAAACTGGAAGGTAGGAGGCTAATTATGGGGATACAAAGAAAAGGTGATGGGGGTGGAGGTAGTCATGGAAAGACGATACAGAATCTCATGACGAATTGTGTAAGACAGAGGAGCAAAAGGCACCCTGGATTTTGAGCTTACTCCTCCGACAAATATTTATACAGTGCCTACCATGTCCAAACAGCTTCTAGACACTGGGGAGGCTGTGTGGCACCAAATGGATATGGTCCTACATGTAGAACTAATATCTCAGAGGACAGAAAAAAACAATACACAAATGTATTTTTGAAGAACAAGATAATGTCAACTAGAGATAAATGTGTGAAGGAAATAAAAGAGATATTAGGGACTTCTTTAGAGTGGGTTGCCTGAGAGAGTTTTTCTAAGGAGTGCACACCCAAGTTGACCTGAATATTAAAAAGGAACCAGCCCTGAAAAGATTTAGTTACAGATCATTCCAAGCCAGAAAATAGTAATGGGAAACATTGTTGAGACCCAGTGAGTTTGGTTTGTACAAGGTCACTGTGGCTGGAGGGCAATGAGCAGTGAGGAGAGTAGAAGCTGATGGGGAGACAGGCCACATCACACCGTGAGGACTGTGGAGGCCACGTGAGAGCACAGAGTTGCTTGATACAAGGCAGCTTCTAGAGATGGGCCACCAGGTAAAGGTCCAATAGAGGCATAATGCTGAATATTTGGGTTAAAAACACAACATTCTGATCAGGCAACAAAAAGCACGGCTATATAAGGCTCTAGGTTTTTTAGTCATCTATACCTGCTTGAACTTCATTTCAGCAATATGCAAATTTTACCCATTCAGAAGAATATAAACCTATTCCCTCTTTTTTTTTCCACATAGCTATATATCTACCCTTAGAAACATGAAATTTCAAAACTAAACATAAAATGTGTTATTTTCTATGAGCCACTAGAATTAGGAGAATATGGTGGAAACCCTTTCACAGCCCCAATAGTAACTATCACCAACAAACAATCCCCAAGAGCCAACTTACCGAAGAACTCTGATGCATCCTCTTACTTATGATGGTTGCAATGCAGATTTATTTCATTAAAGATTATTTATTTCCTTTGATAAATTGTTCCTTTTTGCCTTGAGATGTATCTGAAGACTTATGATCAATAAGAAGCATTAAGCTGTCACTATGGGGTAAATTTTCAAAGTGGTGCTTGGAATTTGCCAGTATGAGTCCCATTAACTTCAGTGAAAGTCCTACAGTTAAACTACTGCACATGGCTTTGAAAATGTTCTACAGTAAATCTTTGAAGTGTTTTTTTTTTATTATTTTTAATAAATACCACAGAGCGACTCAGTGCACAGTTGATTGCGGTATTTAAGAACGTGGGTAATGTACTGTGTGGTAGGAGGCTTTTAAAATTAGATTTTAAAGCTTCATTCCTGTTAAGAGTCACAACAACAGTATAAATACATCTTTAATTCTTGAAAGAGCATCTTTCCATGAAGGAATTTGGAGCTCACTTAGAATATAGAACTCATAAAGCAGCACGTACCATGTCCCTCTGCGACATTGTTTATCTCACTCTATAGACAGAAAATTTGAGGCACGGTGAAGTGGGGGTGCTTGGTATGGGGCCCCTAAGTCAGCAGTTAAGCTAGGAATAGAACACCTATAGCCCATTGCTCTAAAGCTCTGCCGCTTGTCAGAGTCAAATTTAATTACTGCATAATCCATTTAATCTACCCATGTGAGAATAATGAGGGTGCAGGAAAAATGAATTTATTAACAGGTTGGTGGGAGAACATGTCAGATACATTAGCAACTTTCCTTTCAGGATCCAGATTTTCAGATGGTGTCTGATGCCAGGGAAGAGATGATGCTAACTCCACTGGCCACAATTGGCAAAGGACTTTTTTACTTTCCTCGCTTTCAAACATAAGTAAAGATTCCACCTGAAAATGCTGCAGAACTATCTTTTTTGTTAGAAGTAATTTACTGATTAAAAAAAAAAATTATGAAAGAAAACAGTGCATTAATTTCCCCCTGTAACCCGTCTGGGTTAAAAGAAAGAACCACATTTAATTAAGTGCTCAACTCACAGCCTTCCTTAAAACAAAAGATGAAGTGAGCCCTTGCTTCATGTTTGAGTTTTGATTACTTGTCCACTAATTCCTGTGGCTAATCCATCCATTGCCTATTCCCAGAATATACAGTAGAAAAGGGACAATAGTTTAAGAGGTCTATTTAGGTAAGATCTTTCTTTGAAGCAAGGTTAGGAGTTGTGCTGTCTGGTGTTACATGAACAGGAATAAAATTGCATAGTTTAAATTGTAAATCATATTTATGGACTATCTCATATAATCCCTATAACAATCTTATTAAAATTGGAGGAGATTATGATACCTATTTTATATGTTTAAAAACTGAATCTTAGATTAAAGGTCTGATCCTGGGTCACAGAGCACATAAGTAAAAAAGTCAGAACACAAAAAACAGAGAGAGAGATTGGCTTACATCACATCCCAAGTTCTTTCTATGCCACCACATTATCTCCCTGCACCACCCACTGTGGCACAGGAACAAATTAATAAACCATGTGATGAGGTCTGATTCCTGTCCCCAAATCTCTCCCCACCCCACAGTTTAGCTAATATGAAGTCTAAAACAAAATAGATGTCAGTGTCATAAAAAGTGCATTTCCTTTCACCAACAGTCATCTGCCTAAGATCTGGTCTTTTTTTCTCTACTTTTTGTTGTGAAATAACTTAAGGCTTACTTAGAAGTCACAGATATAGTACAGAGAGTTCCTTGTACCCATGTACCTTCACCCAGCTTCCCCCAGTGATAACATCTGACATAAGTATAGTGCAAGTATCGAAATCAGGAAGTTGATATGGATACATATTACTAACTAAACTGCAGACTGTATTCAGATTTCACCAATTTTTGCATGCACTCAATTTTATATATATATATAGAGAGAGAGAGAGAGATATATAGATATAGATGTATTTATATTGTTGTGACTTAACAGGAATGAAGCTTTAAAATCTAATTTTAAAAGCCTCCTACCGCATAGTACATTATCCATATATATATATATATATATATATATATATATATATATATATATATATATATATTGCATTGAAATTTTATCACATGTATAGATTAATTTAACCATCACAATCAAGATACAAAACTTTCCCATCACACTGAAGTACCTTGGGGTGCTATCCCTTGCATTATCCCTTTAGAGTCACTCCCTCCTACCCCACCCCACCAGCCCTAACCCCTGGCAATTTCTAATCTAGTCTTCATCACTGTGATTTTGTCACTTTTAGAATATTATGTAAATGGAATTATTATAATACAATAGTAACCTTTTGAAATTGGCTTTTTTTTTTCACTCAGCACAATGCTCTTGAGATCCATCCAAGTCACTGCATGTATGAGTAGTTTCTTCCTTTCTACTGACTCCCTCAATAGTGTTCCATAATATGGATGTACTACAGTTTGTTGATCCACTTACCTATGAAAGGTCATTTGGGTTGTTTCTAGATTTTGGCTATTACAAATAAGGCTACTATGAATATTCATGTATAGGTTTTTGTATGAACTTAAGTTTTTATTTCTCTAGGGTAAATACCTAGGAGTGGGATTACTGCGTCATATTACTGGGTCAAGTGTTTGCTTAACTTTATCAGAAACTGCCAAACTGTTTTCCAGAATGTGGCCATTCCTTCTAAAATATAAAAATGCCTGGAATATTTTATGGCAGAAAATTACATCTATGCTGACTTAAGTGATTTTTTTTTTCATAGAAAATGTATGTTTCTGCTTTATCTGGTTTTCTATGAAAATTATTTTCATAAGCAGAAGTTTCTGCAATTCATGTTTAACCACTTGGATGGAAAAAACAAATTGAGAAGGAGTTCTCCATACTCTGGTAAATGAAAGTAAATTTGATGTTTATATGGATGAAGTGTTGAGAGACCAATTAATGTAAAAAGTCAGTACTATATGGCATAAAAACAGACCCATAGATCAATGGAACAGAGTAGAGAGTCCAGAAATAAATCCATGCCTATATGGCCACTTAATCTATGACAATGGAAGCAAGAATGTACGGTGGGGTAAAGACAGTCTATTCAATAAATGGTGCTGGGAAACTTGGACAGACACATGCAAAAAGATGAAGCTGGATCACCTCCTTACACCACATACAAAAATAAATTCAAAATGGCTTAAAGATTTAAATGTAAGATCTGAAACCATAAAATTCCTAGAAGAAAATATAGGAAGAAACTTCACAGACATTACCCGGAGTAAGATTTTTACTGATATATCCCCTCGCGCGAGGGAAGTAAGAGGAAAAATAAACATGTGGGATTACATCAAACTAAAAAGCTTTTTCACAGCAAAGGAAACCATCAATAAAACAAAAAGGGATCCTACTGATTGGGAAAAGATATTTGCCAATGATATATCTGATAAGGGGTTAATATCACAAATTTATAAAAAACTCACTCAACTCAACTCCAAAAAAACAAACAACCCAATTAAAAAATGGGCAGAGGACATGAAGAGACATTTTTCTAAAAAGGACACACAGATGGCAAACAGACATATGAAGAAATGTTCGACCTCACTAACCATTAGAGAAATGCAAATAAAAACCACAATGAGATACCACCTCACCCCAGTCAGGATGGCTATCATCAATAAATCAACAAACAACAAGTGCTGGCGTGGATGCGGAGAAAAGGGAACGCTGGTGCACTGTTGGTGGGAATGCAGATTGGTGCAGCCACTATGGAAAACAGTTTGGAGATATCTCAAAAATCTGAAAATGGAACTACCTTATGATCCAGCAATCCCACTCCTAGGTATCTATCCGGAGAAATCCAAAACTCCAATTCAAAAATCTTTATGCACTCCTATGTTTATTGCAGCACTATATACAATAGCCAAGACCTGGAAACAACCGAAATGCCCATCAGTAGATGACTGGATTAAGAAACTGTGGTACATTTATACAATGGAGTATTACGCAGCCATAAAGAAGAAAGAAATCTTACCATTTGCAACAACATGGATGGACCTAGAGAACATTATGTTAAGTGAAATAAGTCAGAAAGAGAAAGACAAATACCATATGATCTCACTTATATGCGGAATCTAAAGAAAAGAATAAGTGAATGAACTAATCAGAAACAGTTTTGGAAACATGGAGGAAAAAACAGAGGGTTGCTAGAGGGGCGGGGGGGTGGGGATAAGGGGAAGGTGAGAGGTTTTGGGAACGTACAGAGGGATAGTGGATGGGGGGAGGGGGGTTCACACAGTGTGAGGGATATAAATGATAAATGTCTAAGTTTTGCTTTGTCTTGTGCACCTGAAACTAATTAATAAAAAAAAAAAAAAAAGTCAGTACTATACAAATTGCTCCTGAAGGAGCATTACTTGAATCTAACTTTACTTTGTAGAAGTCCTTTTTTAAGCAAACGTTAATGAGACCAATGTTAATTATGCTTGCCTACTAAAGGATACATATACAGTCGTCCCTCAGTATCCATGGGGCATTGGTTCCAGGACCCCTGCAGATACCCAAATCCCCAGATGCTCAAGTCCCTTATATAAAATGGCATAGTATTTGTATGTGACCTACGTACATCCTCCCGTATACTTTAAATCATCTCCAGATTACTTACAATGTAATATAATGTAAATGCTATGAAATTGTTGTGATATCACATTGTTTAGGGAATAGTGAAAAGAAAAAAATCTATACACGTTCAGTAAAGATGCAACCATCCCAGGCCTAATTACACAGTACACATTAGCAATGATGTAACATTTTTTTCTTTTGAATATTTTTCATCTATGGTTGGTTGAATCTGTGGATATGGAACCTGCGGATATGGAGGGCCCACCCACTGTAATCACAGTAGTTAGAGCCTCAAAGCACAAGCCCTACAGAATAAAAAGTTTAAAATCATGACCAAGACCCAATGATGCTTTATAGCCAAGTGGGCCCAATATTCATGGTTCTGTTGTAATCTTAAAAGAGGTCATTTGTTCTCCCTAATCCTACAGCTCTCAAAAGTCACTGTATTCTTAAAACTGTCCTCTCAGACTATGCTTTTCCTCCATGACTCTCCTGAATGCCTCCCAGTCGATCCTTCGTCACATCCAATAGAAAAGTCATTTTCTCAAAAGTTGGTGACAACCCACATAGCCAAATTTATGAATTTCAACTTCATCCTCACTCTGGTTATAACTGATATTGGAACAACCAATTATTTATTTGGGAAAAGATCAAGTTGATCCATATATGTCTTACCATATTCTAAGACAAACTCCCAATGAATCATAGATTTAAATTAAACTATAAATACTAGGTGGCAGAAATGAGTAAATTCTCTTGTAGCCTTGAAACCAGAAAGGCCTTTCTAACTATAACTAAAAATATAGAAGCCATAGAAGAAAATATTGATAAATTTAAGCTATATAAAAATTAAAAATTGATAAAATTAGGCTACATAAAATCAAAGAATACTGTATGGTAAAACAAAACAAACAATAAGCCAAATCAAAAGACAAATGTAGGAAAATATTTATAACTCCTATCAGAGACAAAGAAAGCATCATTTTTTTTTAATTAAAGTATATTGGGGTGACAATGGTTAGTAAAGTTACATAGGTTTCAGGTGTGCAATTCTGTAATACATCATCTATACTGTGTTTCCCCAAAAATAAGACCTAGCCAGACAATCAGCTCTAATGCTTTTTTTGGAGCAAAAATTAATATGAGATCCGGTCTTATTTTACTATAAGACTGGATCTTTATAATATAATATAATGCAATAATATAATATAATATAAATACCGGGTCTTATATTAATTTTTGCTCCAAAAGACGCATTAGAGCTGATTGTCCAGCTACGTCTTATTTTCGGGGAAAAACAGTATATCACGCTGTGTGTTCACCACCAAGAGTCAGTTCTCCTTCCATCACCATATATGTGATCCTGTTTACCCTCATCTACCACCCCCCTTCCTTTACCCTGGTAATCACTAAACTGTTGTCTGCATCTATGAGTTTTTGTTTCTTTATTTGTTTGTCTTGTTCTTTTGTTGTTTTCCGTTTTATATCCCACGTATCAGTGAGATCATATGGTTCTCGACTTTTTATTCTGCTTGTAAGCCACCCTTCTGAGTCATTTTAAAATATAAGGAGCTCTAGCAATCCAGAAGAAAAATTCAACAACCCAGTAGAAAATAAAAGATGTCAAATGGGTATGAACAGAGAGTTCATAGAAATAGAAATACATATATGCCTCTTCAACATACTCAATCTCACGCATAAAAAAATAAATGCAAATGATAACATTTCCTCACCTATTAGATTGGCAAAAATCTAAAATCTGACCGTACACTTTTTAGGAAGATTGTGAGGAAACAGGCAATTATACTCCATAGAGTGCAAAGTGGTATCACCCTTATGAAAAAGTATAAATATTCCATAAAATTATATGGCATTTATTCTTCAACTCAGAAATTCTACTTCCCAATAGTTTCATCCATTTATACTAAGTATTCAGTGTAGCTGAATAAACTAAGAATATAATAAATAGAATGCAATGAAGAAGATCTTTCTGTATAGCTATAGATGGATCTCAGGATATATTAAGTAAAAGGAAAAAATATTGTAATACTGCATATGTAGTGTGCTACAATTTTGTGTAAAAAAAAAAGAGAAAATAGGAGTATATATTCATGTTGCTTTTTATTCATATAAAGAAGCACTGGCATATTTTTTAAAAGAATAAAGATGTTCACCTGAAAATGATGAATAGGGAAAAAGTGAATGGGGACAGGGGTGGAAGCAAGATTGTTCATCATTTATCTCTTTATATCGTTCTGACATGTAAATGTAAACCATATAAACATATTAACTATTCAAAACTTATATAAAAAATAATGTCATCTGCACATAGTAAGCACTTATCATAGGATTTTCGTGTGAATATCCTTAGTCCTAGGCCAAAGTAACACAGAACAGCATTTTTAACTCTCTTGAATAAAGCCCTATACTGAAAAGTGTTCTGTGATTAACCGTAATTTGCCATCACCACATTTTTTTAATTTAACTTGGAATTGGAGTTGTACTTTCTCAAAAGATTGCCCAAGAAGATTGAATGAGATAATACATATAAAGTGTTTACCTTAGTGCCTGGCATGTAATAAATACTCCATAACTGTTAGTGGTGGTAAACTGAATCATAAAAGTAATGGGTTCAGTCTAATCTCTGATCAATCCTAGAAGCTATAACTACAATCAGAAAAAAATATATCAACTCGGTAAGACCTCTTTGTATGTTTTTGTCGATTGTTTTTCCTCAAAATGTCTCCATCAATACTGAATTCCTAGAATTTGAGAGTCTATGTATCTTAAATAAGAACAAATTTTATTTTAAAAGACAGGGGAAGGGGAAGGAACCATGTCAGGCACTTTTTGAGTCTAGAGCTCTTTAGATGTCATCGTCTCAGACATGGTTGTATTAGGGGTTAATGAGAGAGGTTTCTGAAGCTTTGTTTTTGACTGGTTGGCAATGATGGCATAACCCATGTTTCTCCCAGGTTTTCCTGGCCCCTAAACTAGGTTAAGTGACCCTGCACCATGCCCCCTGTGTTTCTCCTGTCATAGCATTCATCACCTTGATTGTGATGACTCCATACAGTATCTTCTGTGCCAAATGTCCTTTCACCCTTGTGCACGTGGGTGCATCTGTCTTGTCCACCTAGCCATATCCCATCCAGGCCCTTTACTATTGTACACCTAGGTCCTAGCAGTTTCTGGCCACCATGGATGCATATTGAGTGAACAAAAAATTCACAAAATTGCAAGCTAGTAGACATTCACATGCAGAACCTCACCCCCCACCCCCGGCCACTGCACCCTCTACATACACAATGTAAAGACAGTATAAGGAAATGAAGAAAACAATTGACAGTTATCCAAGCCAGGCAAGACCAAAAATACCATGTTTACCTCAATTATCAAGAGTTTTCAGAAGAACAATTTTGGCCTGCATTTTTTTTGTCTAATTGTTTCAGTTCCCTACTTTAATTTGGTCATGTGCACGGGATGATATTTTTTAATAAACTGCTTACTTTGCATGCTTGTCATTGTAAGATCCTTTACAGGAGGCCCTTCTACACCCATATGCTGCCTTTCTCTCAATTTTTTTACATCTGCCTTTTGCAAAATGTTTTAAATATTTGATTTTAGCCCCTACCACAGACTCCAAATCTGTGTTTGGAATTTGGAGATCAAAGTACTGTGGCTAATCCTTAGGACATTTGCTATCACGTGACTTAAGAATCCATCTCTTATCAAGTTTCTGTGGTTTTCTGGAGTATTTATTGGTCATACTGTTAAAATGTGCTCATCTGAAACTATTTTTGAATTACGTTTTCCTAATACTTCTCCATATTTAGTGTGTGGGAAAGATCCTGCTCCCAGACGTCACTGAGCTCTGGCGGGGCATCTCCCGCCTCTAGAAAGGATTCTTAGGTTGTATCATCACATGTTTTCAATAAACCTTGTTCTTTGTTCTCCTTTAAATAGAGCATGTCATATTCGAAAAGCTCACGAAGATAGAAAAGGAATTGATAATGAAAAGAAAGTGAGTCCACAGTGGGATTTTATCCTCATAGCTTTAGGATTTGTTATGAGAGAATATGTTTCGCAGGCTGAGCTGCAGCTTCGTGAGTCGGCTACCATAAATTCTAATCCTGTCCTGACTTGTATTATCTTCCACCAGCCTCTCTAGGACACTATTTCTTTCCTTTTAAGTACAGATAAGAACAGCAGTATACATAGTAGGGTTCATAAACAGTAACACATAAAAGCAAATATGAAATGAGAAAGTTCTAAAAACTGCCCTCTATCTAATGCCAATGAAGGCAATTTGGGGCAAGGATTTTATAAATAAAGATGGAACTTAGATGTCTAATTAAACACAGTGTATTTGGTTAATAATCCCTCTAAATATACAGATAGATAAATATGATAGATCTGCACATGGCAACAAGTAGGATTTCCAAAATTATAATGAGTGTCAGGTATTGATTTGTGGCTTGTGTTTACTCAAATTCACTCCTTTAAAGCACTATCTTTTCATTCTTCACAGAAGGAAAAGTCCATTTTCACACCCCAGTGTTTATCCGCAAGGATTACCCAGAAACCTAAACTGACTCTATTTCTTATTTCTAAAAATAAGAAATCATGCATTGAAAAAGATTAAGAGAGCCAGGTGTACCGAGCAATTCTCAATTTCCCCAGATAATACGTAGAATGAATTCCCATTCATAGGTGTCCTTTGCTTAGTGACATTTTAGCTGAAGTGGCATGTTTATCTGCAAAATCCAAACAGCACAACCTATTCAAAGAACTTCCTGAGCGTGTTCTTTCAAAAACTTTTAGTAGTAGGTGATGATTAATCATAACCTGATGTCATCTAAAAATAATTATCAAGTTTCTCAAAGAAAAATTACAGATCCCAATACTACAAACATCACCAGCTGCCAAGACTCAAAGAGTCTGTATCATTCGACTGCTTAAAGTAAGTGCAAAAAGGGAGTATTGAAAGTTAGGTATTCTCTTTTCACTCTGTACATTTAAACCTGTAACGCCATAGTTCGACTGTTGGCATACAAATATTCACGTTATGACACCGAACAAGATATCCAAGCATTGGATTTCATCATAGGATGTTAGGGGATTTCCAGTAGAAGTTTCAGCTTTGATCATTCATTGGTGGGAATCCAAATCTTTTTTTAGACCTGCAGTCAAATACTGCTGTGGGGCTGTGCTGAACTGAAACTGCCTGCAGGTTTGCCATTTGGAGTGTGTGAAAATAGGTGGTAGGAGAAATTTTTAAACATCTGAGGACATCAATGTGCAAAATTGCTGCTTCTAAAAGCCTTCCTTGTACTTTCTATATAAAGAAAATAATATACAGCTACTGTGTCATTGGCCTAAAACATGTCCTGAGTCATCCAAAACTACACGTGACTTTTCACCCTTTGGATTTATTGAGGACTGATGGGATTACACCTACGAGTAGGTAATTTACTCAAGATACTATAGCATGCCTTAAATAGGATGGGTTTGCCTCCTACTCCTTCACAATGATTCTCAGAGGACAAGCACTTCTTTCCTGTTTTATAAAAACAGAAACACAGCTTCCTTACATCCTCCAATCTTTAACCCATATCTGAAATTAAGCATTTGTGATCACATTGTGAAGCAATAGTTTCAGAAAATTACTCGTACTGGAAGAAATTAGTCCTGAGGCATTTAAAAAAAAAAAAAACCCACTTATTGCCTAACTCCGCAGTCCTGACCTCTCTAGAAGTCTAGCCTTACCCACTGTCTATCAACTGTTTAGACAGCATCTCAATTTTAACATGGGCAAAACCAAACTGTTAATTTTACCCATCAAATAGTCCTTCTTTCTTCTCCCCCCACCCACCACAGTATTTTCCCATTTCAGTATATAGCATTTCATTTACCCAGTTGCTCAAGCCCAAAACCCTGACATTACCCTTAGCTTCTCTTCTTTGTGCCACACTGCACAATCAATCCTTTAGCAAGTCCTGACATGTCCACCTTCACAATGTGTTCCAAATCTAACCCTGTCTCATCTTCTCCTCACTTTAACCTTGCTCTTCTAAAGCTGAACAGACACTTCTCCCAAGAAGACATACGAATGGCCAACAGATATATGAAAAAATGCTCAACTTCACTAGCTATTAGGGAAAATGCAAATCAAAACCACAATGAGATATCACCTTACACCTGTTAGAATGACTATCATCAACAAGACAAATAATAACAAATGTTGGGGAAGCTGTGGATAAAAAGGAACCCTCATACACTGTTGGTGGGAATGTAAATTGGTACAGCTGCTATGAAAAATAGTATGGAGGTTCCTCAAAAAAATTAGAATCGAATTACCATATGACCCAACAATCCCTCTCCTGGGTATCTACCAAAAAAAATATGAAAACATTTATCCATAAAGATTTACATATCCCAGTGTTTATTGCAGCATTATTTATGGTGGCCAAGACATGGAAACAACCCAAGTGTCTTCGATAGATGATTGGCTAAAGATGTGGTATATATATACAATAGAATACTACTTGTCAATAAGAGAAGATGAAATACTGACATTTGTGACAACATGGATGGATCTTGAGATTATCATGCTAAGCAAAATAAGTCAGACAGAAAAAGTCAAGAACCATATGATTTCACTCATACGTGGGATATAAAACTAAAAACAACAAAGGACCAAGACAAAAAACAAAGAAACAAAAACTCATAGACACAGAACAACAGTTTGGTGGTTACCAGAGGATAAGGGGGAAGGAGAGGTTGTAGAAGAGGGAAAAGGGGACCAATATATGGTGATAGAAGGAGAACTGGCTCTGGGTGGTGAGCACACAATGTGATATATAGATGACATATTATAGAAATGTACACTGAAACCCATATAATTTTACTAATCATTGTCACCCCAATAAATTTAATAAAATAAAAATCAATCAATCAATCAATCAATCAATAATGCTGCTCTCACCCTTTGTCCAGATCATGGCAGTGGCTTCTTACCTGGCCTTCTGGGTTCCACTCTTGCCATCCAGCCCTCTCCTGATCTGTTTCTCAAAGGCAACCAAAATGACATTGTAAAATACAAATCTAATCCTGTACAATTCTCCCAAAACCCATTAAACTTAGGACACCTAAAGCTCTTACAATAGCTACCATGGTCTGACCAGAGCCCACTCTCCCCTTCCTCACTTCATTCGAGCTGAGTTGACCTCCTCAACACACTTGAACACACTGACAATGCTTCTGCTTCAAGGTCCTAACATTTTCTACCTGGAACACTTCCTCCCAGATATGGTCATGGCCACCACTTTACTCCCTTACCTCTGGGCTCAAATATCATCTCCTCAGAGACACTTTCCCTGATCATCCCATCTCAGCACTCTACTCCTCTGTGATCCCACCCATCATCCTGCTTTTTAGAACCCTTGTCACTACCTGACATTGTATTCTGTACCTATTTACTTGCTTATTGTGTCAGCCTACCACAGTAGAACATAAGCTCCTGAGGGCAACAAAATTTTCCATTTTATTTACTGCCTTATTCCTGTTGTTTGGCTCATAGCAGACATGCAATAAAAAATATCTGTTGAATGAACTAATCCATGAATGAGTAAATTACTTGCACACTTAATTTGAGAAAAATCATTTCTGGAGATCCAAAATGGTGGAGTAGATAAAAGCTGGGGTTGCCTCCTCCCATAAACACATTAAAATTACAATTAAATTATAGAACAATCAACCTGGGGTACCATATGAAGTCTAGTTGAACAGAAGTTTTATAACTAAGGATATAAAGTAGAAGCCACATTGAGACTGGTGCTTAGGGCAGAAGGACAGTGACTCGGGGGTGTTGGAGACATATTGGGAGAGACTGAGTTGTGTGACTTCAGGGCAAAGACTGGAGAGACAGTCGCTATTTTACCTGTGTGTTGTTCTCCTGAGCAGCCAGGAAGTAGTTGCCATCTTTCCTGTGTTGAGCCCTTCCCCAATGCCCATGGCCAAATCTGGGAATCTGAGTTGGTCTGCTGAGCTCTGTTCACTCTACCCTGGTAACTCCCTGGGACCCCACCCCACCCAACTTGCCCATCACTGGGGGCACTTTCTCAGTGAGCAGCCAGCCCTACCTGTATTGCATTCTTTCTTGGACAACTACTGGGGGTCTGTGGGCCTCAGGCAGGCAGCAGCTGTCCTTGGTGTGCTCTGAGAATTTTGCTGAGTAGTGTGAAGTTCAGCATTAGCACCAAACCAGAATCTACATTAACATAGTGAACACATCTCCTCCTATCCTGGTGAGTCCCTGAGACCCTGCCTCACGCAACTCATGTACCACACAAGGCTTTATTATCAGCTGAAACTTATGGGATCTGGCAGGTGACAGCAGACCTCAGAGTGTCCTGACTGTTTTTAGAGCTATCCAAGGCCCAGTACTGGTGGCAGCCATCCCTGGTTTGCAACAGAGTCTCTCCCACCCACCTCCACATGTAGCAAGGTACAACCAAACATGGATTGCTTTGTAGCTCCTACCAAGTAGTCCCCAGCCAGTCATAGACAGTGGGTGACCTGGGCCTGCACCAGAGACCCTCCCAAGTGGTTCCAGAACCAACATGCTTAGAGGTTGGCTTAAGACCACAGCAGAGCACCACCCAATTAGTACCACAAGCAACACACCCAAGGGACAGTCTCAACAGGCACCAGAGCCTACTGGGACAAATTCCACTCAGTGGGGTAAGCCCCCCACACAGCAGCCCATAAACTGTGGACGTGGCAAAACCCCACAGTCAGTCAGCCTGAGGGTCAGTCCCAATAACTGACATGCCAATAGCAATCAAGGCTCAACTACAACAGGAAGGCACACACAACTCACATAAGGGACACTCTTGGAGCATCTAGCACAGGTGTCCAAAGGGACTGCACCACTGGGCACCTCAGGGAACAACTACATAAGGTCACCCAGCAAGAGTGGGAGACATAGCAGCCCTACCTAATACATAGAAACAAATACAGAGAAGCAGCCAAAATGAGGAAACAAAGAAATACATCCCACATGAAAGAACAGAAGAAAACGCCAGAAAAAGAACTAAATGAAATGGAGACAAACAACCTACCAGAGACAGAGTTCAAAACAGTAGTTATAAGGATGCTCTAGGAACTTAGAGCTTCAACGGAGAGATAGCAAGTATTAAAAAGAACATAGAAACTATAAAAAAGAACCAATCAGAAGTGAAGAATACAATAACTGAAATGAAGAATGCACTAGAAGGCATCACCAGCACACTAGAGGAAGCAGAGGATTGAATCAGCAATTTGGAAGAGAAGGTAACAGAAAACACCCATTAGAACAGTAAAAGGAAAAAAGAACCTGAAAAAAAAAAAAGAATAGTTTAAGGGGACTCTGGACAACAGTAAGTGTAGCAACATCCACATCATAGGGGTACCAGAAGGAGAAGAGCGAAAGTAAGGCATTGAGAACCTATTTGATGAAATAATGATGAAAAAATTGTCCTAACCTCGTGAAGGAAATACACATAGAAGCTCAGGAAGTGCAGAGAATCCCAAACAAGATGAACCCAAACAGGCTCACACCAAGACGCATCATAATTAAAATGCCAAAGTTAAGGACAAAGAGAGAATCTTAAAAGCTGCAAGAGAAAAGCAGTCAGTTACCTATAAGGGAGTTCATGTAAGACTATTGGCTGATTTCTCAACAGAAACTTTGCAGGCCGGAAGGGATTGGCACAAAATATTCAAAGTGATGAAAAGCAAGGACCTACAAGCAAGGGTACTCTGCCCAGCAAGGTTATTTAAAATCAAAGGACAGATAAAGAGCTTCCCAGACAAGAAAAAGCTAAAGGAGTTCATCACCACCAAACAAGTATTACAAGGAATGTTAGAGGGACTTCTTTAAGATGAAAAAACAAAATCAAAATTATGAATAATAAAATGGCAATAGCCACATATCTATCAACAATTACTTTCAATGTAAATGGATTAAGTGCTCTAATCAAAAGACATAGGGTGGTTGAATAGATAAGAAACAAAACCCTTACATATGCTGCCTACAAGAGACTCAATTCAGATTGAATGACACACAGAGACTGAAAGTAAAGGGATGGAAATGATATTTCATGATAATGGAAACAACAAAAAACAAGTTGGGGTAGCAATACTTATATTAGGTAATACAGACTTTAAAACGAAGGCTATAACAAGAGACAAAAAAGGATTACACCAGTAATCCCACTTCTGGGTATTTATCCAAAGAAACGCAAAATGCTACTTCAAGGGGATGTATTCATTCATATGTTCATTGCAGTGTTGTTTACAGTGGCCAATATGTGTCCATCAATGGATGAGTGGATAGGAGGTGGTACATATATACAATGGAATATTGCTCGGCCAGGGAAGGGAATGGGTTCTTGCCATCTGCGGCAGGATGGATGGACCTGGAGTGTTCTGTGCTGAGTGGAGTATGTCAGACAAAGACAGATGCAATGTGATTTCTCTTATATATGGAATCTACAGAACAAAATAAACAAAACAAAAATAAACTCATAGATGCAGAGAATATTTTGATGGCTGCCAGATGGAAGGGGGGTGACGGTGACGGGGAACAAGGGGTCCAAATTTTCAGGTCTAAAACAAATAAGTCATGGGGATGTAATATACAGCTTAAGAAATATAGTCAATAACATTGTGATAGCATGGTATAGTGTCAGATGGTTGCTGGACTTACCGTGGTAATCACTTCTTTAGGTATATAAATGTTGAATAACTATGATGTACATCTGAAAGTTATATAATATTGTATGTTAGCTATATTTTTAATAAAAGTCTTTAAAAAATAGTTAAAAGCACTATTCAAAATAAAAAGTGTGAATTTCAGAGTTATAAAAAAAAAAATCATTTCCAAAACACTCCTGCTGATGCGTCCGTTCAACCAACCATTCAATGTCCAAGAAAAAATGTACCACTTAGAATTCTAGAAACTCAGAGTTAGAAAGAATCGTTGACACTTTCCATTTCAATCCACTTTGTTTTAAAGATATGGAAACCAGCCCTGAACTATAAGTGGTGATGAAGCTAGTTAATGGCAGAACAAATAGTTAAACCAGGCATACTTCGATGCTGTTTATGCTTCCATACTTTATATCTCTGTTCCTTTTGAGAAGTTAGTATTTTGTATACATAAGCAAATATAATGGAACCATAAAATTTCAGTTCCTCATTGCTGCTCTGTTAGCAATAAATTATCTGGCATATGACATAGATGGAACACAAAAAAAATTACAAATTCATGCAGAAATGGTCTCACATAGACAGGACAGGCTAACCACTCTCTTATATTCTGCTATCTTATTGGGACAAACTAAAATATAAAAATTTGTAAATTATGTGATTATTGCTAAATTTATCTGAATGTCAACCATTTGCAAGTAGTTATATTCCCTATTCTTAATAATACTTTACTTGTTGGAGTTTCACATTTAAATGCCTACATTTCTATTTACTGCTTTTTTCACTAAAAAAAAGTTATTGAAAGAGAAGCATACAATAAATTATAAGCACTTTGGAATCAGACAGGTATAGATTAGATTCTTGGCTCCATTTACTAGCTAAATAACCTTGGATAAGATTCTTGAACCTTTTTGGTATTAATTTACCGATCTATGAAAGTGTGTGTGTGTGTGTGTATATAAAATATTTTTAACTTGAAAATTTAACATGATACCAAGCACACTAAGGCAGACTAAGGGCTTTGTATGTGTTATCTCCTTTAATCCTCACAACAGCCCTATGAAGGAAATGATTCTATCCTTTATTTACAGGGGAAGTCTCCAAGACTCAGCAAGATTAAGAGGCCCGAGGTTACATAGCTAGGAAAGGACAGAATGAGGAATACCTGGGCTCTCTCCATAGTCACAAGTTCTGTACCTCCTTCAAGAGCCATCATGGCAAAGGACTGAAATAGTCTGTGTACTAAGCACCCACATAGCCCTGTACATCAGAAATACTCAATAAATGTTGCCCTTTTCCCTTCTCTTTCCCACCACTGACTAGATAAATTACCTTGACCAACTGCTAACCTTCCTTAGCCATAGCTTATTATTTTAAATAAATAATAATTCCTTTGTTCATTACAAAAGAAATGCATGCGTTTTAGAGATTGTTTGTACAAAAGAGATACGTATAAAGAAGCTGAACTTTATACATAATCCCATCGCCCAAAGATAATCACTGTTAGAATACAGGTATAGGTAATTTTATAATTTTTATTTTTATCTATACTATAAGAACACATAATCCTTTGGGGGGCAAAATTGGAATCTTCTCTCTATCCTACTATATAATCAATTCTTTACATAATGATGTATTGGAGAAAACGTGTTTTTTTTTATCTCATCATTATTCTAAAATATGATGTTTTGTGTTTGCATAGTTATCCATGGTAATAATATTACTAATAAATTTGATAACATTTATTATGTGTTAGTACTGTGCTAAGATCCTTTGAATGTGTTAACTTATTTAGTACTCACAATAACCATGACATAGGTACTTTTATAATTATCATTTTACAGATAAAGAAGCTGAGGCACAGAGAAGTTCAGTAACTTAACCGAGGTAACCCAGCTAATAAGAGGCAGAGCTAAGGTTAGAATTCAGGCAGATGAGCTCCATAGCCCTTGCTTTGGAATAGATAGACAATATTGTTTTTGATGAATCCATTTTTACTAGGAATTTGGATTGAATCTCATTTTTGTGTTATTAATCATTATATTAAGCATTCTTATGCAAACCTTTTTGATATCTACAATTTTATTAGGTTCAGTTCCTATGTAGAAGTAAAATTAGTGCAATGGCAGGTTTCACATAGTTAATACTTTTGGCAAATAATGCCAAAATTTCCCACCAAAAAAATTATACCATTTTATTCTTACACAAAATCTTCATGAAAGAACTTTTTCTCCTTTTTCTTGACAGTATTTACTATTCTTTTTTTTTTTAACTTTGTCAGTTTGATAGATTAAAATGGTCACCTGCTACTATTTGAAATTATAAATAAGAACTTTATTGCATCTATTTTTTTATCTCTTTTACTTCTTCCTAGGGTAAATTTACATTTATGCCTTCTGTCCAATTTTCTACCAGCATGTTTTCTTATTGGTTTATTTTTATATATTAAGGATATTAACCATTTGTCCATCATCATTTATGTTGCAAATATTTTTTCCAAGTTTGTTTTTTGCATTTCAATCTATGTGGAGTTTTTGTAATATATGGAATTTTTAACTTTTGTATATTTGTGCCTCAGTTTCTCAACTGCCACATAGGGGCTATTTAACTATATTGTTTCTAAACCCTTGAAATTATAAAATATCATTTTATTTCTTTGTTTACTATAGATAAATAAGCCATGAAATAATTATTCATCAAATAAGTATTGACCGTCTACACTGTAGGACGTACTGAGCTAGGCACTGAGGTTACAAAGCAAAGGAAGTGCTTCCGCCTACCTTCAATTTCTTACGGCTTACTGGCAAAGACCAGCAGGTAAACAGACTACTAGTATGATCAAAGTATACCTTGGAGCTCTGTGAAAGCTTCCTTCACAAGCTGATGCCTGGGCTGAGTTCTAGAAGCAAGTGGAGTTAGCCAGGTAAGGAAAGCTTTCCAGTCAGAGCAGCAGCATTTTGCACAGCACTTTGTGAATTTCCCTAATGGCTAACATAAATTTTTCTCTTGCACTTTAAACTCATTTTATCTTGTTCTATCTGGGGAAAATAGAAGTACAACAAATACAATATTCCTTATGATTATATCCTCAAAACACTTTGTAATGTAAAATTTATTAACAAGTGATTGGCTAAGTAAATTCACTTCCTATCTTAGACACATAGTCAATGTGTTGATATTTTATAACAGCTATTATTTTTATAATTTTAAAACATACATTTCATTAAAATTATCTTAAGTTTAGCTTATAGTAAGGCCACTAAAAAGAGCTCAAGGAATTGGAATATAAACGGTGGTGGGAAGGGAGGATATCATCCTCAGGAATATTGTATTTGTTGCACTCCTATTTATCCCAGATGTCACAAGATAAAATGAGTTTAAAGTGCAAAAGGAAAATTTATGTTAACTATTAGGGAAAACTTTCTCAGACTCTAGAGTAATTTACAAAAATGTTAAAAGCCTGAAGTCTCCAGACAGTTTCTAGGAGTCAAGGTGTAAAGGGTGTCAGTGATATAGTGATGGAAGGAGAACTGACTCTGGGTGATGAACACAGTGTGATGTATAGATGATGTATTACAACATTGTACACTTGAAACCTAGGCAATTTTACTAACCATTGTCACCCCAATATATTTAATTTTTAAAAAGATGTATCCTCTTCATGGTTTACCTCTAGAGAATTAATCTGTCCTTACAATTATTAGTTTAAAAGTGTTCAACCATGCTTTGTTAAATCCACACGATTTAGTTCTTTCCATTATGATTTTAAATTAAGCCAAATGTAACAAAATACAATTGGCCCTCTGTATCTGCGGGTTCCACATCTGCAGTTTCAACCAACTACAAATGGAAAATATTTGGGGGAAAAGAGTTGTATCATTGCTGACATGTACTATGTACTTAGGCCTTTGAGGCTTGCACCTGTACTGGACATACACAGACTTTTTCTTGTGATTATTTCCTAAGCAATACAATATAACAGCTATTTGCATAGCATTCACATTGTGTTCGGTATTATAAGTAATCTAGAGATGATTTAAAGTATACAGGAGGATGTGCATAGGTTATATGCAAATACTGTGCTATTTTATATAAGGGATTTGAGCATCCACAGAGTTTGATATCCATGGGAAGTCCTGGAACCAACCCCTTGCAGACACCGAGGGTGACTGTATAATTTCTAATAGGTGCATTATGTTGCGCAATTGTAGCAACAAAATGCATCCTGTCAAGTTCAGATGTACAATTAACCTTGTTTTAACCCAATCTTTGGGTGCATGATAAGGTAACCTTGAATGTGAATCCACTTTATAATGAAAGCTTTTCAGTATTTCAGTGACTAATCCCTCTTAAACAAGGTCCAGGGTAATCAATTTATATTGATATTATAAATAATAATGGAGCAAAGTTCCAGTGGAATCTAATAATAAGCTCTTTTGCAAACTCTATTGTGGCTTAAATATCATCATAGTTTTCACTTTGTTCAAATCTTTGCAGTCTCCTCAAATCTCAACATTTCATCCATAAATCATTTTAAGTGCTTCAGTGAGTATGTGAGCCTACTTTCTAGTACCTTATGAGCCTATATTTCACACTTCTAATGGGCTGCTTGTGATCAATAACTGTTTCTTCACTACTTCCCACCTTGTTCACATCTGTTTCCTTCGGGAGCGGCCGATTTTAAGAGCTCAGGATTACATGTTTTCTTTTTCATGCTACTTGGAGCTCCTCCTTGTTTATTAGCAGTTCTATTTCTTTCTATAGCGCCATTTTCTCTTGATGTATTCATAAAAGTACCATCTGTTTTTAGTATCATTTTATTTCTGTTTTATCCTCCCTGCACTTTTCTTTTCCCTGAATGCTTTATGCAATAACAATTTATTCTTGCTTTATTATCCACCTGCTTTCGCAGTCTATCCCTTTCACCCCGCCTCCTCCCCAACTCATGTCACCCTGGATTTTCTTTATCCAAGGAACGGTGCACCATACCTCTTAAGGGCACGACTTCGGTGTCAAGTAAGGGCCAGCTCAACCACTTATGGATGTTGGGCCTTGGCTAGCTGACCACTGTAAGCCTTAGTTCTTCATTTGTAAGAAGGAAATGGTATCTTATTAGGGAGACCAGTTCATGGATGGTGTAGGTGCTTAATCACTGCGCTGTACACCTGAAGCTGAAGCTGAATAATGTATGTCAACTATAATTTAATATATATATAGTCACAGGATGTGGAGTGCAGTATAGGGAATAGAGTCAATGGAATTGTAATAAATATATAGGATGTCAGAGAGGAAATAGATTGGAGGAGGGGGGGTTATCACTTTTTGAGTCGTGAAATGTCTAACTATTACATTGTTTTGTATACCTGAAACTAATAATAAAAAATAAAAATAGTTCTGTAGCTGGATTGTGGTGATGATTGCACAATAATGTGAATGTATGTAATGCCACTGAACTGTCCACTTAAAAATGGTTAAAATGGTATAAATATTATGTATATTTTACCATAATAAAGAGAATTTTAAAATTTTTAAAAAGAAGCGGTAATAATTCTATCTACCTCAAAAATTTGTTTGGAGGACTAAATAAGATAATGTACATCAGAGTTTCCCAGCCTCAGTACAATTCACATTTGGGGCTGGGTAATTCTTTTCCTGGGGGCTGTTTTAGGCATTGTAGGAAGTTGCATAGCAACCCTGGCCTCTACCACTAGATGCCAGTAGCAACCCCCTTCACAGTTAGGACAACCAAATAGTTAGTCGCCAGTCGTTGTTAAATGATCCCTGGGAGGCAAAATTGTCCCCATTGACAACCATTGATGTACATAAAGCATTTAGTATGATGCCTGGTATATAGTAGAGATATAATAAATATTTGTGATAGACTGATGATGAGATGAATGAATGAATATTCATTTCTAATGCAAGTGTCTAATATGATGCTTGACACTCATTTAACTGCTTAACTCTTGAATGGATAAATAAATGAATCTGATGCCAATGAGCTTCAAAGCCTGTCTCTTGTTTCTACCTTATACCAAAATTGTTTCTACCTTAAGTGGTGTCTTCACTTAAGAAAAGGCTCCCATGTTTCAAAAAACATTTTAGACAACTTATTGCACAGTTTAAGCTATTTTTCCCGTTGTTTTTTTTACTAAATTTATTGGGGTGACATTGGTTAGTAAAATTATACAGGTTTCAAGTGTACAATCCTATAATACATCATGTATATATTGCATTGTGTGTTCAGCATCCAAAATCAATTCTCCTTCCATCATAATATATTTGACCCTCTTTTCCCTCTTCTCCCAATCTATCCTCTCCCCTTACCCTCTGGTAACCACTAAACTATTGTCTGTGTCTATCAGTTTTTGTTTGTTTGTTGTTTTCAGTTTTATATCCCACATATGAGTGAAATCATATGGTTCTCAATGTTTTTTTGTCTGACTTATTTCGCTTAGCATGATAATCTCAAGATCCATCCATGTTATCACAAGTGGCAGAGTACTATTCCATTGTATTGTATATACTATGTACCACATCTTTTTTACCCAATCATCATGACCATCCACCTACAGAACTTTTTTTTATTTTTTATTATTAGTTTCAGGTGTACAAAGCATTGCACTTTGGTTGTTTCCATGTCTTGGCCACCGTGAATAATACTGCAATGAACATAGGGGTACATATATCTTTACGGATATTTTCAGATTTTTGGGGTAGATACCAGGAAGAGGGATTGTTGGGTCAAATGGTAATTCTTTTCTTAATTTTTTGAGGACCCCTCTATTGTTTTCCATAGTAGCTATATCGATTTACATTCCTACCAGCATGTATGAGTATTCCTTTTTCTCCACAGCTTTCCAGCACTTATTATTATTTGTCTTGCTGACAATAGCCATTCTAAGAGATGTGAGGTGGTATCTAATTGTGGGTTTGAATTGCATTTCCCTAGTAGCTAGTGAAGTTGAGCATCTTTTCATATATCTGTTGGCCATTTGTATGTCTTCTTGGGGGAAGTGTCTGTTCAAGTCCTCCATCCATTTTATAATTGGACTGTTTGCTTTTTTTGTGTTGAGTTGAATGAGTTCTTTGTGTGTTTTGCATATTAGCCCCTTATCCAAGGTGTTACTTGCAAACATATTCTCCCATTTGATTGGTTGCCTCCTAGTTTTGTTGATGGTTTCTTTTGCTGTGCAGAAGCTTTTTAGTTGTATATAATCTCACTCATTTATTTTTTGCTTTTACCTCCCTTGCATTTGAGGTCAAATTCAGCTTTATTGAGATATAACTGATATATAATGTTGTGTAAGGTTAAAATCTACAACCTATTGATTTGATGCACTTATATATTATAAAATTATTATTGACCAGCACCTCCATTATGTGACATAATTACCATTTCTTTTTTTGTGGTGAGAACATTTAGGATCTACTTTCTTAGCAACTTTCAAGTATATAATACAGTATTATTAAATGTAATCACCATGGTATACATTAGATCTCCAGAACTTATTCATCTTATAACTGGAAGTTTGTAATCCTTGACTCACATCTTCCCATTTCTCCCCATCCCCCAGCCCTTGGTAACCAAAATGCTAGTCTCTGTTTACATAAGTTCAAGTTTTTTAGATTCCACATATAAGTGATGTACAGTACTTGTCTTTCTCTGTCTGGCTTATCTCACTTAGCATATTGCCATCAAGTTCTATCCATGTTGTTGCAAACGTTAGGATTTCCTTCTTTTTCACAACTGAACAACATTTATATATATAATATATATTTTATATTTATAATATGTGATATGTTATACATAATATATATTTGTAATATATATAAATATCTTCTTTATCCATTCATCTGTTGATGGACACTGACATTATTTTCACATCTTAGCTAGTGAGACTAATACTGCAGGAACACGGATGTGCAGATATCTCTTCAAGATCCTGTTTTAATTACCTTTAGATATATGCTCCTAGGTGGGATTGCTGGGTCATGTCGTAGTTCTATTTTTAATTTTTGAAGAGTCTCCATACTGTTTTTCTTAGTGGCTGCACCAATCTGCATTCCCACAAGCAGTGTACTAGGGTTCCCTTTTATCTGCATCCTTGCCAACACTTGTTAACTTTTTGATAACAGCCATTCTAACAGGTGTGAGGTGGTAGCTCATTATGGTATTAATTTTAATTTCCCTGATGGTTAAAAATGTTGAGCACGTTTTCATATACCTGTTGGCCCTTTGTATATCTTCTTTGGAAAAATATCCACTCACTTTCTTTGCCCAATTTTTAATCAGACTGTTTTTTAATATTGAGCTATATGAGTTATTAATGTTTTAGATATTAACTCTTTATGAAATATGTGACTTGCAAATATTTTTTCCCATTTCATAGGGTTCCCTCTTCATTTTGTTAATGGCTTTCTTTGTTGCAAAGAAGGTCTTAGTTTGATGTAGTTCCACTTGTTTATTTTGCCTTTGTTTCCTTTGCTTTTGGTATCAAATCCAAAAAAGAAAATATTGCCAAGACCAATATTAAGGAGTTTGCCCCCTTTTAGTTTTCTTCTGGGAGGTTTTATGGTTTCAGGTTTTACATTTAAGTCTTTAATCCATTTTAAGTTGAATTTTGTGTATGGTGTAGTTTCATTCTTTTGCATATGGCTATTCAGTTTTCCCAACATTTATTAAAGATACTGTCCTTTCCCCATTATATATTTTTGGCTCTTTTGTCGTTAATTAACCGTATATGTATGTTTTCATTTCTGTGCTCTCTATTCTGTTCCACTGATCTATGTGTTTGTCTTTATGCCAATACCATACTGTTTTGATTACAAGAGCTTTGTGCCATAATTTGAAATCAGAAAGTGTAATGCTTCTAATTTTGTTTTTCTTTCTCAAGATTGATTTTGCAATTTGGAGTCTTATGGTTCTATATAAATTTAAGATTATTTGTTTGATTTCTGTGAAAAATGCCATTGGAATTTTGATAGGGATTACATTGAATATATAGATTGCTTTGGGTACAATCTACATATTACATTGAATATATAGATTGCTTTTGGTACTATGTACCCAAATTTTAAACAATTAAAACTATTTAATTAAAATAATTTTAATTAAATTATTAAAAACAATAATTTAATAATTATTAATTACTAAAGAATTAATAATTTAATAATTATTAATACTAAAGAATTAATAATTTAACAATATTAATTATTTCCATCTATGAGCATGGGATTTGTTTCCATTTATTTGTGTCTTCTTTAATTTCTTTCACCAATGCCTATAGTTTTCACTTTTACCTCTCTGGTTAAATTTATTCCTAAGTATTTTATTCTTTTTCATGCTATTGTACATGGTTTCTTTTTTCTTAATTTCTCTTTTCGATAGATTATTGCTAATGTATATAGATGCAAGTGATTTTTGTGTATTGATATTTGTGTCCTGCAACTTTACTTAATTCATTTATTAGTTCCAATAGTTTTTTGGTGGCATCTTTAGGTTTTTCTATACATAGTATCATGTCAATTTTACAAGTGACAGTTTCACTTCTTTCTTTATGATTTGAATGCCTTTTATAGTTTCTTCTTACCCAATCGTTCTGGCTAAGACTTCCAATACTATGTTGAATAAAAGTGGTGACAGTGGCCATTCTTACCTTGTTCCTGATCTTAGAGGGAAAGCTTTCAGTTTTTCACCATTAAGTATGATGTTAGCCATGGGCTTGACCTATATGACTTCTATTGTGTTGTGGTACGTTCCCTCTATATCAATCTTTGTTGAGATTTTATCATGAAAGTATGTTGAATTCCGTCAAATGCTTTTCTGCATCTATTGAGATGATCATATGATTTTTATCCTTTATTTTGTTATTGTGGTACATCACATTGATTGATTTGCAGATGTTGAACCATCCTTGCCTCTCTGGAATAAATCCCAATTGCTTCCAGTGTATGATCTTTTTAATGCACTATTAAATTCAGTTTGCTAAGATTTTATTGAGGATTTTTACATCTGTATTCACCAGGGATATGTAATTTTATTTTCTGTGGTGTCCTTGTCTGATTTTGGAATCAGGGTAATGGTGGCCTCATAAAATGAGTTTGGAAGTATTCTGTCCTCTTCTACTTTTTTCTTGAGGGGGATGGGGAATTGTTTGAGAAGGGTTGGTATTAATTATTTAAATGTTTGCTGGAATTCAGCAGTGAAGCCATCTGGTCCTGGACTTTTGTTTGTAGACAGGTTTCTGAATATTGATTTAATTTCCTTACTAATAATTGGTCTGTTCAGATATTCTGTTTCTTCATGATTCAGTCTTGGTAGGTTGTATGTTTCTAGGAATTAACCCTTTTTTTTTTCTAGGTTGTCTGTTTCATTAAGGTTTGCTTCTGGAGGTTTACTTTGTTCTTTTGTTTGAAATACTATATTCCTCTGTTTCCTCGTTTTCCTTGACTCTCTCTGTTGGTTTCTATACATTAGATAAAACAGACCCTTCTCCCAGCCTTGACAGACTGGACTTTGTAGGAGATCAGCCTCATCGTCAGCCTACCCTGTGCTTCTAATTGTCTCTCAAACCTTTGTTATTCCCAGGCAGAAGCTGGAAAAGTGTGTAGTTAGGTGCCTTCCTGTGAGAAACTGGGATGTGAGCATTTTTACCTGCTTCCTCAGTTCTTAGACCAGTTGTATAGCCACAGGGAAGGAGTGCTCCTGAGACCATTAAGAATTTTTTTGTTTGTTTGCTATAGTCCTATGGAACTCATGAATATAAACACCAGGTGACCCAGGGACCCTTCCCTCAGGCAGCAGCCTCAAAAGCTGGAGTACTAGATGTATGTACAAGCTCCTTCTGAGGAGATATTGGCAACTTGGAGAGACTAGAAGGAGAGAGCAAGGGAGGTGACCCGGCTTCCTGGGTCTCCAGGGAGGATTGCAGTCAGCCTCTAGATGCTTGCTAAATTAGAAGCCTGACCCTCAGGCAGCAGCTATTGAAGTACGCAAATAGAATTATTTCAGGGAAAGTCGGGAGATGAGCATTTTTGCCTGTTTCCTCTCTGCACAGAACCACAGGGGATAATGACAGTGAGTGCTCGCACCCATTAATAACTGCTTCTTTGTGTGCTATAGTCTTGTAAATCTAATGGACGTAAGTGTTGCTGGCTTTCAGAGTTGGATGTTTTGGGGGGGTCTGTCCCTCAGGTGGAGGTCTTAAAAGTTGGGGCACTAGATGTGGGATCCAAACTGTTAGCCTCTCAGGGAAAAGCTGGGAATTGGGTGTTCCCTCCTGATTATATGGCATTGTACTGGGAGTGGGGTTTAGGACAAGAGTGTGTTTCAACCTCTCCTACCCATTTAGATGTGGATATTTTCTAATTTACTTGCTGTGTAGGAGTCCCTCAGCTAGTTTCTGTATTTCTTTAAAAGGGAATTCCTCTATGGGTAGCTGTTCATTTCGTGTGTCTGCAGGAGTAGTGGAGTTCAGGAGCCATCTATGTTACCATTTGTAAAGACTGCCCCTACCCAATATTACGGAAAGTAAATCTTAGTGAGATTAACTTTTTATAAACTTTAATGAATGACAGCTATAAATTATTATGCTGCATTTTAATTCAGTGCTAAATATTGACATGATTAAAGAGTATTTTAGATTGATATTCCAGTTATTTAGTCACTGATGTGATAAAAGGACAAAGCTACGTTTAAGTGTTTATTAATCTAAGTTCATTCTATAAATACTTATTGAGTGCTTACCATGTTTCAGGCACTGTTCTAGGCACTTGGGATACAAGTATCCAACTTTGTGGAACCTCCGTTCCATAAAGTAATGGACTACAAAAATAATAAATACATAAATAAAAGTAAAGATTACTCATAAATATTAACCTAGGAAATATTCTAGAAGGTACTCACAGAAAAATCCCAGTGGATGACTGTAACCCAACCAGAAACATTTTTGTGAATGCATTCATGGATTGCCATTTGGTTGCTCATTTATGATTTAATTTTACTGAACTTCCACTTTGTCTTCTGATCTGAATTACAAGGAGGATATTAAATCAAATCTGTAGTTACCGTTACATATTTTGTGACTTCAAACATTCATATTATGATTCACTGTGTGCATAATTTTTTAAGTTGCCTCAAAATACCAGTGTTCCTTTTACATTGTCTA
The DNA here is from genome assembly GCF_057876585.1 of Rhinolophus sinicus. Classification (NCBI taxonomy): domain Eukaryota; kingdom Metazoa; phylum Chordata; class Mammalia; order Chiroptera; family Rhinolophidae; genus Rhinolophus; species Rhinolophus sinicus. The sequence goes on along the minus strand of NC_142502.1, from coordinate 73,613,391 downwards.
GGTTTTCTCTAATAAACTAAATTTATAGCATAATTTTTGTGCTGTAGTATAACAGATCTATAGCTGATTTTTTTTTACACTAATACAATATATATGCTTTTTGTCCCTCACCTTTTTCATCTGTAAAATGGGATCTGTAGAATACTTAATCAACATGGTTGTTACAGAATTAAGTAACATAATGTTTGTAAAACACTTAGAACTAAAGAAAATGCAGGCATATACTAAATTTTAAGTGCTGTATTTTCTGCACCCCAACTAGTCATTTACTATTTCTAGTATTTCTAATATTGTAACATAGTAAATGAAGTATTGTACATTTTTCTTTCCTTTTTACAGTTAGGAGGAAGCAGGATTACAATGAAAAATAAAAGCAAATATATATCCAGCAGGGCCATATGTGGAATATCTCTTTGTCTATAAACCACTTGTCTCAGGTGTAAAAGCCTACAAATGATGAAAACCAAGAGATGTTTCATACTAATCTCTTTTTTGAAGGTTGGTTTTTTTTTTGTGATCTCAAAAGACATAACCATTGTTATAAAATTCCAACATTAGAGAAATTAATAACTTAGAAAGTGAAAAGCCTATTTATCCATATACACACCCAACTCTCTACCCCTAGAGATAATTAATGGTAATAATCTGTGTATGTTATATGTTAAAATAAGATCACATCGTACATTCTCTACCCCTAGAGATAATTAATGGTAATAATCTGTGTATGTTATATGTTAAAATAAGATCACATCGTACATACTGCTTTGCAACTGGCTTTTATTCACTCATATAGTGTCTTTGGTGTCTTTGATACGACATGTAGTTTCTTCTCGTTTTCAACAGCTGCAGAGAGCAGTAACTCAAGGATGTACTTGTGGCTCTCTGTGTACCCACAAAGTCACATAGCGTTCAGATCTGATTGAAAAGGTCTTTCAGCTGACGTTTGCACAGCCATCCACTGACCTTCTCCCTCCAAGATCTGACCCAAAAGGGGCAGCAAGAGAGTGACTCAGAAGATTTCTCAGTCCACACTGGGAGACAAGAGCTTTCTTTTTTTTTCTTTTTCTTTTTTTTTAATTGGGGAATATGGGGAACAGTGTGTTTTTCCAGGACCCATCAGCTCCATGTCAAGTCGTCGTTGTTTTTCAATCTAATTGTGGGGGGCGCAGCTCATCTCTAGGTCAAGTTGTTGTTTCTCACTGGTCCATGTGGGGATCGAACTGGTGACCCTGGTGTTATGAGCACTGCACTCTAACCACGGAGCCAACTGGCCACCTAACAAGAGCTTTTTGAGTGCAGGGAGGAGGGCAGACCTGAATGATGACTCCACATTCTTATAGCAGTTAATCCAAAGGATCACAGAAACATTATAAATGCAACACCCTGAACTGAAACTGCTCTTTGGAGTGTGGATTCCCAGTAAGGCCCAGTCTACTTGAAGCAGGAAGGAAAATTTATCTGAGGACATTAAGGTCAAGTTAACTCATTTTAAAATTGCCATAGGAGACCATTCATCCCCACTTCACATCTTCCACCTCAAAGCCTTCTTCCCATCATTCAGATATTTACCTTTAGAGGGAATAAGTCCTCTTTTATCTTTTCTGTGCTTTCATTAGCTGCATTTTTTTCTCTTTTTAGCTTTCAAAAGGGCAGATTTTTTTAAGCCAAATGCCAGTATGTCAAACATTAAATATTCATTCCCGTGCAATGCACAGTGTGTATAATGACATACTCTATTGTAACATATATGTTATTTAATCAGTGTACCAAACTTACACATAATTGACTGATCAGGTATAAAGAGTACTCTACGCAGAGAGCTTAGAATATATTGCTTAATTGAGGCCTTTGTTAGACAGTATATAAAGCTGCAGACTCCACAACATAAGGAAATTTTTTGCATAAAGTAGCCACAAGCTTCTTTGGTAAGAAAACAAGAGACATGATTATACCAAGTGGCGCTTGCATGGCTGGAAGGCTATGATGCTGCTGTGGCATCCGTCAGGAAGCAGGGGTGTTAGGGCCCATGCTAATGAAACCAGAAATGTTGTGGAAGGCTCCCTGGTACACCAAACTTTCCAAATGCCGTTGTCCAGTTTGTTGGAGGTCAAATAGTAAGCAGTTCGGAATTGCATGGGTAACACATAGAATGGTCATGAGACCAGAACTAAGGTAATAATAGTAGGTACTGTTCTCTGTCTTCTCACTGTTCAGTCATCACACAGTCCAAGTAACACTACACCGGGCGGGGGTTCAAGATCTGGTTCTTTGTTCCTCAAGTAGGTCCAAGTAAACTTTTCTGAAATATTGTTTTGAGGAATAAAAATGCCTCGTCATGCTACTTATGACTATTTCAACCTGTTTCTTTCAGATACCATTGTTCTTATCGCTTCAATAGCAGTTGTTTCTGCAAAAACTCAGGGTAATATTTTTGCCACGTCCGCACTCAGAAGTCTCCGTTTCCTACAGATCCTCCGAATGGTGCGCATGGACCGAAGGGGAGGCACTTGGAAATTGCTAGGTTCAGTGGTTTATGCTCACAGCAAGGTAAGATTTGCTTTCTGAATTACAGAATAAGATTTTTGAAACTTTTTCATTGGTTGCTGTAATAATTGATAAACCTATCACAGACAAACTTAGGCATTTTAGAAACTGGTGAAAGCAATTTTGGGACACAGTATGTTTAACGGATTATTTAAAAAGTCATGAATATCCAGGAAGTAGTCGAACAAATGGAAGCATGAATGGGATTTTTTGGGGTTTTTTTGTTTTTCAAAGATGTTTCACCCTCTAAAAATCGTTCATTCCTTTTTTATCTAGGAATTAATCACAGCTTGGTACATAGGATTTTTGGTTCTTATTTTTTCATCTTTCCTCGTCTATCTGGTGGAGAAGGATGCCAACAAAGAGTTTTCTACATATGCAGATGCTCTGTGGTGGGGCACAGTAAGTATAAAAATCTTTTTTTACTTATTGGATGTTGTGAATTTTTTTCCTTTGAATACAGTGTAATGATTCCTGTGGTCTCAGTAAACACATTAACTCCTAAACGGAGTTATGTGAAAATATACAGCACTTAAAATTGTCCAGAGTTTCCCCATCTCTTTGGTTCAACAAAGTTAAGTTTTATTATGTATAAGTCATTAGTAGTAATCCTTGAGTACTAGATTGTTGCCAAAATAAAAATATATAATTTTTTAACTGTGGTTAAAATGTTGATAGGCTTGTTTGTTTGATTTAGCTTTGTGGAACACATTTAAACTACGGTGTTGCCATTCATCAAAAAGTTTATCTGATGTTAAAAAAAAAAAAAAAAAGTAATGGTAGCTGAATGAAAGTTGGAAGAGTAAAATTATGGCACAAAAAGTGAAAAAGAAATGACTGGTAACCATCTGTGAAATCAGAGATTATAGATGACACCTCATTTCAACAATTTCCACTCAAAGACCTAACCTTCTTTATATTTTCACTTAAGGATAGTTTTCCAGACAAAGTAATCACGACTCTCATATATAGAAAGAAAATAAACACATGCTAAAGATTTTATTTCACTCATTTTTTTGTTGTTATTTACAACAAAAGTATTAATGAGGGAACCAGTAAGATGTTACAAGCATTCAAAGGACTATCCAAAGAGCAGAAACATATAAAGATCAGAAATATTGAATGAATGTGCAAATACAGGCAAAAGTGGCTTCTTCCACAGTGTGAGAGGGAAGTTAATTGCCACCATTAGAAATTCTGCCACCACTAGACAGAATTTATTTACATGTCTATAGACAAGAATTATTTTGCATTGCTACTTGTGGTCTACAACTTACAGAGTTGTAAAATAACTCAAGGGCCATGAAGGATGCAGAGCCGCACAAGGTCAGAATTCAGTAACCTGGACGTGGGTACTCTAAACAACATAGTTTTTTCCATGGAAGCAAAAATGTCCCTACATTGTAAACGATTTAAAAAACAGTTATTAAAACATGTGCCCAATAAGAATGTCACAGCATAAAGAAGTGCTTTATGCAATGCGTACACTGTATTTGTTTTTATTTTATTCTTTAAGACATTCCAAAAAGGTATTATGTGAAAATATACAACAATTTATAATTGTTTAAAGAGTTTCCCCATCTCTTTGATCCAGCAAAGTTCCCTCATAAAACATCAGTAATATTTCTTGAGTGCTCGATTGTTGCCAAAATACAAATATATCATTTTCTTAAACTGTAATTAAAACATTGATAAGTTGTTTGTTTGTTTTAACTTTGTAGAGTATAGGTAAGTTACCAGTTGTTGCACTGTTCCATTATTCATCAAAACCTCATCAGCAGGAACTAGAACTCTTGTCAAGGTCACAGGAAATTTTTCAGGACTGTATTGAACAGAACTTGATATATTTGTTGGTTGTATAGCAGCAATAAAATGAGTAAGAATCAGAAATGTACACCTGAAGATTAAGATTTTTTTCTTAAATTGTCAGAGTATGTGACACTGATAACAAGGCATTCTGTTCGTTTCATAATTTGGTTTCCAACTCCCCTTCCCTCATTTCAGTTATTTCCATGTCTCCACCATGCCCACTAGCAAAAATGGACATTTTGAAAGAATGAAAGTGGAAAACCCAAAAAAGGGCAGTCATCTGGCATTCTTAAAGTACTTTTTATTTGTTGAGAGTTAATGAAAATCTATGACTCATGGTGGGATAAACTGTTTAAACTGAGAAAACAGGAGGCTTTTCTAGCCAGTGAAAGAAAGACAATTTATTATCCCAGCCTTCAAAGCACAATTTGAATTTAAGTTTAGTTTTTGCTTCTCTTTGATTATTCTAACTATTAAACTACTGAGACACTCAGGAATCTCTTTGATTATTCTAACTATTTAACTACTGAGACACTCAGGAACACCTCTTCCCATTGAGATGCAGTTGTTGATGAGTTTAGCCAAGCAGCTCTTTATCCTTTCCATTCGTCTTCCTTTTCTCCTTATTACTAATAAGAATTGCTGTGTGAGAAACTCCTAATATACCTCTCCGTTAGTCACCAGCTGGTTTCTTTTGCCAGAATAACTCAAATAGAAGGTTTTTAAAAGTGATATCTGTAACTTTCAGGGGAGAAACAACATATTTTCATTGATTTCCATTTCAGTAGTGCTTATTTTGACTGAAGTTGAACCTGTACTTAACATGTTCCTTGAATGGGCTAATTATGTCTTTTTTTTTTTTTTTTTTTTTTTTTTTAAGAAAAAAAATCTGATCTTGAATATGAGAGTAAAAATCTTCTAAGCCATTTAAGTTTCTAGGGATAAAAAAGGTCTTGTTGATCCACAGTGGGTTTGTTGATATTAACTGACACCTGAATGAAATTTTCCAAAGCCTACAAAGACACAAAAATCAAACAGAGGGCTTATTATTTCTATTCATTATAAGAAGAACATATACCAAGTCTCTAGTGTGAAATAAAATAAAGTTAGAATACTATACCTTTTATTAGGTATTAATGAAAACCTTAAGGAACATATGGTTGGATACTTTCTTTTCTAGTTAAAGTTGTCCAAGTTGCATATAACAGACACTTGCTTACTATGGAAGTATCCAGAATAAATAGGGAAATAAAAGCATCCTGAATTGAGTATTTCTAAGTGCTAAGCTTTGGTGAAAAAAAGGAAATTTCCTTTATTAAAAAAGCCCAAAGTATCAACATTAAGTGTCAAAATGCAATTTGTCATCCAGGAATACAGTATCCCAGTGAATTCTAAATTATTAACTAATGAACTCCCTCCATTAAGATGCTGAGGGCTATTTCCAGGATGAACTTTTGGAGGAATACAGTGGTGTGATCAGCATTGCTCAAAGCCAATAACAATTCAAAGAACTTTGGTCTCTAAAAACAATTCCATACTAGTGAATAATAGTACCTAGCTCATTGAGTCAGTGGGATAGGGATTTAAAGGGCCTGGTACGAAAACCATAGCCAGTGCCCAATCAAAGATGGTGGCTACTCTTGGTGTAGACATTGCTGTTGTGGATGGTAGATAGAAATTTTTTTAGTTAGTTAGTTAGTTTCAGATGTACAGAGCAATGTAATAGTTAGACATTTACATCCTTCACAAAGTGATAACCCCTCCCAATCTACTACCCCTCTGACATCATGTATAGCTGTTGCAATACCATTGACTATATTCTCTATGCTGTACTTTACATCCCATGATATTTAATTCTAGTTGACATTCAATACTATTCTACTTCAGCCTCAGGTGTATAGTGCCGTGGTCAGGGATCCACACAATCTATGAAGTGATCCCCCTGAAAAGTCCAGTGCCCATCTGGCACCCTACATAATCTTTATAATAATATTATTGATTATATTCCCCATACTGTATTTCATATCCCCATGACTATATTGTGAGTACTAATTGGTGCTTTCTAATTTCTTCGCCTTCTTCCCCATCTCTATCCCCCTCCCATCTAGTAACCATCAGTTCTTTTCTCTGTATCTCTGAGTCTATTTCTGTTTTGTTTGCTCATTTATTTTGTTCTTTAGATTCCACACATAAGTGAGATCATAAGGTATTTGTCTTTCTCAGTGTGATTTATTTCACTTAGCATAATATTCTCTAGGTCCATCCCTATTGTTGCAAATGGTAAGATTTCGTTCTTCTTTATGACTGAGAAATACTCCATTGTATAAATGGAGGTACAATGTGGTACATTGTATAAATGTACCACAGTTTCTTTATCCAATCGTCTGTCAATGGGCATTTCAGTTATTTCCATGTCTCGGTTATTATGAATAGCACTGCAATAAACATAGGGGTGCATCTATTTTTTCAAATTAGTGTTTTGGATTTCTTTGGATAGATAACCAGCAGTGGAATTACTGGGTCATAAGGTAGTTCCATTTTCAATTTTTTAAGGAACCTCCATACTGTTTTCATAGTGGCTTCACCAATCTGCAATTCCATCAACAGTGCATAAGGGTTCCCTTTTCTCCACTTCCTCACCAGCACTTGTTTGTTGATTTTATTAATGATAGCCACTCTGACTGGGGTGAGGTGATATCTCATTGTGGTTTTTATTTGCATTTCTCTAATGATTAGTGATGTTGAGTATTTTTTCATATGTCTGTTGGCCATCTGTATGTCCTCTTTAGAGAAATTTCTCTTCATGTCCTCTGCGTATTTTTTAATTGGGTTGTTTGTTTTTTTGGTGTTGAGTTGTATGAGTTTTTTATAAATTTTGGGTATTAACCTCTTATCACATGTATCATTGGCAAATATCTTCTCCCATTCAGTAGGATGTCTTTTTGTTTTATTGATGGTTTCCTTTGCTGTGAAAAAACTTTTTAGTTTGATATAGTCCCACATGTTTATTTTTCCTTTTGCTTCCCTTGCCCAAGAGGATATATCAGTAAAAATGTTATAAAGGGTAATGCCTGCAAATTTACTTCCTATATTTTCTTCTAGTTTTATGGTTTCAGGTGTTACATTTAAGTCTTTAATCCATATTGAATTTATTCTTGCATATGGCGTAAGAAGGTGCTCTGGTTTCATTTTTTTTTTTTTTTTTTTTTTTTTGGCATGTCTCTGTCCAGTTTTCCCAGCACCATTTATTGGATAAACTGTCTTTACCCCAGTGTAAATTCTTGTTGGAAATATCTTTATAACAAAAGGAATACAAATAGCTGTATGCTTCATTGCAAACCCACAGCTTAGCTACAGAAAGGACTTGGGAACTAGGGTTTCCAATGTAAAGATGTTCTAGGTTCTGAAGTGGTGACAAAAGAGGAATTGGTGACAAAGGAAATGGAGGAGGGCCGAGGGGAGGTAACTCACTAGAAGCTACTGGAAAAAGAGGATCTTCTGATTGTTGGGTGGAGTTCCATTTAATGTTATTTCCTGTTATTATTTTCCTCATTTTTAGTTGCTTTAGGTTTATTCTGAAATAAATTTTTAACAAGTTTTTCTGGAGTTATTTTTATTATCTTATTTCCTGTTATTATTTTCTTTCTCCTTTTGATTTGCTTTAGATTTGTTCTGAAATAACTTAAGATCAGGTTTTCCTGAAGTAATTTTTTTCTGGTAATGACCTGGTAAAGGCCTTCATATGATGAAGGTAGCGTTATGGGTTTTTTAAACATGCATACAGCAGCAGAGTATAACTCTACTCTTAAGTAAGCATCTGAATACAACCTCCACCTAAGACCATGTGCTTGAAATGATGACTTCAGGCGTGTAGAAGAATTCGCCATCAGCCAGAGGTAGTCCTGGAATTCATACTGAAAATCTTACAATCTTTCTCAAAGCAAACAATGTAGAAGGCTCTGTGTATCATGCAGTGCACTGCGCATTCAACAGGTCACACAGCACAAACATATGCCATGAGTTTCATCCCACTGCAAAATCTAAGAATAAGAAATGGTGTAAATTTTTGGAATGAACAAAAATACCGTTGTCCTTGATAATACCAGCTATAATTCCAAGAATCAACTCTCCTTACACTGGGTTCACCAAGACAAAAATGTTACCTGCAGCCTCTTACAAGCTGTTGTTTTCTGATTCAGTGCTGGTACATTAAATACAAGTTAACAAGTGTTTCTTGCTACCAAAGCATTGCCTGATGGTATCAAAGCTTTACTTGGCCATGAAATGATCAATACACCAGTTCCTAACTCTTCACGGACACTAACTACCAAGCATATCCTGAGACACAACCCCAACCGCTATCCACCAAAACACCCTAGCTGTTACGAGCATCTGCAAGTCCCATGCCTACCTTAGTGGCATGCATTCATGAAGGACGTTGGTCATAAGCCTCTTTGGGGAAGTCTGTCCTAAGAAGTCAGTTCCTTTTATAATGTCATCTCACACATGGCTCTGCACACTTTTACTCGGTATTATTCCATAAGCATTGAGCACACACTGTGTGGAAGATAACAGAATTATAGTCAGGAGACCTGGGTTCCAGCCCTATCATTATGATTTAATGGGGATGTAATATTAAGCAATCATTTAACATCTCTGTAAAATGGTAATAACAATATTATCCAAACACAAAGTCGCTGTGTGTATTAAATCAGATTAGGACACATAGACGTGCTTTATCCAGCACTAGACAAATGTTAGTTGCTACTATCATTACATATCTGACCACAAGCCTGGAAGAACAATGTAGGATGCTAATGCCCTGAGCTACCTGCCACAGCAGAACCCAAATTATACGATGCCACCACCACAGGAGTTTCTGATGTCTAAAGACTGAAACCTTTCTGATCTACTCATCCAAGGTGACCAAATTTCAAAATTAACTGTACAGGTTCTATAACTACCCACTACCTGAAACCAAGTGCTCAGGAAGTGGCAAGGAGAGAAGAGAAGGGAGAGGAAGACATGAGAGGAGAACAGGGAGAGGGAGAAGAGAGCAGATTTTTGACAAAGTGCCAATGTGAATCATCCTCCTTAAAGGACCCCCTGATGGGGAAATTATACTGTACTGTGGAAATCTCCAAATAGTACATAAACTTGTTCCACGAATTCATTAGCTGTAAGCTAGTATTCGTAATTGAATTCCCAAAATCAAACCAATAAATATTTTGTTGATTTTTTGCTAGAAGGAAAGAGGAAGGATTTATATCTCCTGGTCTGGAATTAATTCTGCTATTTAAAAATAATAATAATAATAATAATAATAATAATAACTGTAACCTAACTGATGCCTAAGTTATAATCTGACCACAGCCTCTACCATCCCATAAAAAATAAAACCAGAATCTGCATTCAGTTTGCAGTACTCTTTCTGAAGCAGAATTCTTGGTGGCTGAACACACTAAGGTGCCTCCGGTGCACCTCAGACTTTGTTACTACAAATACCTACACCTCTGTGCCAATATTTGCAACCCACAGATGTTCAGAAAATATATTTTCTCACCTTCATGACTGCAGTTGAGCAGATGGAATATGGGGGCAAACGTTTATTTGAGCTGTTCCCACCTGCCAAGTCACCTCTAAGTAAATGATCCCGCTGGAGGCAGCACCAGGCTACTGGGTTTTCTGAGGCTGATGGAGGCGGAGCGACAGACGGCAGCGGGCCCCTCGCTCTCAGGGCCTGGTCTGTCTGTCGGGCTACAGCCCGTGATGCATCTGCCGGCTTCCACGCAGGTCATAAGTGTGGGTGATAAATGGCATCCTCTCACTTAATGAGAGTATTGCTCTGCGTGAAAACTGCACTGAAAGAGATGCTAGAAATGTGTTATATTTATCTTTTAATTTTTAAAAGCAAGTGCAAAGTTTCATCACCTTTCCAATGACAACATAAACACCGTAGTCAAACATCAATGCATAGTGTATATAAAGCTATACCTCTGTGACAATTTGGACTTTATTCCTCTCATCTCCCCTTGCCTGGAACAATGCTGTGATTCATCTGGAATTTGTTTAGAGTGTAAGTGTTGTGTCTTTATCTGGTTTATTAAGATATATTATCCTGTGTGCTATTGGCTAGTGAATTTATTATAATTCCCACAAGAAACTTGTGCCAAATAAATTGCTGGGAAATAAAAAAAGAAGTCAATGAGTAGGAAACAATAATAAATAAACAAGGGCATAAATAAATACATAAATAAATGTTTAAAATTTAATCTATCCAGCATATGTTAACTAGCATATCTCTTATAAGCTCTGGAAAAAGGTCAGAAATGGAATTATGCCCAGTATAGTCAATTTCCTCCAGGCGTGATTTCCTCCAATGCCCTGAAGGTCACATATGCCACTGCTTAAGGTTCCCTGAAAAAGCTGCTGTTCCAGGAGCTCCCTGAAGAGCTGGTGTGTCTTTGGGGTCCTGCGTGAGCATACATTTCTCTAACTTTAGATCCAAAAGAAACTAATCATTACTGAGTTCAGCCATGGAAAGATTCACGAGATTTCTAGAAGCCCAAAATGGGTTTATTGTTTAGCACAAGTGGGGGAGAAGCGGCACCAAGAGGGCTTCTGCTACTCAGTTCGTGCACAAAGGGCCTGCTGATAACCATTAGCAGAGCCTTCCAGGTGCCAGGAAAAGCAAAGAAACATTATGTGGTTGTACTGTTCCAAGGAGACACACTGGTACTTCCAGGACAGCTTGCCCTAAAAGTCCAGAAAAATCAATGACCATCTATGCAAGCCTCATCTAAGGATGGATTTATCAAATGCAGCCAGTCATTGCCTTAGAGAATTGACAGCTAGCTCAAGCCAGTGTGAATTCATCGAGAAGGCTCACATCTTTTTATTGTGTTTATCTTAGAAATGCCAAAATATCATCTCTGCTGCTACCTCTCTTTCACCTCAGGAAGCCTAGTGGTCCCCTATCAGCCACAAAAAGTGAAATGACGCACCCAGGAAACCCCCCCACCAAACCCCTCCCTGATGTGGAGAGAGACGAAACTGCCCCCATGTTGCCAGATCCTTCCCAAACTTAGCCTGGCAATAGAAGACCCCCATGCTTTCAACCAAGTAACACCTTGAGAAACTTTGACTTTGAAATCAGAGTGGAGGAAGTTGCTGCACCCCGTGGAGCTGCTGGTCATTTCAGTCCCCTGCACGTGGTAAGAAGCGACCATCCAGAAGCCTGAACCAGAGTACGGAGGAGGTGGGCAGAGTCTTTGCTGCCCCCAGAGAGCCTCCAGGGTGCTGCTCTCAGAGTTCACAATACTCTCTTCTCTCCCACAAACCCCTGTAAGAGAAAGGGCAACCCTCGGAATGAGAGAGAACAGGTATTCTCAGAATAAAACACTGAGTACGTTGTCACTTGGCTGCATCTTATCATTCGGAATTAGAGGCAGTAGTTTAAAACCCACTCTCTGAGCACCGGTCCAAGGAGAATAACTCAAGTGTATTATTAGAATATAAAGCAAACTGTGAAATGTAACATTATTGCTGTGACCAAACCATGAAATTTCTCCTTCAGGTTTTTATTATTATTAATAAACTGCCGTAAAAGGATTAAGCAATTTTGCAGGAAAATTATAGTACATTATAATCGTTTCCACATATTTAAGATTAGGAACCAGTAATAAAATTGAGCCAGAAGATTTTTGCTGCAATTCTAAGGAATTCCTTTGAGAACACCCTACTGATATTGCCAGTGGCATTTGATTAATTTGGTGACTAGGTTCTATTACAAAGTCCCTCTCTCCAAACTTGAATGAGCTTCCTCTGCACAGTAGGCCCCTTGTTGACTTGTATTTGACACCCTCACACACCCTCAGAGCCCCACAAAACCTTTCACTCCCCACAGAAGATCCTGCCCTCTCTTTCACTGGAATGGAAGGGAACGGACTCAGCATTCCCAGCCCTGCCCTCCATTCACACTGTGTCCACATCTTCCCCCCGCAGTGGAAGAGGTGTCCTTTCACACTGCCAAGGCTAACCCCTTCAACTGTACCCTTGATCCTGTTTCCTCTGCCTCCTCGGGTACCTTAACCCATCGTAAAACCACCACCCCTTCCTTTTCCATTTCATCCTCTCTGGACACATGCACAAATACATCCTAGAAAGCCTCCCCTCATGTCAGAGATTTCAGGGAGCTCCTGCCCTATGTCTCTCATTCCATTTGTCACCAATAATATTGAAAGGATACTTGATTGATTTACTAAATATTTCATTGAGTTCCTTCTACTTCGTGGCAAGCATTATGCTAGAAATTAAGGAGAAAACAGAATGAAGACATGGTTCCTCCTTCTCATAAAGGACATAAGGACCCGTCCACCAAAGAAAAATACAGCATACTACTAATGACAGGTGACATTAAGAAACAAGGATCTGAAATAGAGATGACCAGAGGTGCTGTTGTAGACCAAGTGGGTAGGGAAGGCCTCTCTGACAGCAGGATATTTGGGGGAAAGACCAGAAGGATGAGAAGGAGCCCAGGGAAGAGTAAGGAGAAGAGCAATTCTGGCTGAGGGAACAGGATGTGCAGAGGCCCTGAGGCAGAAATAATCTGGCTTTTTTGAGGAGCTGAAAGGACACTGTGTTTAAAATGCAGTGAGCGAGGGTGAAGTCAGAATGATCTTGAGGAGACAGGCGGAGACCGGATCATGTAGGCCATAGTTAGGAGCTTAGAAATGATTCTGAATTCAAAGAGGAGCCATTGAAGTTATTGTTACAGGGCAATAAGAAAATGATGCCCCTTGCAAATGTGTGGAGAAGAAACTGGAGGGAGGCAAGAGCAATTAAGAGACTGCTGCAGTGGCCTGGTCTACCATGGTCCCTGAATGTGAGATAGAGTGAAGGGGAGGAATTTGCAATATCTTTGGGAGATAAAATGAATGGGACTTGCCGAGATTCAATGAGGGGAGTGAGGGAACAGAGCCATTAAGATGACTCTGAGCCTTCTGACACGAGCAGCTGGCTAAATGGCGGAGCTCTGGATTCAGGTGGGAGGGGATACATTTGAGGGAGTAACAGGTTAGGGAGAAACAAGAGTTCTATTTTAAACATGTTAAGTTTAAACATGTGCAACATCCAAATAGAAATATCAACCACAGGAAATGTATTGGCTCTGTGCGATGCCAGAGGGATAGTGGATGGGGGCAGGGGGGTTCACACAGTGTGAGGGATATAAATGATAAACGTCTAAGTTTTGCTTTGTCTTGTGCACCTGAAACTAATAAAATTTAAAAAAGAAAGAAAGAAAGAAAGAAAGAAATATCAACCACATATTATGGATCTGGAGCTCAGAACAGTGGTCTAGCCTGGTAGTAAAATTTGGTGTGCTCAGCTTAAAAATGGTATTTAAATCCATGAGAACATTTAAGACCACCTGGGAAGAGAAAAAAATAGAGGAGCTAGAAGAGAAAGGAAAGTTTGAGGAAAATAGAATTTTTAAAAACAGAAAAAGACACCGAACCAAACCGTAGGAATCCAATACAGGTTGACTAGAGAAGGAGGGGCTACATAAGAGGAGCCACCAAAGATATAAAGGGAAACCCATGGAAGTGAGGAAAGAAGAGAGTCTAAGAAGGGGTGGTCAGCTGAGTGGAATGCTTCTGAAAGGTCTGGCTTCATGGAGTTTATCTCCCTCTATCATTTCTGCTTCTCAAAATGTTACCCGTCCTTCAAAGCCCAGATAAGATGGTATGACCAAAGCAACCAATTTCTTAGAAATCACCAGTGACCACCCATCTCCATATCCAATATATTTTCTCAGTCCTCATTCTTCTTGTTATCTATGAGCCTGTGACAGCAGGTATCACCTGGTCCTTTGTGAAACTCTCTTCTCCATTGAGTTTCTGTTTACGTAACCCATTCCTACTTCTCCTAATTTTTAAAAAATTTATTCTTTTCTGGCTTTCCTTTTTCTTCTATTCTTTAAATGTCTGTGTTTCCTGAGGTGTCTTTGGACCCCTTTGTGGAATGCTCTGCAATCTCATTTATTCCCAAAATGAGTGGGAATAAATAACCCTGGACCTGATTCCAAAACCCAAATCTCATGCCAAACCCAATCTCTCTCAAAGATTCAGCCTCTCAATCTCAGTTTCCTGCTCAACATTTCTAGATCAGAGTCAGACTGACATTCTGAAAACCCTTCTTTGCAAAACCAAACTTCATCTTTGCTCCAAAGCCTTCTCTTTCTCGTTATATTTTTGTTTATGGTGCGGCCATCTTCCGCTTGAAATTGTCAAGTCCTTGCTCCCAGATAACCAATAAATGTATTTCTACTGAACTTCCTAAACACGTCTCTTTATTCTCCACTACCACGTAGTACTGTTGCCACTGTTCCAATTCAATTGCCCCATCATTCTGCCGGATCACAGGCCCTGGAGAGGAGTTAGAACTCCTAAGTGGCTTGGGAAACCTCTGGAGCAGTTTGACCAGGGAAGAGACATGATCTAATTATCATTTTTCAAAGACACTCCCTGATCCAGCTTTAGCATATCTAGTTAACCTCCTCTTTCACTAATCCTCTTCAGACCCACCAGGCTGCAGCTCAAATGAACAACTTAGACTTTTTAGAACTTAGCCTATTTGTCCTCAGTGCTGTGTAGCTGGTCACCTGATCCCCCAGCCCACTCCAGATCACCCTCTGTCATCTCTGCCTCTCAAAATATTACTCCTCTTTCAAAGCCTTAGTATGATGACATCTCCCCAATAAAACCTCTTCAACCCCTCTAAGCCAGTAATAATCTGTTTTCTGAATTCCCCTGGCAGATTAATTGTGCATCCATCATAATACCTGTCTTGCTCTATTTTGTGTTTTAATGATTTGTGTGTGACATTTCTCCCCTCTTATGCCATAAATATCCTAGGACAAGAACTGTGTACCTCTAGTTTTTGTTCCACTACAAATCATAACACGTACCTTGCATGCACGAGAACTTCAGGAAGTGCCTGCCAAGATAATAAATGGACAGCCATAATTAACGTAAATAATTGCTTTGTGTACTGATCGAGTCCTAAATCCGTGGTGCTATCATTTCTGTATCACTGATGGTTATCCACTTACTTAAATAACCTTTCTTTGAATACACTTTAAAAAGATGGAAAATTGTGTTATAAGGGAGAAACAAGTATGTAGGTTATTCCCTATCTTAAACAAAGAGAAGTTCTGTTATGCGTCATGGAAAATTAAAGCACAGTAATAAAATGCGCCAACAAGTCTTGTGGAAGAATGATTTAGTGGAAACGTTGCTTTGCCTCCTGTTCATAGGTCCTAACATTCACGTACTTAAGCTGCACATTCTATTTATTTTGTTTTTAGATTACATTGACAACGATTGGCTATGGAGACAAAACTCCCCTAACTTGGCTGGGAAGATTGCTTTCTGCAGGCTTTGCGCTCCTCGGCATTTCTTTCTTTGCACTTCCTGCCGTGAGTATCTTTGCAAAAACAAAGCAGTTTAAATAAGATCTTAGAGGTTTATTAGTGTGAGTTTTCACAATTCATATGCCCGAGAACATATCTATATCATTTACAAACATAATTTTTCTGATATAATGTTGACTTTTCTACATATATCTATGTGGATAATTTATAAAATATACTCTTCCCTTGGAGATGCTAAACCTGAGAGTTTTATACCAGCTAGATCTTTATGACCAAATAGTAATTCAGATGGCATCACCTTTCAGGCAACATGCTACAAATACATTAGAATCTTTATAAAGACAATGATTTATTTTTAAACTGATCACTCCAATTTGGTTTATAATGTGTGCTACTGAAGAGATGGATGGGCACAAGTGGAGTATTTGCCTCTTCAGACCCATTTGAGTGAAAATCATATGACCTTAAAGAGTTTTCAGTGTGTCAGATGATTTATTCTTTGTGTCATCATCATTGATTTTTCATAATGAGCAGTTTCTGCATCTTATCAGAATGAAGAGCACATTTATCTTCTCCTAAGCTTCTGATTATTTTCTCTTTAATGGTTGAAGCTTGTCTTTCTGATCATTTTCTCCTCTTGTTTCTTTAAAGGAAATTGGTCAAAATATTACAAATTGCCTCAATCCACAAGCTCTCACTTTTGTTCAGGCCACCACTCGTGGGGGAACAGAGCCAACAAAAAAAGAGTTGTTTTTTTAAAAAACTTTTATTTATTTTAAGTGTGCTTTTGCAGGACCCATCAGCACAAAGTTAAGTAGTTGTTTCAATCTGGTTGTGGAGGGTACAGCTCACACTGGCCCATGCGGGGATCGAACTGGCAACCCTGGTGTTATAAGCATTGTGCTCTAACCAACTGACCTAACCGGCCGCCCCCAAAAAACTTTTTAAAGCAGTGGCAGCAGTCATGCTTAAGGAACAATAGCCCCAGTCTTGCTCTAGACATGAACTGACTCACCGCACAGTGTCTGCCAAGTAGAGACCCCCAGATCACCCCTCCAAGGGGAGTCAAGGCAGTGGGGATTTTCATACCACAGCCCTGAACTCGCGGGGCTCCTTCTGTGCCTATGAATGAGTGCAGAGGATGTGCTTATCCTTCCCATGGCCACTGCCCAACTCCAGATTGACCAGCTCGTTCTGTCCCAGACACTAGGTCACAGAGAAGAGACTGAAAACACCATGCAGAAGCATGAGCATTAGACCCCATTGTAAATTCTATTGTTGTAACAGACTATCTATATGACTAGTTTAGTTTCATAGGGCTGCTGTAACAAGTTATCACAGATTGGGTGGCTTAACCAACAGAAACGTATTGTCTCTGGAGGCTAGAAGTCCAAAATCAAAGAGCTGGCAGGGTCGGTTATTTATGAGGGCTATGCGAGAAGGATGTATTCCAGGCCTCTTTCCTTGGTTTGTAGGTGGTCTTCTTCCTGAGTCTTCACATCGTCTTCCCTCTGTACATGTCTGTGTCCAAATTTCCTCTTTTAAAGACACCAGCCATATTGATTTAGGGCCCATCCTAATGGCCTCATTATAACCTGATTACCTCTGTGAAAACCTTATCTCAAAAGAAGGTCCCTTCTAAGGGATTAGGGATTAGGACTCTCACATGTGAATTTTGGAGAGACACAATTCAGCCTATAACAATAACCTTGGGTACATTTCTCCATCAATATAGTGGAGGAAGAATTATTTTGCTGAGAGAAATTTTGTGAAGACCTACATGATAATGTAAGTCCAGTGCTTGTCATAAAAAAATAAAAAATAAAACACCTTTTTCTGTATGAACCTAAATATATGTGTTTTCTGTTGTAAAATGACAAAATCAAGGAGCGTCAAAAAAGCATCTCACATACTCAGTCAACTTATCTGTCAATGTCAATAATTTAAAACATAGCCGAGATTCAATCAATAATCAAATTCCCTATAGGAAAATAAATTTATAAATAATAAAATGCAGTCTTGGGCTTTTTTCCCAAAATAATGGCACAAGATACCTGCTGCTTTTGTGTTTATACAAATCCTAAGGCCACATACGTAACAATCTCCATGATCCAGTGACAAACTACAAACAGGGAAGTAGGCAATCTCTAGGCTGTTAAAATCGCAGTAGTATGTGTGCTGTCCTCGTAGGAGAGCCTCCTGAGACCTACACATAACCTTTTCTTAATTTAGAGAAAATTTTGATGAGCTTAGCTATCACAATTCTTTAGAGCTTAGTTTCACAATTCTTTAAATATTATAAACAACAAATATTGAGGTAGGCTGATAGAACAAACATGACAACAGGAAGAGATGGTGAAAGACTAACAAGGGAAGGAAAAGAAAATCTAAGAAGCAAGCTACAAAAAGTGTTCCAAATGAGTAAAGACCTAGGGCCAATTAGTGTTAGGGTCAACCCACGTCTGGGAGCTGGCTGCTTCCGGCACAAAGAAACACCTGGTCCCCATCAAGAAACTCTGGGCATCACAGGAAGGTTAACATGTGTCACTCTGTTAGGTTCAAAATCAGAGACTAAGTAATCATTCTTGGAAAATTTTCCCGATAAAGTGATTATAAATTTTTATATGTGCAATTAAATTAATACATGTTGGAAATCAAAAAAGTTGCTTTCACAGAACAGAACATTCCCTAACAATGCCAAGAAAAGTAAACTTTACCACGGGTCTTTTTACTGCAACCTCACATTAAATGCTGAGTTCTTGTATATTGAATGAAAGACTAAATAGTTCATATAGTCCTTAAAAAAATAAAATTTAAAAAAAAATATGTGGCTGGAAATGCCATTATGTCTTGTGCACGCACCAGCTGACATGTCTGATTGAAATTTAGGAGAGCACATTGGCATTTTGCCAAGAAAGTTAGACGTGGATTCTGGGCCACCCCTGTTTGAGGTTTCTCCCACCCAGGAAACCTGAGGACCAAGAAAGAGAAGCGCCTTTTCCCATCTTTCCCTCAAAGTAGAAGGATTCTCCTGTACATTGAAGAGTCATGCAGACCAACCACCCTTCCCAAGCTCCACTGCAGGGTTTCTTTCCCTGAGGCCCACTGCATGCTGAGCTTACAAACTTGCTGAGGCAGCTTCAGCTCCTGGCATTGGCCTGAGGGGCAGGCCCTTCTCTTTGGGATGCTTCCTTCCCTCCTGCTAGATGTTCCTGCTAAGAGTATCTTCCAGTTTGGTCTGTTTGCCATGTGTGGGGTACACATTAGGCTCATTTAATCTGGAAGATATCAGGGATAAATATTTTAAATGCTACCAAAGCATGTTTTCTTTCCATGTGGTGTTTATGTAGCACTTCTTGGCATAGTATTAAAACTTAAAACCTGAAAATGTAAGTCATATTACCTTAGAAAATGGATTAAAACAAAACTCAATTTCTAAGAATTTGTATCTATTGGTGTCAATATTTGAAGGGATGGCACACAAATAATATCTGTGTGTGTTATGTATATGTATATATACAAGTATATAAACATAATAGACTTTATTTTAATAAACTTCCATTTAGGTTCACCGAGCTGTGTGCTAAGAGAGGTGATAGAAAATTGGAATGGAGCCATAATGACATGATAAGCAGACCTGGCTTAATAACTGTTGTAATGTACAGTATGGTGCAAGAGATATGTAGCAAACATTTACCAGCAACTAATACATGTTTCTAAGCAATGCCAATGTGACTTTCAGCACATTGTGGTTTGTTTGGCAGATGCTAAGTTTATGCTACATAGGGTCTGTCTTCATTTTCCAAAAGGGGTTTAACTCTGAACCTCATATCCACATACTAAGTGCTCCAAAATGGTAGTTACTGCTGTTCATTCAATATCTACAAATCTGAATTGTGCTCCATCTGAGTGGATTATACATAATACATAGTATAATTATATGCTATACATTCCAATGTTTCATATTCTCTTACATGTTTATACTTTATGAAAAATGACATTAAAAAGAAAATAAATAAATTTTTCCTAAGTGATCTTAAATAGCAGGAAAAAATTAGGAGTTACAAATGCCTATAGTTGATCTGGATTTGGAAATGGAGGGCCATATTTATAACCTCCAAGTGGAGGGAAATGTTGTTTAAATCTGAAAACAAGATCATACAGTTCAGGTTTTTATAAAGTTTAGTTTGTGTACTCACAACCTGTATGAGAAAAAGATCTTAGCATGAGACAGTCACTGAAAAAGAGATGGAAAACAGAACCTATGACATAATTTCTAATTTTATGATGCAGTCATTTTTCCTAATTAGTAATCGAGTCAAACATTGCTCATTAATAGCAAATAGTATTATCATACAACTGTATTTTAAACATACAATAGTTCCCCCCCATTACCCGTGGTTTCACTTTCTGTGGTTTCAGTTACCCACAGTCAACCTTGATTAGTATTAAAATGGAAAAATCCAGAAATAAACAATTCATCAGTTTTCAGTTATATGCCATTCTGAGTATATAGCTGATGAAATCTCCCATCCTCGCGCTCAGTTCTGCCGGGACTTCCTCCAGAGCATCCACACTGCATACGCTACCCTCCCATTAGCCACTCAGTGGCCCTCTCCATATCAGCTGTTATCAGAGAGAGAGAGGAGGGAGAGAGAAAGAGAAAAAGAAAGACCACATTCACATAACATATTACACAATATTGTTGTAACTGTTTTATTTTATTGTTGTTGTGGTTCATCTCTTACTGTTCCTAATTTATAAATTAAACTTTATCAGTGGTATGTATGTATAGGGAAAAAATAGTACATTTGGGTTCAGTACTACCTGCGTTTTAGGTGTCCACTAAGGGTCTTGGAACATGTACCTGTGAATAAAGAGGGGACTACTGTAATCACATTACTTATTATCTGGTTACTGTCACAAATGGACTTAGAATTGTGGATTCTCAAGATAAGAGGAAGATTAAAGGTTATCTAGAACCCAAAAATATCTCAGCCAAGCAGTCATCCAGCTGAGCCTTAAAACCTCTAAAGATGAGAAACCCACCACCTCGCCAGGCAGCCTATACTATCTTTGAGCTACTTTAAAGATATAAAGAAAAGAAAATCAACCATTGCTTATCTGTGATGAATACTGACTTAGTACTTAGCCGACACCCCATCTCTCACCCAAGGGTTAGACTCCTTGAAGGTTAATAAAAAGCTAATAATTTATAGCTAGCAAGTACACTCCATAGACTTGAAAGGAGTAGAGCTCATGTCCCATGCCAATAAAGTAGACAGTTACAGACAAAGCCCAGAGATGGAATTTAACAAGCTCCAAAAGCCAGCCCAAGGCTGAGATCTTGATTCCACAATGTTAGACGAAAGCAAACTGAAAAGAGGGCAACATTTTAAAGGGCCGAAATTTTCGCAGATCAAGTTGATGTACAGAAGGAAGCAAACCAGCCAAAAAATTAACATAAACATAGGAGTGGCATATAATTTTACTAACCCTAAAATCTGAATAGGTGAGCCAACATCAAAAAGGTAAAGAATGCCAAAAGCGTGAGATTAAAACTCAGAGAAATAGGAATGTACTTTGCACTAACCATGTTCTTATCTTCATTAAACAAAACAGGCAAAATGGGAAACCTTCTGTGTCTTCAAAACTGAGTGTTTGTCTTATCTGGATAACACTCCTCTCCCTACTCCCTTTCACTTTACTTTGGTAGATATAGAATTATAACATCATGAGGATTCAATTCGGACAGATTTTAAACACTCTCTCCCACCATTTCATAAATGGAAAACATAAAGTTCAGTAATTTCATCAAAGTGCTAGAAAAACTCCCATGTCCACAGCAGTGAGACTTTAACTGTCCTAATTTTAAAATCTACCTCTGTCCAAAACCAGAATTCATGTCCTCCATGTTCCATCACTGGATAGTGCCACTTACTCTAATTTAGATATAAAGAAATGTTACAGAGAAGGTCACACAAAAAATATTTTTAATGGTGATTTTTATTTGTAATTATCGTGTCTCTACTATACCACAAGACACGATAAATGGCAATGCCTGGTTGATTTACTAAAGAACAGAAGTTGTTATATTTCTTGGCAGTCTTGCCCAAAAACTTGCCATTAGCCATGGTATTATACTAGAGGTAAATAGTGTTTGTTTTAATTAGTATGTTTACGGACAGGTTGCATACTGTTTGTATTTTCACAGACTCATTTTAGAGGGTTACTTTTTAATATTAGTAGTATTTAACAGTGCTTTTAAAAAGATTTAAGTACTATTTATGTATTTTCTTCCAGGGCATTCTTGGCTCAGGTTTTGCATTAAAAGTACAAGAACAGCACCGCCAGAAACACTTTGAGAAAAGAAGGAACCCAGCTGCCAACCTCATTCAGGTAAATGTCAGGTAATAAGTAGATGGCAACATCTGTCCCCATTGCACTTGCTGGGTCTCATTGCTTAGTAGAGCTACTGTTCTGTTTTGTTTTTTAAAATAAAGCTGGAACTTAACATACAGTATTGTATTTGGGCAAAGGTTCCCTGCTCCCAAACAGAAAAATAATATATATTTTCAGTAAATAGTCAATGTGTTGTCAAGGTTAATTAGCCATGCCAGCAAGGCCATGAAGAGGTTAGCATCTGTGTTGCTCCTGGAATAACCTAGTATGTCTTATGAATAACTTGGTGAAACATAATTGATCATTAAGTGATGGAGCACAACATGACGTTGTTCCCTGCATTACAATTACCTTCTCCAGCTAGATGGATGCCACTGTTGTGAAGAACATATTTGTTTAGAATGTCAAGGTCAAGTACCTGTAGAATTACTTTTAATGCCATCTAGAGCATTAACTTGAAATGATTATCCTATTGTAAGAGCTGGTAAGATTATGGAATATATCAATGTTTGAGAATATCAAATCATAAGCATATTATTTGAAAGTTAACTCGTATACATTGTTAAACATTTCATTTTCTTGTCAATGGATCAGGATTTGCTTCAAACACTAAAAGGAATGCTTCTCCTTTTGCCATCCATATCTTTTGGGAGTAGCACCATCCTAGAAATGGGTTGTTTAAGAATCACAAAATATATTTTTCTATAGATCCATAAGGTAGAGTTGGTATTTAATTATGGAATCTAGTTACTTCCCTTCCTGCCAGTCAGTGAGAGATCCAGAACTCCTAACTGAAGGAGTTTGGGGTGATTTGACGTGCTAAGAGACTTGTCTTCATGTTGTAGTAACACAGCCCTACATTTCTTAGCCTTTTTCTGTGATATGAAGTACATCCAACAGAAACAGAGCAAGGGAGAGACGTGGGTGAGGGAGATTCAGTTACACTATGAAAGATATCTGTTTTGTATCTGATGGTTAAATGAGGATATTCATTTTTAAATCAACCTATTCTGCAACTACTGACAAGGAAATGGACTATTGGGCATGACTTTTAATGCAAACCACTGAGGGTCTCTATTTTTCAAATTTTCAGGTTTTAAAAGAGTATTAAAGATAAAGTAAGCTTTGTTTTCTTGAAAGAAGAGATCCCTAAGTAGTAGGAGTTTAAGATCTGAAACCAAATGATGATCGCCATGATGAAAAGAGGTGTCACACACTCTAGTATGCACACGAGATCCGCTGGTGCCCAAACTGTAGCCTTCCATCCTTTGGCACTTCCTAGCTAGTTATGAGGTGTTTCCATACTTCTAAAGAATTTTTCCCCTTACTATTTTTATCTGTTAATTATCCTTTATTTTTTATCTTTTAATTCTAGAACAATGTTTTCCAACCTGTGACTACAGAAGTTATTCCATGGGTTCCTTGCATCCATTCGGGCACCAAGCCCTGTCTACATATGGAACCTATGATATAGCTTACACATATCTAGGTTACTTTCTCTCAGGAGAATGGAGATACTATTGTCACAAATTAAGTTCACATTTATTTAAAACCCTTACTTATTAGCTTTTTATTGTATATTTTCTCAATCACCACCTACTCAAAATACAACCACTTCTGTGTACAGATCCTTAACACTTCTGGATATTAAAAGGGGACTCTAGATCAAAAACCATCTCAGAATATCAGCTGTTTTGTTAGAAAGGGAGCCTTTGTAGGAATTTCTTATGCATGAAACCCTTGTGATGATATAGAGCTATGCTGTGAACACAGTTGCCACTAGCTACATGTGACTGTTTAAATTTAGAAATTCAATTCTTCAATGGCACTAGCCACATTTCAAGTGTTCAGTAGCCATATGTGGCTATTAGCTGTCATATTGCACAAGACAGCTATAGAGAATAACAGAAGGGACTTTCCTTAGCTAACTTATCATTATCAACTAATAAATTGTGCAGAAGCAATTTCCAATTGAACTTGAAAATAGATTACTGCGCCTGCAGCAAATCACTGGACCAGAGACATTTATGTATCCACAGCCAAAGCAAGGCAAGGCCTTCCTCATCGGTAACCTCATTGGTAGACAAGAGGCTGACTGAACCATTTCGCCTGGAGAGCTAGAATTTTATTTTATTGAACTCGGTTATATAACATTGTGATCAATAATTGAACTTGTACAAACATAGCTAACAATGGAGTCAAATCATTAATTTTTCTTTTACTTAAAACTCTAGCTTCTGTGTTGTTTGAACAAAAAAAAGGAGTGTAAAATGAAAGGTTTGAAACATTCAAGAATACCTAATCGTCGTTTCAGTAATCAAGTAGAATCTACTAATTTGAAAAGCAATTGTTTCCCCCATCCAAGTGCAGTTTATTTATTAGACATAGAAATAATTATATATGTGTTAAGTATATTTATTGTTCTTCTTTGCTCTGACACTTAGCCAGAATTCAGGGCTTTAAGCCTTAATTTTATATTGCAGAAATTTATTTCTAAGGATGCACTAGGTTGAAAAGCTGACCTCCTTTGCTGATCCATTCATTTTCTTACCCAGTAAACCTGCCTTGGTTTGCTGAACACACAAAGTGTCAAGACCAAGAACAATCTCATGTGTTTTAAGCCAGAGCCACTATCTTTCTAAAAGGGCGCTGAAATACCCAAAAAGCTTTGTCATTTGGTTGATGAGACAACTAAATTAACCAGCATTTCAGGGTTTTAGGGAAAAGTTTAAAACCCCAGCAGATTGCAGCAAATTTAGCTACGTTAATATCTTTGCATTATTCATTTAAATTAACTTTTCATTTCAAGTGGAGCAGTCTGGGAAAAGAAAGCAGCTCTCACTAATGTTTTGAATACCTGCCCGAATGTCGCAACTTTTATTAATAATGCCTAAGACTTGTGAAGTGCTTTCTAGTTTGCAGAGTGTTTCTAATACATTATGTCACTTGATCCCCAGGATAAGCCTAGGAAGAGCTATGACTCAAATCCCTGGTGTCTGAATCTGAATCCATTACTCCTTTTAAGTAGCAGCAGTTGCATCCTCGTGTGTGTGTGTGTGTGTGTGTGTGTGTGTGTGTGTGTGTGTGTGTGTTCCCACATATAGGTATGTATATATACACATATAAAAACTGAAGCCTTGGGATTAGCATTTAAAGGTACTTCACAAGTTCCATGTTAGAGGATTAATTCTGGACAGATTGGATCAGTTCAGGGTGGAGCCAAGACGCTTTACTGGAAACAGAAACTAGGGAATTAAGTGAAAGTTTGTGAAATGAATGCTGACAGATGGGGTTATTTTTCTGAAAGGAAGAGATTAGAGGATGCTGCTATGGGGAAGCTAGCTGGCCCAAAGATAGATAGATAGATAGATAGATAGATAGATAGATAGATAGATAGATAGATAGATAGATAGAATAAATAGGAACTTTGGCTTTGACTAGTGAAATAACTGAGTTTTCACCCAGCTGCTTTAAAGTGAGGCCACCAATCAATATATTTAAAGCATTCATACAGAATTTATAAATCTTTTTTAGTGCTTCAGTCACAAATAAGAACAGATTTAAGGAAAAAAATTCTTAGATGTGAAAAATATGACAGCAGAAGAAAACAAAGGGGAGATAAAGTTGTGAAAATCTCCTAGAAAGTAGAATTAAAAACACAGAGATGGAAAATAAGACAAAAAAGATAGGAAAATTGGATAACCCTTCCAGGAGATCAAATATCCAACTAACAGGAGAATCTCAAAGAGTACAGAGAGACTAAAGGGAGGATTTTATGAAAACTGTATTACATTATTATTCTGTGGAACTGAGGGGCCACAGTAAGAGGGCCCAGCAAGTGCCCAGCCCTCTGCACAAAATACTTCACACTGAGGACATCACAGTGAGATATCAGTATACTTGCAAATAAATGGCATCCTAAATGCTTTCTGGGCAGGAAGTATCCAAAGGGTCAAGAATCAGGATTGCGTTGGATTTCTCATTAGTAACCCTAAAATTCTACCAGAGTGGAACAGTATGTTTTGAATTATGGAGAAAAAATAGTTCCCAACCTAAAATTCTACTCAGCTAAGCTATTCATTGAGTATGAGAGTAACATAAAGACATTTTTAGACATGGAAGATCTCAAAACTTCCTTTCCTTTTACTCTTAAGAACCTACTTGAGATATATATGTATGTATATATATACATATATACATGTGTATATACATATATGTATATATATACATATATACATGTATGTATATATATACATATATACATATATGTATATATATACACATATATGTGTATGTATATATATAATGTATCTCACATCTTTTTTTTCCATTCATCCACTGATGGACACTTAAGTTGTTTCCGTGTCTTGGCTATTGTAAATAATGCTGTAATAAACATGGGAGGGTCGCTATCTCTTTGAGATCCTATTTTCATTTTCCTTGGATATATTCTCAGAAAATGGGATGATGGGATTGCTGGATCATATGGTAGTTCTAATTTTAACTTTTTGAGGAACCTCCATACTGTTTTTCATACACACACACACACACACACACACACACACACACACGCACACACACAAAATGGTGTATTATTTAACCATGAGAAAGTAGGAAATCCTGCCATTTGCAACAACATGGATGGACCTTGAAGGCATTATGCTAAGTGAAATCGCCAGACACAGAAAGACAAATACTGCATGGTATCACTTATATGTAGAGTCTAATTTTTTTTTTTTTTTTTTTTTGTAAGTTAAACTCCTAGAAACTGAGAGTAAAAAGTGGTTGCCAGAGACTCGAGGGTAGGGCTACAAACTTTCAGCTATAAATAAGATGAATAAGGTCTTTGGATCTAATATAAAACACAGGGACTATAGTTGATAACAACACTGTATTATATAATTGAAATTTGCTCAGAATAGAACTTAAATATTCTCACACACAAGAAAAGATAAATATGTGAAATGATGGATATATTAATTACCTAGATGGGGGAAATGTATATATATATATATATATATATATATATATATATATATATATATATATATATATGTTCACCACTATGTACATTTCAAATATCTTACAATTTTGTAAGCCAATTATACCTCAATCAAGCTGACTTTAAAAAGAAAAATAAGAAGCTATTTGAATAGAATTATTCTTCCAAAACAAAGAGATAAACCAAGAAAGAGAGATGTGGCCATCCAGGAAACAAGAGATCCGACACAGGAAAGAGCAAAGGGAATTGCTAGGACGATAGGGAAGGGAAGTCCCAGGACAAAAGCTACAACAGGCCTGGAGAGCAGAGTGAGCATGCGGCTGGAGAGCTCCAGGAGAAAGATCCTCAAGGAAGTGCAGAATGCAACTGACAGATTTCATTTCATGATATATGTAAACTAGTGGAATTTTAGAGTTCTTTTGGAAAGTTCAGGAATATATTCATAATAAGTACATAAAGGCAAATTAAGAAATTAAAATGGGGCAATAATAACTCCAAGAAAAAACAAAAAATATGTATAGGAAAGAAAAGGTCATGTTACATCACATTGCTGACCTAGGAATAATAGTTAGAGGGTCGTAGTAAAGCAAACACTAAATAGTAACTGAACTAAAAATTGTTGGTAGAATGAGAGGAAGGGAGGAGAGTGTGTAAGTGGGATGTCACTATTTTTCATGGTAGGAAGTTAACTGATAGTGCCAAAAATTGAAAAATCAAGAAATATATGTATGAGGACAATCCTTAAAATCTAGGATTCTTAAAGATAGAAGGAGCATCTATGAGAATTGAAGGCAGTTGCCTCTAAGGAACAAAAATTAATGAGAAGCAAGGTGGGGAAAGGGATTACTGGTTTTCATCCTGAATCTTTTAATTATCTGACTGCTTAAATTCTGTACTCTGAAAATAATCAGTTCCATGTTAATTATATCTTTGTATGGTTCAGCTGAAATTAACATTTTCAGAAAGGGTCAAATGTGCCATAGCTATAATACTCCAGACAATGCAAACTAAATACTCCCCCAAAACTTAATTATACTGACATTGTAGTTATAGAACAAATTTTGATTTTGTTTAGCTGCCTAAAGGACCAGGGTCACCTGATAAATGGTAAATTCATGGTAAATAAATGGGAAATGGCTTTGATTCTGCTCCTTTGGCGTATATATATGCCATGTAAATTAAATCCCTCTGGAGCTTTTTTTTCTTTTTCTTGCCAACCACTATGTGATTTTGGCCTTTAAGTATGGCAGCATCAGCTACTTGATCATATGGTTGTGGCCATGAGGTTCAGTTGCTAGAATCAAATATCTGAGAGAGAACTAAGAACGGAACAAAGTAACTGGAGTTTATACTCCAATATACTCTTATAAGTAAAAGAAGTATCCTTTTTACTTCCATTTTGATTCTTAACTAGCACCAACCCTGAGATAGATGCCACTTGCTCCTTCTGTACCTCCCATTTATAAGACATTTTTAGAAGAGTAATGAAGGGAATAAGAGCTTAGCCATTGAGATCAATTTGATAAAGGAAGGAAGGAGGGAGGGAGGGAGGGAGGGAGGAAAGGAGGGAAGGAAGGAAGGAAGGAAGGAAGGAAGGAAGGAAGGAAGGAAGGAAGGAAGGAAGGAAGGAAGGAAGGAAGGAAGGAAGGAAGGGGCCAGGTCTCATTGTTAAAAATCTTCAGTTTTTCTAAGAGTAGCGTCTTTCACCTCCAATTCTTTATAACAATGACAGGTAATGTCTTGGTCCCATGTACTGTTGTTTGGGATTTTTTTCACTGATATCTAATAGTGCGCAGACCTCCTGTGTGCTTCTAGTTCTACATGAGTCTTGCATTCAAAGTATTTGAGTTCACATATATTTGGTGCCTTTTATGAAAATTGTTTAATTAAAACAGCCATCTATGCCATCACAACATTGGACATTCTCTACGCCTCACTACAGAAGAAACTGCAATGATAAATCCATGTGTTTTCATTGATTACTCTGGACCACTTTGTAAACTGTGTTTATACAATGTTTGCAAAAACTAACATTTCAGGATTATACAACAATAACTGCTTTATTCTCTGTAAGATGTCAAGATGCTTAGCATAAGTTTTCACAGATTTGTAAGATAAATCAACATGAGTCCTGTGAGCAAGGCTCCAGGCAAGGAACCCTGCTTCAATTATTTGAACATTCCTTAATAATATTTTTTTTTAAATACGCTCAGGCCTCACTATATATTTTTCTAGATTTTTTTTATATCACTTCTTGAACATTTTATTGAAGTTTAATGTACATACAGAAAAAAAACACATATCCTAAAAGAACTGAGCACTCCAGATAAACAATATGACCAGTACCTCTACTTTACCCTTTCTTAATCACTGTCCCCCAAAGGTTAACTGCTGTGCTGCCTTCTGAAAATTCCTTTTTCTTGGTTTTCGGTTGTGTTTGTTTTTTTTTGTACTTTATAGAAATGGAATCACACAGTATGTACTCTTTTGTGTCTTGTTTCTCTCACTGGTCATTATTCATTCAAAGTCCATCTATATTTTTGAGTGTAGTTATGGTGTACTCTTACTGTGTACCATCCCATTATGTTAATATTCGTAATTTATCTATTTATTCTACTTTTGATAGGGGTTTGAGCATATCCAGCTTTGGTTTGTTAAGAATAGTGCTGTTTTGAGCATTGTTGTATGTACCGTGTTTCCCCAAAAATAAGACCTAACTGGAAAAATAGCCCTCGCATGATTTTTCAGGATGACATTCCCTGAACATAAGCCCTAATGCATCTTTTGGAGCAAACCTTAATATAAGACCTGGTCTTATTTTCGGGGAAACACGGTATTTTTTGATGAACATCTATTAGCGTCTCTATTGAGTACATATGCAGGAGTCTGTAGCTGTGTCACAGGGTATGTATGTATTCAGCTTTAATAGATACTGCCCAGCAGTTTTCCAAAGTAGTTGTGTTGATTTTTAACATTTTGTTCAGCACACATGTATTCAATTATATTCTCAGGGAAAAGAATATTATTAGATCACTGCTTTCTTCATTGTAGTCTTCACAATCATGAATGATGGTTATATAGTAAGAATAAGACCTGTTTAAACTAATTTGAACTAAACTGAACTATTATTATGAATTATAATAAAAAAATTTCTTTCATTCCTGAATATTGGTCATTAGCAATATTTCCAGACTTATTACAAAGGAAGCAATTCAGCAAAGTCTATATGGAGAGTCAGTTCAGGCAATCTCTCCAATGGACATTTCAAAGGGAAGCTTTTCCCACAGTCATCGAGCAATCAGCAAAGGACTGGGAGGGATTCTAAGACCAAAAGCTGGGCAATCTGAGATGATGTCTCAACTCTACCAACCTTGTGTAAACCTATTAATTTACCTGAGCCTTTATTTTCTCATCTACAAAATAGGGTCTCAATCCACACTCTGATTGTGGGGATTGCATGGAAATCCTTCATATTATATATGCCAGGTATAATTATATGAAGTAGATAGAGCTTATGTTTTACATCAAGGATCTATAAACATATTGTTAGACTATGACATTAAATCCTTAAGTGTTTTCCAGTTACATTCCTAGAGAATACATTTTCCTCTATTTTGTTTAGCCCTGTCTTTTGTTATCACTCTTAATCTTTAGCGGTAGAAGTGTTGCATGATTCAACTTTATGGAATGTCAGTAAATCATTAACATAGCCTGGTGGTCGTTAGTTTACTAGTTGCATTGTGGATTTTTGGTAGTTCTTTGCTTCCATCTTATAAAATAGTGATTAAAGATATGCAGTTGGGTCTCGGAATGCATGTTTGTACTCAGGTAGCTTACCTTGGATAATGTCATATCTTTCCCTCACCAATTCAAAAATTGCTTTATGCTATACATATTCGTACCTCTGTTCTTTGGTGTGAGTTGTTTTGAAAAGCAGTTCTACTGGTGTGGCAGGATATGTTTAATACCCAATGGAAAATGCCAAAGTGGTCATCCCCCTTTGGGCATTTATCAGGGCTAAGTATTACAAGGAAAAAATTCTTAATGTGTATTAACTTAGAAATCTCCTTTTATTTCATTCTATCTTCTTTTATTTTTCTTCTTTATGTCTCGGCATATGTCACATGCAGTGCGTTTGGCGTAGTTATGCAGCTGATGAGAAATCCGTTTCCATTGCAACCTGGAAGCCGCACTTGAAGGCCTTGCACACCTGCAGCCCTACCAAGTAGGTATCAGTGTGACAGCTGGTGCTGTAGTCAAGTCTTTTCAAGGTTGTGAAACAAACCACACACACACACACACACACACACACACACACACACACACTTTTGGCTTGTGTATTCCCTGCTGCTCTTTGAGAAATTCAAACCTGTTCAGTAGCAACTCAGGCCCAAAGCAATATACTCAGGAACTCAGTACCATTCCTCACCACTCACAGATGGGGCTTAAGGATTAAAGGGCTCTAAACTTTTATAGAGATTTATTTCTACTATTTCATGCTTATTTTCTAATATTTCATAAAGCCCACCAGAATTCTAAAGGTAAGCACCATCGTTATGAAAAACAGTGATTGTTTAAACTCCATCCATCACCTGTCCCCAAGCAGGGAGTGCTTTGAGAGCAATCTATCTTTGCACATTTAAGTCCCTCAAAGTCATTTCTCACCTGGATCTCCTTACAGAATAGTCCTCGAGATCTCACTTGCAGATCAAACTGATATCAGTAGCAAAATAAGAGAAGAGTTGGATCCTAATAATATTATAGTTTATAAGGAGGCAACGGGACCAAACAGATTAAAATTTGGAATTAGCATGCAGAATTTAAAAGTAATATTGTTGCGTTCACGTTTTATTGGCCAAAGCAAATCACCTGGTCATGCTTAAACTGAAGGAGGATGGGGAAGTAACAATCCTACCATGTGCCTGGAAAGAGAGGAGAACTGGAAAAATTATGAATAGTGCTGATGGTTACAATGAACTTCACTTTTCAAAAAGAAAAATCCTTAGTCCTGGAATCCTGGACTCCAGTTCAACTAGCAGAATGCATATTAAATCATTATCCAATCTAATTAAAGAAATCTTCCTTAAAACAACCAAAGCAAATAAGTCCAGGAAAAGGCTTTCTGTGAATCACCCCGCTCGATTACAATGGTCACTTCCTGGGGTAGTTCAAACATTATCAAATTGCTCATCTGACTTCGTGTTTGAGAGCACCTGCTGTTTCTCATCATAGCCCAACAAAACCTTAATTCTAGTGGCTTCATGGGATGCAAGGCACCTAACTACTGTGACTCAGTGAGAGAAACCTCTTTCTTACTGATATGGAAGAGAAATCAGCTGGGGAAGCCTTCATGGCACTGCAGGCTCAACGGAGGTTTGTAAGGCAGCAGAAGACACCCTGTTTGGGGGCAGCAGATCCATCATTAACTGACAGGATCTGCTAGAGTGCTTCCTTATCCCTCCCTGGGCTTCAGTTTTCCCATCCACAAAGTGAAGGACAAGAGTAGGGCAATGTAGCTTCTAAGCTCTCTGGGACATGTCTCCTAAATGTTGATGTCAAAAATTTGTCAGCAGCTATGACAGAGATAGTCATAGAATGCCAGGGGTTAAAAGGGGGTGGAACCTTAGCAAGGACAGAAGCAGGGGTGCTGTTGAGTGAATGTGTGGGTGAGAATCCTCTTTTCATTCAGATCTTAAATTTTAGTTAAATTCCCTTTACTGGGTATTAGACTCTTTCAAAGTTGTCATATAAAAAAATTTTTTAAATGAATATAACTCTTGTGCCATCTATTCCTTGGGGGTATGAATCAAAAATTACAGAAAAACTGTATTCATTGTCTTCATGAAGGTTGCCAGGTAAATGTGTAAGAGGCAGGCTAGGAGAAAAACCAAAAGAAGGTTCTCAAGTGACAGAAGAGAGTGATCTGCCACCGTATGTCATCATTTGGCTTCCCACTTCCGCAGTTGTTGGATTAAAAGTCATTCTGAAGCCTGGAAAAACTATTTAATAATGAGTCAGAATCTTCCAGTGCATAAACTATTATCTTACTCACGTTAACTTCTCTCTTTTCCTTTGATATTTTCCCTGTTTTATGTGGGGGTAGGAATGGAGGAGAATTTATGCAAATACCTGCATTCATCCTGTTCCACTGTGGCTGTCAAGCATCCCCCTCACTGTCTTTTCCCGCACCCCTCATTAACCCCTGAGTGTCAGCCCCATTTACTGAATAACATGTATTTGTCCAGAAGGACACAGCAGTCACTGGCAAAGTTCATGGGAACCTAGATGTCCTGACATCTCACTACCAGCCGTACTTCATTGTTCTAAATTGTAGTGGTTCTTAATCGCTTGTTGTTTTTGTTAAACCATTGAGAACACGATGGTACTTATGGATTCTTTCCCAAGAAAAATATTTCACTGCATAAAAAATTAAAACCTTGCCTACAATTTTAATGTACTCACAAACTCCCCGAAGCCAAGTTCATAACCTTTGCTTTAGAAAGCAAACCTGCTTTAATCAAGTATGTAAATTTGTGAGGAAAATAATTTGTAGTGACTTAGAGGGTTATTTTTACATTTATAACTAACTGGCTATGAGCACTAAGTGATGTAGGAAGAAACAAACCGAAACTTCTTTTTATTTACATGGTGTATTTCCCTATGACATTCAGGTTTTAAAACTTCTGAAGGAAAAGATCATTCATTCCATCCTTCATTCATTCTGTCATTCATTCATTCAGCAAGTATTCGTTGAGCACCTGTTCTGTGCAAGGCACTGTTCCAGGCATTGGGAATGCAGCAGTGGGAGGAAAAAACAAACAGGTAGAATCTCAGACCTCAGGGAGTAGATATTCAAGGAATGCTGGGAAGAGACAATAAAAATAAGTAAACTATATAAGAGATTAGATGGTGATAAGTATAAAGAGAAAAGTAAAGTAGGGAAGGAATTTAGGGAGCATTAGGGGCTGCACTTTTAAATAGGTGGTCAACAAAGAGATCATACTATCAATAGCATTATCATGATTGCCATTGTCACCAGTATTGTTATCATTAAAAAACAAGCCTCGCTCTTGTAGATACAATGGGCTGCTTTGACTCTACAACCTCATCCTGGGGAGTAGGAGGGAAGAGAGGGGCAGGGTGAGGAGGCGTGCCATACCCACTCAAACCTGCCAGAGATAGACCCAACAGTTTCTTACTCCCTCCTCTCTGGTCTGATTTCTCTCTTACATTTCCTCTGAGGTCTCTGCAGTTGCTAGTATTTCAAATTTTCATTTTAATAACAGAAGGATGTATAGAGAGAACACATTTTTCTTGATTTTCTTCTTCAAGGGAATGAAGGCTAGGCAAAGGGTGAAACACAGGTAAACATGCTATTTTAGGGAGTCAGGTATTTTATGAAGCTATAGGGAATTATCAAGCTCCAAGGATGCCCACTGGTCCCTTAAGAAGTCAGAATTTAGATATTAGCTAATCCAATGCCTTCTGTTTATTCATAAGAAAATCAAAACCCTCGAGAACGTGAGTTTTTTGCCCAAAGACACAGCTCATTTGTACCATGTTGCATAGACCTGAGTTTTCTAAAATGGGTTACTAAAAACACTGCCCATCACTGGACTAGAAGAGTTCTGGCAGATTTTCTCTGTGCCTAATATGCTCCAAAAGAACTCATACTTCATACAATAGGAAAACAAAATCAGCCTCAACAAGTGATTGAAATACAAGTCAGACATTAATGATTCCAAATTAAGAATCCTAAAAGTCTGTCTAACGCCCAGGGATTACAGCTGCAGTGTAACCAGCACCGTTCTAAGAGTCTTTGTTAATGCTGGTTAGATCAGAACCACTCTTTTTTAACCACGGATAACTTTGGCTAATGAAGAGTCTGTAGCTTTGGGTTACATGTGGGCAGTATTGGTTTGCTACGTAGCTGTTATGCTATCTCAGGTCTGTGCCACAAAGAGTATGTGTTAAAAAGTTGGGTCCATTTAGTATAACGAACATTGCTTCCCTGAATCTTGCTTGAAAAGCATTACTTAAGGTACTTGAGTCCCCAGTCTCCAATTTGGCCGTTATGAAGTACTATAAATGTATTCACCAGCTTATCCTCATTTCTCTTCTGTCTGCACGCACCTGAAGGAAAGAGCAAGGGGAAGCATCAAGCAGGTTTGTGATCTCTTCTGCTACATGTTTGTTTATATATCTGTGCCTAACAGATGTTTTAAATGTGTCTCATGTGAGTAAAATCAATCAACAAATACAAGATGATTAAAAGTGACCTTTCACAAGATTGCCTGCAGAGGTTGCTGTTTTATTGATTCCCCCACCCCACCCCCTTAGGAGCATAAGTGTCTTTCCCTAACTCACTCACTGCTTTTTACAATCTGCAGGTCATGGAATATTCTGAGGGGAAAATAATAATTATAAGCTTTGGTTATTCCTTGCTACCATTTTCCCAAACAGAAGTCTCACCCAAGTATTCAAACCCCGAGAAGTAGTACAAGATATACTCCCTTCATTAGGGTCCTTCTTTTAGAGCGAGAAATTGTTTTTTGTGGCAAAAGGAACCCTGTGTACAGGAGGTGAGAACAGTCTCTCTGTGACATCTCCAGCTCGTGGAGCTCTGAGGTTTATTCACTCAGGTGACCTGATTCAAAAGAAGAGTCCCCCCACTTCATCCTTCAGGAAGAAGATAATCCTCCCAGAAACTTCACCAAATAATTTATGGTCCTTCTTTCATACCTTAGAAGGGAATGCTGTATCAGATTAAACAACAGAGAGCTAGGCCTGGAGGGAGTAGGGAGGAGCGACATCATTTTAATCTGTAGTAGTGAGAACCAGTGAGTACCTAAGGGTCTGAGTTTGGAAGCAAAGCCCTGAAGGACAGAGCCAGGTGATGGTGTGAAACGCAGCTGAGGCAGAACCAGCAGGAGAATCCCAGGTGCCTGGAAGGGAAGTAGGGTAGCCAGTCTTTTTCCTGTTAGTGCTTCAATAATGAGGTAACAAAAGCATCCCTGCCCAGAGTTAGCCCCCAGGTGGGGGCCAGTGTGGGTCCAGGGATTGTTCCTTTAGCTTTGTTATACTAACAGCATTAATCAATATATTTATACAGTACTAAAATCAGTTTGGGAAGTTCACTTGGGGTGATGAGGCTGTAGGTCACCCACTTCTGCATTATACTAACAATTTAAAAGATGCACAACCCAAAACATCAATGCATTCATTTATGATGGGTGATAGACGTGGTAGGATGTTTGTCATGCGGGGGACCCTGCTCACTGCGCCATGTGTCATGCAGGGTGTCATGCGGGGTCTCTGGTCCTGTTCCCCACATAAGAACGCAGGATATGGCTAGGCCAAAAAGGAACACCCACGGAGCCATAGATAGGGGAGTCATACCACTATGTTCTCGCGGGTGGCTGGGTTGGAGACACAGGAAGCAGGATCCGCACGATCCGCAACCCTCACTCCGCCGCTTGCTAGCTCGGCCACCATCTTCTTGCTAGCCCCCATTTTCTGCTAGCGTAGCCACAGCAGTTATATTAGTGGCCAATGGCTCACTGGTTATAGCTGATGGCCAACTAGCCACAGCTGATGGCCATCCAATCACAGTTGATGGCCATTTACTACCTGAGCCAGCACCTTTCTACGTGAGGCCGAGAGCCTGGAAACTGCACTCCTGGCTCTGTCCCCACAATGTTCAACATCAACCACCCCTTTGGGGTAGGTAAGCCTACACAGGGAAGGGCATTAAAATTAAAGACCTTTCTCTTATTGGGTAGACAGAGCAAACCCCACCATCCTTTTGTTGTGACAACTTGAAAAAAGTTACACAACATAAATCATAGACATTTTAAGCTGTTTTAGTGTCTTTGATGATGTTTGAAAAGCTTTCCTTGTCTCAGGAGTTATCAATTTACAAATGACCTCAAAGAGTGATTTGTCTCCGGATCCTGAGGTCAGAGACCACTTTTGGCACAAACCTCATAGCTACCTGAGAGTAAGGTCCCCTGTCTTGGTTTCATCCTCCAAATCAGAGCTGTTGACACCTAAAGGGGAAGTTTGTAAATCATGTGAAGGGGCTTGCTAAAGCGTGATCTCGATGGCAGCCCGGAGTGAGGGGTCACCTTGGGCTGACACATTTTGTCCAAATGTTAGCAAGGCAGAAAGCAATGACAGGATCAAAGTGTAACTATCAAGCGTCCGCTTCTCAATCCAAAAATGAACCTCCAGTCAGCCATCAAGATTCAAAAAGACTGCCACCCAATTTTATTTTTTAATTTCATAATACTTATGTGTACATGAAACATTAAAATTTATTTTGCATGCTTGTGACTGAGGTTGTCAAAGATAACTCACCTGTAGGTATGAATATATATAGGACAACTAACCTAAGTTATGGACTTAGAGAATCACACAGAGATTCCTTGCTTCTCTGTGGATATTGGGCAAAAACCACCTTGAAACATGTCGTGTGTGTACTATTATTTAGCATGCATGCCTTACTTAATGCATCATACTTCATACACGTAGGTCTTTTAACCCCCAAATATGTGTCACATCACCCTGTGTAAAGCTCTGACAGAGAATGTGCTCAGTAAATAATTCTTGGATAGTGTAATAAAATGTCTCTGATCTCAAGTAGTTCATGTAAAGCAAGAGAAAACATCAACAAAAATGGAAAAGAGGAGAAATATAAAAGACATAAAATGAAAAACATTTCTATAATCTGAAGAAAAGAAGCTGACGCTCCCTTTTTAATATTACCTTAGCTTTCACCTTGTGTTCCATAAGCAGTGAAATTTATAACATTGTATAATGACTGCAGAAAGACTAGTGTAATAACAATAGCAACCATACCATCTCAATAAATAGCAAATTTTCCCTTACTCAACCAAAATATGCACAAAGGAAAATGAACTTATAATGAGAATTCCCCCTTAGCAGAGAGCAGATCTGGTTCCAGAATATTGTTGATTAATGCTTGACCTGATTTCAAATTGACTGATGAAAATCAGTCAAGTGCAGAGCCTTTTGCTGTTTGGGTCCATTGGGTTATTGATGATTCAGATAAACAAAATAGATCATCTTCAGCCAACTCTCCTGGTATCTCAGAGCCTGGAATCTCCTAAATCCTTCCTCCCGGTTATTCATTGTGTTAAAAACTGGGAGTAACCCAAGTGTAGATGAGGGGTACAGCAGCCAGTACCCCTCTCCTAGTGCCTGGCACTCCCTCGCTGTGAAAGACAGCCACATCTGTAGATCAGGCCCTACACAGAGAGGTTTTCCTCCTGCAGACTAGATTGAGGCATCACACCCTTAGTTAACTAGGTTCCCTGCTCTGGAATATTCTTGTTAAAGAGATTTTGTCTTTCTGCACTGAGGTTAGGATATGTTTAAACAAAATTCATCTATGACATCTTAGGCCACTAAGGAAGACATCCAGTTCTGAGATGGCTTTGCATTGTTTGTGACAGATCCAAACATTTTCTTTAAAAATACAAACCATCAGTCTCAAGAAGAGTTCAACTGAACAACCGTGAAAATAATGTTTCTTGAACTCTCTTTGGTAGCGGGTCAGACACAAATGACTGTTAGTCTCCACTGAGCCTGCTCTGCTCTTCCTCCACTGAGACCATAAATACAACCTCTTCAGCATCATTTTTCATTTGTTTTCCTCTGTCTTCCCACTTCTAATCTCGTATGTGGTGGTGAATGTGTTTATTAATTTTATTCTAATTAATCATCCCATTAAGTCATTTTTCCAACTCATTTTTTAAACTGGACAATTTTCTTTGTTTTTAGTATAAATTGTCACTTTCAGAGAATAGAATTGACCTGTACACCCATGGAGCCAGATTAAGCCAGTATTGTCACCTTGAGTTTTTATGTCCTCTCCTTTGCTCCTGGATGGGGAGGTCAGTTAGCCATCAAGTGGTTTGTGAGTTAGTCATCACACTGGTACAGGAAGACTTTTCCTTCTTCCTACCTGTTAAGTTTTTATTGCTACAGAATAGATCGTACCATCAGAGGTTTGGGGATTATCTGTGAAATTCACTGCCTCTGTTTGCCCCGTCTCCTTAATCAACTACTGTTGGCTATATGACTGCTTCTCAGTTAAGCTGCCGCCCTCGCAGTCTATAAGGTGTTAATACAACCCTGTCAGACTTCTTAGTAGACTACCGAAAGTCACTTTAACAGGCACTTCTGAGACTGTTGTAAAGATGCATGTCTTAAAAAGTTAAAGCATAAATGATATTTTTTATTACATCACAATCTTGTGCTGTGACCTGCTGAGTGCTTTGTCCAAATTGCTCCTATGCCGTGGTTGGCTTTATTAGGTTCTGAAGAGATGTGTGGCTTTTAGGAGAGAACTCTAGAACACTGAAGGAAAAGACTGCGTTTTCTTATATTTCTTGTGCATTTGTTTTCCATTATTTAAATTCCCTTTCTTCTGTGTGCAATGACTGACCTGCATGTGTTGTTAAATTAAACTCAGTAAGGCTAGACTTTTTGTTTCTCAGCGTAGTCAACTTGTGTCCTTATTAGCAAAATGCGAGATTGTTTCAAAAATAATGTTTTCAAAACAGTCTCTCCTTCTGTTCACATTTATTGATAGAGGGAAGGGAGTTAGTCTTTTAAAAACACATCACAAGATTTAAAATAAGAAACATTTTTTTAACAAATTAGCAACCTAAAAATCTTTCCTTTAGTGTTTTTTTTAACATGTATTCTATCTGACCATTGGTTTCCTATATTAATTGTAACTGCAGGTGTTTTCATACAAATCAAGAACTTACTTTTTTATTTGAAAGCAATTAATGTTATCAATTTCATTGATTCCTATAAATATTTACTTTTTAAAGTTCTGAAATAGTTTGTTCCTCAATCATTTATGCGATGCTGCATTGCTATTAGTTGTAAGGGTTGCTGTATTCTAAAATATTTATATTCTTTTCATATGACTCAGATGCTAACACATAGACTACCATCATTTGTAATGCCTGTTTCAAATCTAATTACTTCAACCTAACCATTAAGAGCATTAAATATGTTTCAAGCAGCACGATTAAACTACATAGTCCTTACTGCTTAAATAGTTTGTATACTTATATCTGAAAAATATAGTCAAATGACTTTGTTTTTGAAAATGGAAAATAAAATCCCTCAGCACTTTCCTGGTGGTGAAATGCTTAGTAATGTGCTGCTCTATTTCCCTCACTCCAGTGAGTTCTGTAATAATAAGCAGAAGCTCTTCAGAATGTACACCTCATGGAAGCAGAGGTACCCAGCATCCCAGCTACTGACATGAGATTTGAGAATGCCGACTAACCACAGGTGCATGACCAGGTTACACCACCACCCTACTTGAGCCCTGTTCAGAGACTCACTCTTCCTAAGGACTTCTTGAATGAAGTTTTCAACCCGCTTGTAATTTCCCTTGTTGCCTGTTGCCTGCTTTGATACTCTGTACCCCAGGGATGTATTGTCCCATTGGCAGAGTCCCGCGCAGTCCTGGCAGTCAGCCCCTTGGCGCCTCCTTGTGGTGAGACAACTGCTGAGCTGCTGCACGCACTGGATGTTATGGCTCAGTTGCCATATTGTGCCTGAGGCGAGAATTTGTAGAATGCTTATCCTATGAAGGGCTAAAACCCTAATTAAGTATAATAATAATTACAGCATTCTAAATCCAAGAGGATTACTGGGGGGTTACAGTGATGCCACACAGTTCCCTGGCAGGGAACACCCAATAGTAGACTGCATGCTGGGCCCTTGGAGTAACGTGTACATCTGGTTCCTAGAGAGGGAAGAATGCCCTTGCAAAGCGGGTGTGCAGCCTCCCCTGAGTATAGTCCTCAGCTGGGACTGTGGGACTGCAGACTAAGAAAGATGCTGCAAGGACCACAGGGACCTTTGGGCTACTTCCTCCAAAGAGAGACCTCCTTGTTGGTCTCCTGGGTGTTAACCTTGGCATTCTTCCTAAAAACACTATGAACATAAATCTTCAAAAATCATGTTTATAGATGTAACAACAACCAAAAAAAAAACAAAAACAAAAAAACAGGAAAATAATGAAACCTTCAATGGGCCAGTGAAGAATCTATATTTTTTTAATCAATGTGTGTTTTCAATAACAGCCACCTAATCAGTTTAATAGCCATCTAATCAAGATGCTCTGTTGATTTCCAAAGGGAAATGAAGTAGAAAAACTAATAAAAGGGAGCTTTTTGTAAGAGGACACAAGAGATCTTTGCCTTGGAAAAGAAAATTTTGCCTGGTTAAAAAGTTCTGGATTGCAATCTCATTCTTAACTTTCCTATAATTATATAAAAAGAGAGAGTGAAAACATTACATATTTTTTTCTAATTTAGTGTGTGATATGTTGAGTTCACTTTAAAATAGTTCTTGAGATTTTTTTTTAATAGACATTGGCACATATTCATGTAGTTTAGGACAAAAAGGGAAATGGTACCTAGAACTCAATTTATATCAACTTTAAGTGCTTTAAATGGTAATAAGATTCAGAGAATAATATTATTTCCACTTTCCATTAATTCTTAAAGATAATATCAAAATATTTCAAAGGGGAAATTTTTAAAAATATTTTCAAAGGAGTAATTGTTTTTAAATATTTTATTATTATAAATAAGCGATGGTGGATTTGATGATGATGCTCATTTTAGATTTTCTTTTTTACTTTTTTTTTGATAACTGAAATTTTTTAAAAGGAAAAATTAAATTTCACATTAAATGGTTTATTGATATATTTATCAGCTTCCTGTACATTTAGTTGGTATAAGAAATAGATATATCTTGAAAGCCTGAGACATAATTTGACATTAACTAAACCCTACTTTCTGTAAGTAACTGACATCTGCTAGTTACAGAAAAGGTAATCGATTAAAGCATAGTGAGAACACTTGTAATGATAGTTACGTCGACTTAAGCCATTCATTAATCTAAATAAAGGTGCAGAGGTGAGCCTACAGTCCTGAACCAGATCATCATAAACTTCAGTGACGGAACAGATGTGCTGAGACTGAAAAGATATTCGAAATTTTTAGTGAAAAAAAACAGAACGAAACAAAGAAAAGCTTGAGAAAAGTAGACATTTTGGGCACTATCCCTTGGAGAATTTGTTTAAATAATTTGAAGGCTTTGGATGACATGGAGAACCTAGCCTGAAAATAAAAAGATGCAGTTTTATGATGTTATTGTTGCTGTTGTTTAATGTAATCTACCATTTAATCACACACTTGTCAAGTACAGAAAAAAGCCTCTATGACTGATGGGATTGTTTTAAAGAACTCTTGAACCCACCTGACCCCATCACAAAACTGCCCAGCCTGTTATTTGCATGTGCCTTCAGCTACTCATGCTGGATTTAGCTATGTCTGCATTTCAAAGGAGAGCTGTCAGCTGCATGGTCAACTTGTTTATTGTTACCAGGACTCTGATCACCATAGTTCATTATTTGATTTGTTTTCATGTAAACACGCATAAAACATGTTGTCTTTTTAGAATATCATTTGTTAAGCCACTAGGCATGGAAAAATAAATGTTACTCTTTCTTGTTAGCTACAAAACACATAACAACTAAACACATTTGCTGTTGGCATGCTGCAGGTGGGGACACTGGACGTGGTGGTAAGTGGGAAAGACAAGGCCTCCACTTCACCTCAGATAATCCGTCTCCATGAGAACGCTACCTTCCTGCCCCACAAAGGCTGCAGCACAGCTGCGAGTCTCAGCCTCTCAGAATAGCTGCTCCCCGGGATTCCCCTCAAACCCATCGCCCTTCATGGCTTCAGGCCCTGGAAAATCCTGGGCCTATCACTTGAAAATGAATTCACTTTCTAACGAATAACACAGTAGTTTATAAATGAAGCAAGAACACAAACAAAATGGATACACAAAGCTTCTTACACGTTCATTGGATTCCCACAAAAATCCCTTCGCTATGTTGTTATTTTTGTTTCCATGTGAGAGATGAGGACTCCAAACCCCAAGTCTGTGGGATTCCAACCTGCCCTTCCCAACACCTTACACCATCTCTCGATTAAAAAAGTATAGAGATGCACTTCAGATTTTGCTGCTGTTGTTAATGCTTCCCTTATCAACCCACAACAGTTCAATCCTAGCTGGCATCTGAGAACTGAATGTCTGAACAAATATAATTTACCAGTAGCTGCCACAGCAAATCAATAACCTGTTTAATAGCAGGAAATTGTGTTGGTGAATATAACGTTTCACTCCGTTAATCATTCATCGCATTCATTATATGTTGGGGCTGTTCTAGCCGTGTGTGGTTTTGTCTCACAAGAATTAATGTAAGCATAAAAGAAATGTGGTGTTAAGTGTTGTATGTATAATATGTGTGCAGTGCTGCCAACGGCTATGAGATTGCATGAATTTATGGATATCATAGTCTTGCCTGGGATATAAAATGCATGCAGAATGTAGATATTTATGTATATGTAACTGTCTCCCTGTTTTCCTATAGAAATGTTTAGAAATTACAAAGAGAAATCCTCCCAAGTTTTAAAAAAAAACACCTTGTTTTACATCTCAAAAGTTGAGGTTAAAGCTAAAATCTGTTTTGAAAGTGAGTACCAAACCAGTTCCTGGTATGTCCAGTGTAATTGTGCACAAACTACTGTACTTGACCTCAGTCCTTTCTATGGTGAATGCAGGAAGAGTGTGTATACATGTAGTAGGAAATTGACTTCAAATGAATGCAGAGATTAATTAAACAAAGCTTAAATTTTCAATAAGGGAAAAAATATATTTCTATGGTCCTACTTGCTGAAAACATTTCATTTTTTTAAAATATATGACCGTATACCATGTCATCAAATTATTTACCTAAGTGGAGTGGAAGAAATTGCTTGAAATGGAATAATTGTGCCTCTGTTGTCCACAGTCAGAAGCTAAGTTTTAAGGAGCGAGTACGCATGGCTAGCCCAAGAGGCCAGAGCATTAAGAGCAGACAAGCCTCAGTAGGTGACAGGAGGTCCCCAAGCACCGACATTACAGCCGAGGGCAGCCCCACCAAAGTGCAGAAGAGCTGGAGCTTCAACGACCGAACCCGCTTCCGGCCCTCACTGCGCCTCAAAAGTTCTCAGCCAAAACCAGTGATAGACGGTAAGCGGTTTTTCCATAATCATGTTTAATTTGATAGACGCTAATGAGTGAGATTATGAAGTAATTAATTCTCCATCATACCCCTGGAAGATAGAAAGAAACAACCCCAGAGAAAGAATTGTCTGTTTGTTGTATTGCAAATTTATTCCTTGCCTTGGGCAAATGTACAAAACATACGTTTCCTTTTGGAAGCAACTTTGGCAGCTCAAGCTAAATTTCAGAGAAATCAAACCCAATGTTGTTAATCCTTCACTCGTATCTACAGCACATTATTATTTCTCAGACAAGGTCTGTATCAACATCGACGTGACTGCCCTTCTGAGGTATGGGTTATATCTGATCAGCAGAGGCCCACGGCCCAGACGAGCAAGTGCTCTGTGAATGTCTTAAAACACGCTCAGAAGGGTAACAGCACCTCTCAGGACAACATTCCCCTTTCTACTACGCTCAGTCCACCACTGAGACAGACACCACCTGCCTATCTTCCCTAGAAAGATTCCTGCTGAAAGTTCTCATCTAATGATAAGTGGAAGCCAAGGTCTTCTCCCAAGAGGAATT
This sequence comes from Rhinolophus sinicus, assembly GCF_057876585.1. Lineage (NCBI taxonomy): Eukaryota > Metazoa > Chordata > Mammalia > Chiroptera > Rhinolophidae > Rhinolophus > Rhinolophus sinicus. The sequence continues at coordinate 73,568,497 of NC_142502.1, read as the reverse complement.
AACCTATTTTTTATTTATCGTACTCTGTGGCAGAAGTTTACTTGCCAACACATTTTATTAAGTGCCACATAATTTTCATGTTTATAAAATAAAACATTTTCTTTTTCATTTAAGATCAGCGTGGCTTTCCTTTTAAGTATGCCTCCTGGGATCTCTTATACTGGGCAAAGAACCAAAATCAAATAGCATCTTCCATTAATGCATAAAAACTGCAAAGGCTATCAGTCCTTGTGTTCTCATTCCCTAGCATAACCTGTATTTTCCCAGGCCCTGAAAGCCTGAGGGATAAAATTAACAACGAGGGGTCATAATCACAGTGATCTCAGACTCCCTGCAGTGAAATCCCTGGAACCTCAGCCCCTGGGTCCCTCCCTGTCCATCCCTACATCCTTGGGGATGTCTCCCACTCTCAAGTAAGCAACATGAGTCCCCTCTTCACACGTCTTCATTCTCCACAACCTGATGGGTGCCAGGCTCTCCAAGTAGACACCTAGCGGCTGACCCAGTGCAGCTCTCCCGGCCGTGCTTGCGGCTCCCATCCCAGGTGCAGCACATGCTGATCCTGCCCGGCTTCTCGCCACCTATCACTGTGCTAAGGTAGGAAATGCCCTCTGCACCAGCACTGGACACTCCCCCATCAACCCCTGTGTCCTGAGTCCCTGGCAGCACAGATTTTCAGTGTCCTCTGGTTTCCACACTCTCCTCCCTAGGAATTTGGCTGAAAGCCCATGAACAGCTGAGTCAAGAGTTACCAGTTACAGGCTTTGTGTTGCACTCAAAATAGACTTTCTGAATATAAATGAATGTCTCATTTCTGGAAGGCAATTTGGCAACATATATCAAAAGCCTTTACATATGCCTAAGCTTGGACACAGCCCACCCACCAATTCCATTTCTAGGATATTATCAATACAATAAAATAATATTAGACATTAGGAGTAATGCTATAAATTAAAAATTACTGGCATGGAAAAATGATCACAAAAGGTAAATTGTTCCATTTTTGCTGTGTGTGTGTGTAAATTTATGTATTTATAGGAAAAGGTCTGGAAAGATTTACAGTGTATGAAGTTACCTCCAAGTGCTGAAGCCATAGTTATATTTTGTTCCTTCATTTTGTTCATCTGTATTTCCTATTATTTCTATAGTGAACATGTAAAGCTTTTTTTATAAGAAAGCAAAAGAGGATTTTCTACTAAAAAATCGGGCCTTCCTTTCACACACTGCCCTCTCCCCTTCGCCGACTCTGAGGGCCCTTATTCTAACTGGTAGTCACCAAGCCCCTCTCCCTAGGTTGATTTCCTCCCAAAGCGTAGAAGAAGCACCAGGTCTTAGTACTGGAGACCAGCCTTCATTGAGTGTAGACGTGGGTTGCCTAATGAGGTTTATCAGCTCCGATACAAATAGAGCTGCTGTATGAGGCTCTAGGGCTGCCATAACAAAGTCCCACAGACTAGATGGCTTAAACAACAGAAATTCATTTTTTCACAGTTCTGGAGACTAGAAGTCTGGGATCTCCTTGGCTCACAGATGGCCACCTTTTTCCTGTATCTTCACTTACTTCATCTTCCCTCTATGCATGTCTGTGTCCAGATTCCCTCTTTTTATAAGGACACCGGTCATATTGGATTAGGGCCTACACAAATGACCTCATTTTAACCAAATTATCTCTTTAAAGACCCTATTTCCAAATAGGGTCACATTCTGCCGTACTGGGGATTAGGATTTCCACCTATGAATTTTGGAGGGATACAGTTCAGTCTGTGACAGACCTCCAGCTCACTCCCGTCACAGTATCCCTGCACAAGCTGGGGTGTGTGCATATCTTTAGCCCTAGCCCTGAGTTCCCACTGTGCTAGAAATATATACATCACCCACAATGGCTCCATACTCTTCCAACATGGGCTTCAAAAAGCATTCCACTCTATGCTATGAGGTCCTTACAGTTGGCTAGGCACATCTAAATATAAAATTCATGGAATCTGGATTCTGAATATGAAAAATGAATTCTAGTATGTTTGGCCAGAGGGAAAGCATTTTTCAAAGACTCCTAGAGTCGATGCTATCCATCACAGTATTTTCAGTTACTGCAAAGATGTCTCAGAGGTCAGACAGAAACAGAAGTCCTAGTCTCACAAATTGGAAAGGTCTCCTGCCATTTTCCACATCATTCCATACAAGTGCGACTTTGTTTGGTTAGAAAGGAGTTGCTTTTCTCTGGTTGATATCTGTCTCAATTGGTTTTGAGTTCACCAAGTGACAGGAGGCCTGATTGCTGTACTGTTGCAGTAGCTTTGCTGACTGCCCACCTGGAAGAGATCATCATTCCTGACTCGTTTTTTCCAATAGTCCGGAATCTTTATCTCTGGTTTAACTCAGCATTAGATCTTGGGAAAACAGAAGTTCTATTTTTATAGAGAAAAAAAAAAAAACTCAAGTAGCTTCAATTGAAGTAAACTTTACTCCTGAATTATCCATTTTTATTTATAGTGCCTCCCTAGGTTTTAAGTATTTCTAAATTCCACTTACTACTCATAGAAAATAATATAACCGTACAGCCAACTCCCAATTATTCCAGATCTATTTGCTCATTCACATCTCAGGTCCTTTTCTTCTACTTCTCTTTCCTTTACATATTTTGGGCTTTTCATTGCCCATGAACAGCTCAGGGTGAGTGGATGAAGAGTAAAAAGAATAATGGAAATTCAGATTGGCTTTTAAGTTAACAAGTAAGTTACATTTGGAAAATAATGGACCTATAATTAAATGATACTATAATAGAAAAACAAAAGAAATCTATAATTCCTGTGAAATCTGATACCCTTTACTACACATGGTATTATTTTCATGATTTAATGACTCTTACTAAAGGTTATTAAATACCCCGTGTTGTTTTCTTTGCTATAATTCTTCATGAAATTTACATATTACACTTAAAAAGACCACAGTTGTCTCCTAATATTCCACATTCATGTGTACCAGAGAAGTGGAAAGTAGTAGGCAGATGTGGAAGGCAGAAATTTACAAATGGCAAAAAGGAAGAAGTAAACTATAAGGGACAGGTGTAGTGTTGCCATAGCAAATTTATTTTGACCGATATGATATGAATAGTATTTTTAGTTTTTAAATCCAATAATGATAGATAGAAATGTTTTATTAGTCAATCAATGGTATTTAAGCCTCTTGATATAATTTTTTAAATTAAGTAGTACATGACTTTTAGATTCCACAGGTAAGTGAGACCGTGGAGCTGTTTTCTCTCTGTGTCAGCCTTATGTCACTCAGCATAATGTCCTCCAGTTTCATTCATGTTGTTGCAAGTGACAGGATATCTTTCTTTTTTAAGAATGAATATTCCATCATATAATTATACCACAACTTCATTTCACTGTGTATGTGCATATCAGATCATCATGTTGTACACTTTATAAAATAAAAAGAAACTGGGTAGGATAGAAATGACATTCTTATCTCAATATGTAAGAATAATAATAATGATAAAAGTACAGTTATTAGATCCTTCTCTGTGGCAGATATTATTCTAAATGCTCTACTATTATTTCATTTAATTCTTCTAATACCCTATTATTAGCCCCAATTTCTGGATGAGGAAACCGAGGCTTGAAACTAAGTAACTTGCCCTAAGTCTAATAGGTGTAAGTAAGGGAGCCACAATACACACCTAGGCAGTCTAATTTCACAGTCCTCCTGTAGGCACATTCTCAAATGTGCTCCCAGATTCCATATCAGCTTCCCTTTAAGCATCTTTCATGTCTTCTTTTCCCCTGCCACCCCTCCTCCCCCACTGCTTTCACTCTTCCATCTTCAGCTGGTCAGATTCCCTTCCCATTTAAGCCATTTGACCTTTCCACTATCCCAGCCTGTCTTTCTCCCAACCCAGCTGCCAAATCTCTGAACTACATCACCTTTAAAGACTGCCAGAGCTAGCAGATTAGGCAAATTGGGGAAATGGTCTTTAGATGGCCCTTCTCTGTTCTATCAAATATCTGGGAAGAGACTCAGAATAGCAGTCGTGCTGGTCTTTGTCTGTTTACCCAGGAAGGGAGGGAGGCAAATGGTGAGATCATCTGAGGCCTGTTTCATGATGCAAAAGGTAATGTCAAGAGACTGACCACTGTCAACAACAGACGAGTGCATGTGGCAGACTACAAGAGAAAGGAACACCAAGCAGCCAGAATCCATAAGAATGAAACTAAGGTAGAGCTAGGGGAAAGTCCAGATTTCTGGTGACTAATTTGCTACCAAGGAGGGCTATACTTGCTGGACCCTGCTGCACTTGGGAATGCCTTCCTGAATTACACTCCGAGTACAGTAATCTTTATAGAGAAGGGTAAGGAGGTAGCTCCACCTTATAGAGCTTTAAAAAAAAATCTGTCCCCCATACGTGTATAACCTGCATATTTTAACATACTTAACATTGTTTCCACTTAAGGGGAACATATCAACTCTGGGGGGGGCAATCCTCAGGGTTCATGCTGGCTGCTATGGGAGGTGCATTCTCACCAGGTGTTTATGAGGAAGACTAGCCCGACCCTGGCTGCAGGAGATGTGTGGGGTTCACCTGAGCGGAGTCTGGGTGGGCTGACGATGCAGAACACCTTCCGATCGTGGGGGTCCCTTGAGGCCAGTTCCCTTGTTCAGGCACTGCTAATGTCTCTTCTCTCTTCCATGTTTTTTTCTACCCTCAGCCAGTTAGGATGCATTTGGCTGTGGGGCAGATTCACATCTGAGAAGCAGATTCAAATACCTTAAACAATAATGAAATGTATAAAACCCTGTAAAAAGAAGGTCAGAGGTAGGACAGCTCCCAGCAAGGACCATCGGGGTCCCAGCTTCACTCCTCTATGTTTCTCGAGTCTTCTTTTGACTCTGCCGTTCTCTGGACGACATCCTACCCAGGTAGGAAGCAACATGGCTACAGTAGCTCCAAGCATCTTATCCAGACATAATACTTTGAGAGACAGAAAGGGGACCATCTTATATTGGTAACTCTTTTTAAAGTGAGGAAAACTGTCCATTCGCATCTTTGTTTTGCAGAAGTGGGTTTTATGCCTGAAATGGCCACTGATGAGGAGACTGGGCATTGGCCGTCACCAGTCGGGATCCAGCACCTGAATCTAGGGCCCGGTGCCTCTGAAGCACATGGGGGGGAGGGGTGTAACTGGATAGATTTGAGGAGTTACGTTCAGAGATTGGTTATTGGGAAGCAACCTCTAGTAGTGTCTGGTACAGCCAAGAAATATTTTCTACTTCATGGTGAAAGTGAGGAGGAAGAATGCCCTTAAACATGTTTTCTCCCAAATAATCCGCCTATATGTCATTTCTGTTCCTCTTAGTGGCTATGCTTTTTAAGCATAAAAGCCAGATTTGGAATTCTTTTTTTTCTCTCCTTTCTTTTGCCACATAATTTCCATGAGACAATGAGCACAGACTGGCCTAACTCCTTGAATTTCCAAAGGACAAAATGGGTGAAGGAAAATCTAGGGGAAAGTAAGTGACTTCACATTTAGCTAATACAATCCCTCCTCACGTACAGTGAGCACGTACACTACCACCCTGGGGAAACAGGGTCATTTGCCTCTCTCCCCCGCTCACCAGCTCAGGATGCCACACTCCTCAAGCTACTTGCCTTGGGGACTCCTTCTTCCCTTTCAGGCAAATGATAACTAACTTGGTCTCCCCTAAAGATGTCAAAAGAGTAGAAATGCACAGTGTGAGCTGCTGGAATCCTCAACTCCTCAAAGATAGTTAAGTCCAGCCCCTTCCCCTCTTCTTTAACCTCTGGTTCTGGATCCACCGGTCTCCTAAAACTCCTGTTTGAGATTATCAGTATAAGATCAACAAGCATACTGACAAAAAAGGAAGCATTTCAGTACAGTGGTTTTGACAACCATCCTGAACTAGCAGACTCCTTTCCAACAATGGGATGTTTTCGTCCAAGCAGTATAAATCACAAACTATCAATATTTTATATTTGACTAATTTACACACATGGGCCTTTCACCTTATACTAATCCTCTTTTACACTTGTTTTCCAATGGCATCTTCTTCTCTCATGTTTTTCTCAGTCTGAGCAGTAGACATTTTTGGTGTTTGTACAAAAATGCCAAGCACTGCACTGCACTTAACATTTTTCCTGTTTTTCCATATGGATGGCCCAGCTTCAGCTAGATTTTGATTATAATTTTCCACATAGATGATGCTTCCTGGCACTTTCGGAAACTACCTGATAATGACGCTGTATTGTATTGACAGAAATAATTCTTGTTAAAGCAGTATTCTATTAGGGCTTCAGCTTAACCTGTTTGCACACACCGCTGGCAGGGGATCCTTGACTAAGGAGCATGACCCCTCCTGTGAGCTCTATCTGGAACAAAACCTGAGGGGTTTCTTAAGGATAGAGCAAAAGGATTTTTTGAGAATGACTGACTCTAAGCTCTGGAAACTAACACTCTGTAGTTCATGCTCGACCTACCTTAATCATTAGCATAATTCTACCGTGTTTCCCCGAAAATAAGACATAGCCGGACAATCAGCTCTAATGCGTCTTTTGGAGCAAAATTTAACATAAGACCTGGTCTTATTTTACTATAATATAAGACCGGGTCTTTGATGTGTGATATGATATGACATGATATGATACGATGCGATGCCATGCAATGCTATGCGATGTGATGCGATGCAATGTGATACGATACGATACGATATGATAATACCAGGTCTTATATTAAATTTGCTCCAAAAGATACATTAGAGCTCATTGTCTGGCGAGGTCTTATTTTCAGGGAAACATGGTATGCCAAAGCTTCCAGAGGGTATTCAGTAGGATTCCGAAACACACTTGCAGTTCTCCTTCACTAAAGTGGTGAAACCCATTACCTGGAGGAATTTCCTGAATCCTACTGCATAGGTTTCTTTTCCCTTTAGTTGTCCAGGTTCCTCACTCAGTCAGTCATTTCTTCATTCAAGGACATATCTTAGTCTTTGCCTGTGTGTCCTACACTGTTCCTGGCCCCCTAAGCTCCGCTTCTGTATTCCAAGGCTCTTAGCACTAGGCTGGGCAGAGGGATGGAGAGAAGACGGCTCTCACTCTCTGGTTATAGACTCAAACTGACTAAGTATTTATTGCATTTCTGGTAAGGGCTGCTTTTCCAATACTCTTGTGAAATGCCTGTTCCTAGTTTTTAATTACTAGGGAAATACATTTCTATTTTAATTGTACTGGAGTTTCCTATTCTAATCCAAGTACTCCTTGTAGTTATAGAACCATACTCAGTGCAGATTTGTATAGGTTCTGCCCCAATGTTTGTTGTCACACTATAGTGATAGCGAAAAATGTAATTTGTTCCTCTTGGTGGGATAAATAGTTCCCTTCTGAAGATATGAGCTATAAATGGATTCCATCTCCTCCCTTCCAGTAGAATCTAAGCTGTCAAAGGACCTCAAGCCATACCTTTCCGGCTTCCACAGATCCAGGGTTTATTGAGAAACCTCAGGCTGTAAACTGGAGCTCTGAATTTTGTTTCACCAGAAGAGCAAAGTGTGTGTGCATGTATACACTGGTGCTTTAAAATGAATTAGAATGCTGTACTAGTTATCTGTTGTTACATAACAATTTGCCCCGAACTTGGCAGTTTAAAATACCAGACAATTATAATCTCACAGTTTCTGTGGTCAGGCATCCAGCCGCAGCTTGGCGGGCTGAGTGCTTCTGGCACAGAGTCTCTCGTGAGGTCGCAGTCAAGCTCTTGCTGGGCACGAAGTCATCTCAAAGCTCACCTGGGGGGAGAATCTGTTTCCAGGCTCACTGAAGCATTTGCTGGCAGGCCTCATTTCCTCACTGCATCAGCTACTCCATCCATAGGTTGCCTGAGTATCTTCATGACATGCAGCTGACAAAGACAGAGTGCACACTTGAGAGAAACAGAGTACCCAAGACAGAAGCTGCAGTCTTTGATAGCCTAACCTCAGAAGTGACATACCACCACTTCTTCCATGTGCTAGTGGGCACCCCGACCAACCCTGGTACAATGGAGAAGGGGACTGTACAAAAAGGTGAATCCCAGGAGTGGGTATCCCTGGGGACCTTCTTAGTGGCTGGCTACCACAGATGCCTTTAAATTGGGTATGTCTTTCAAGTGGCATATTTCCACCACTCCCTGTTGTTTCCAAGAACCCCAACCACCAGCTCCACATCCCTTTCAAATGTTTCCTTTACCTGCCTACCTCTAAAAGCATGTGTGTTTGTGACCGCTAGTCTAACCATTTCATGTCCAGTATCCTATGTATTATAGTTCAAAAAAATCACATCCTGGCCCTCAACCTTGATCACCATTGAACTGGGCGATTATATTCCATTATTAGTGCAGCCTTTCAAAAATACTATTAATAAAATATTGAGCATTCTATTAGTGTGATAAAAATAAAAGAAAATGAGAACGCAGGAAACCAGCTAGTCAGTAGCAAAACCAAAGTGTTCTGACCTCTACCCCAGTGCTCTTTTTTTTTTTTTTTTTTTTTACAATGTGCAGCCAGTCTTCAGCTGCTTAAAGAAGTTGAAGAGCTGTCCTCAGTTGCTTCAAAGGGCAGAACCATAACCAACAATGCACTACTAATTTTTAGCTCAATGTAATGACAATCTAGCAATTAGAGACCCACACCAATGGAAGGGAGGCCATCATTGGAAGCCTTCAAACCAAAGTTGGATGATCAACATTTAGGAATTTCTGGGCCCTTAAGGAGATCAAGCCAGACAATCCCTAAGAAACGTTCTTCCTAACCTGAGTTTCTGGAACTGCTCTTCTGGCTCCTCATTAACTGTTACCTCTTATCCTTCCTGAGAATTCCAAACTGAAACATGGAAGACGGATGGAAGAGTTGGCTGGGGAATGACGGGGACACATTTTCTCTCCTGACCTTGGATTCATCTCCCTTTGAAACAGAGGAAAATGATTCCCATGGCTTCTTACTCTTTCTCTACCCCTTTCACTGTCAGCTGTAGCCCTTAATTTCCTAAGAAGTGTATCCCCCTATGGTTATGAGGTGTATGTGTCTGCTCTGTAGTGGAGCATTCACAGAATTTGGGGAAGGCTTCAACTAGAGGATTTCAATTCAAGCCAACAAGTATATATTTGGTGACTGCTGCTCAGGGCTAGCATTTTCCTGGGCACTAAAGAGAGCACTGTGAGTAGGCATGATGACTGCCACCTCAGAGAACTGGCCATTTGTCTGTAAGTTTTACTGCCCAGCTCCACTCTACTTGCAATATTGATTGAAACCGGCAGGGAACAAGGCATCTTCCTCACTCTTCAGACTTCACACTTTTCATAAATAACCTGTGGGTGACCTCTGAAATTCGCACAAAATAAGCACAAAGTTACCCATTACACAAATCACAGAATTTAGCCCACATTCAAGAGAAGTACTTTGCAGCTGCAGGGTGATTTTTCACTCCTATATCTCAAATTATTTCCTTCAAAGGCACACTTAGTTGTCTGCTTCACAAAGAGAAACCAATATGACACAATTTTAAAATTATATTTAATCGCTTTCATGGTGTGCTCTACTTGGTAAAGAAGGAAAAAGAAAGGTTAGGGGAAGGCCAGGATCCTTTTTCTGCAATGGATGGCTGACACAGGAAAAAAGACACAATACCCAGGCTCTGCTTTCTGCTACCTGCAGTATGAAACTCACTTACATTGTCCCAAATTCCTTTTATTTTATTTTCAATGCCTAATTTTTCCCAGCATTTCTTCTCTTGCCATCTTTTTCCTCTGTTGCCATGTACAATGCAGGACAACAGTTCCTGGACTCTGAAAATATAGTAACTTCAGGAGAATATTACCTGCAGAAAATTAATTTCTGTACCTCCAGTTATAAAGATTCATTTGCATATGAAATCCTTAATTCCCAGTGATGAGCAATGTCCATCTTTCACTAATCTAATACAGTAGCAACTGCTGTACCATGTCATTTTGTTGGAGGCGATGACTAAGCTTTACCAAAATTGTTTTGAACCAGTGTTCCCATGATTTTGTTCTGGTTGAAAAAAATGCCATGACCTCATTTTTTCGTATAGTTGTATAAGTCATCTATTGCAGCAAAACTATCCTTTCCCCCCCACCACCACCACCCCAATTTAGTGGCGGCAATCATTTAGTTAGCCCACCATTCTGTTGGTGGGCAATACTCCTGGTCTTGGCTGGCCTCACTCATACATCTGTGATCAGCTGCTGGGTTGCCTGAGGGCTGACTGGCCTAAGGTGGCCTCAGCAGGGCTGACTCATCTCTGCTCCATGTGGTCTCTCAGTCTCCACCAGGTTGGGCTGGTTCCCAAGGTCGTGGTGGGTTCCTAAGAGTGACAAGAGTGAAACCTGCAAGACCTAATGAGGCTTAAGCCCAAACTCTCACAGAGTAATGTCCACTGCATCCTGTTGGTCAAAGCAAATCACAAGGACAGCCCAAATGCAAGGGGTGGGGAAAGAGACTCCGCTTAAGGTAAGGAGCTGCAGATACTGTGGCCAGTATTGTAATCTACCACTCCAGCTGTTTGTCGCTTATTCACTTTTATTCTTTGCAATATCTTATTGGGTCTACATCTGATTCATTTTTTATTCCTCCCTATAGTTCCCTTCACTTCTAGAGCCTAAGAAGGAAAGGGAAGGAAAATAGCATTATTTGCACGTAGTACATGCCAGGTGTTGACTAGACATTTTCAGTGGGTTCATTCAATACCTGCATAGCCATTTTGCAAGAAAATCAAGACCACAAAATGAAAATAACTTGCCCAGGTAGCTCAGTCTAAATGCCAGAGTTCGGGCTTGAAATTGCATTTAGGTGCAATTCCAAAGTTCTTCATGTTCTACCATGGTGCTTAGCATGTTTTCTTACAGTTAAGTCACATCACTAATAAATGAATGAAACAGTACAGATCAGCTATAAGTTTAGTATTTCTCAAATGATTTATCTTCTTTTTTAATTAATATGGCAAATCTATTCAAGCCATGCTCCTCTGTCATTATGTATGTACTACAAATATTCTCTCCCTACCCCTTCAAGTGTCAATTAAGGTAATGCACCAGTAATTCCCATTATTTTTTGAAAGCCACACTTAAACAGTGCCATCTCTGGGCATCCTAGTCCAAATGCTATCCAGGTTTACACACTGGCATTTCCTGGCAGTATTAATGCTAGGCTAATAAGAATTGAAAGTTGAGAAAAAATTTACCATTGTCTATTTTGAATTCCCCAAAAGATTTGATTAATGAATTGTGCAGATTTGTAATTCTGCAGTTTGTCAGACATTGTAAACCATGACTGCTTTGATTGAAGTCAGATGTCTCTGAATATGATTCAAAGCAGACAGATCTCATCTTTTTTGGAGATAAGATTAAATAAGATTTTTGTCACTGATTCAAAATGTTTCTCCCTAAGACTGTCTTAGTCTAGAATGGCACAAAAGCAATCCATCGATCTCTTCTAATTTGTCCTAGTTCAAATATTTTGATGTGCACTGAGGGAGTGTGTCTGAGATGACACTGTCAGGCACAGACCAGTAACTATCCCAGTTATATGCATGTGCTTGGCCTTTGCTTTGCTATAATCACTTGGCTTTGCGAGGATTACCCAAACGGTTTTTCTAATGAAGGCAGTCCTGCTAGACTATGAATTTCCTTTGCATTGATTACAAACACCTGGTGACTTACTAGTGGAATTACAGAAGTCTACAAAAGTCCATTTGTGTGTATATGAGTAAAAACAATGTTTTCACAAAATGGGAGTTTTACGTCTTTGTTTTCAGTTGGAAAGACTTAGTGCCTTGAGTATGGTGAATTCTCAAGGAATTTTTTATGAAAATTGAATTAATTTGACACACTGGTAAGAAAACCAGTCTTGGAATAAAACAGAACTTGTTTCAAATGCTAGGTCCCCCACTATGCTGGGCGAGATTAGGCAAGTGACTTAACCTCTCTGTGCTGTCATCTATGTAGCTCTCTATCTATTTATCTATCTTTAAAATAGCAGGAATAATACCTACCTAATTAAGTTGCATGTGAAGTAATGAGATACAGTGTGTGTAAAATCCTTGTTCAATGGCCAGCACAGAATAGGTACTCAATAAATTGAATGCATTGTTATTATTTATTAATTCATTAATACTAATGTCTACACTAATTTTCATGAGCTAAAGTGCTAGGCTTGATCAATGTGCATGTTTTCATCTTCCCTTCCTCCTGTACCTGATGGCAATTCCTCTCCATAGTAAAAGGAAGTTTAAAAGTTATATGTTTATACAAACTTTGTTCCTTCATTCTTAGACTGAGTTTTAGGAGTCTTCCTGTTGAATAATTTATATAGTCACAAAAAGAATGAAGTATCTTTGTTATATCTCGTGCTATTACTATTTATCAGGGATCGTTGCCTTTATTAAAGATGACAGAAATAGTTCATTTGTTATGGAAGAGAGGTATTATGTGCCACACAGTGTGTGGCTCATAATAGTTGCTTAAAAAATACTTATTGTGAATAAGTGAATGATGAACAGCTAATGAACAAATAAATCATTTATTATTTAGTTACTCAGGAGTCAATTCGTTAAAACTTATTGATAAAAATTGCTTTGGGATTATAAAAAGCCCCCACACAAATGAGATGTATCACTGAAGCATACAGTGTGATATTATTATGTCTTTATTGCTAAATCATTGCATGCTGAGGTGTTGATTAAAATGGGTATTTGACTGATTTTTAAGAAGGTAATGAAACTCCTGTATTGCTTTGTAGTTGCAATAATTTTAAAAGAACCCATGAAAACATACTTCAGTTTTCCCACTTAAATGAATATCGTGAATATAGTAACATATGAATTAAAAAGAAGAAAGAAAAAGTTTTTATATTTTTTTTATTTTTCACTTTATGGGCAGTTACTACTAAGCCATTATTATGATGTGATCAGCAATTTTAGCAGTAGAGACGATACTAATTATTTTTGAAAATCCCTAGTGCTTCATATCATCACTCACAACAGAAAGACTCCTTTTAATTAAGTGTCAGGAACTAGTCCGTGAAACTTTGCCAGCATTTCTGCTAACCAGTAAGTAAGGTTAATTGACAATTCTTAATAAAGAATCTTAGAGAAATTCATATCATAATTAACATAATTTAAGATGCTGATAATGCATGAATTATCTACTCAATCAGTATAAGTGGACTCTTTGATCTTGAAGAGAAAGTGCAGTAGTATCTTACATTAGTAAGATCTCTCATTCGTGTAAATTAGTATCTCCGAATGTTGCTAATTAGCAAGCCTGAGACCAACCACAATAAAAATCAAGTTTGCCAAATAGAAAGAGTGGTGGTTAAGGTATTTGGTAAACATGGTTCGATTACTACTGATTGAATCCCCCAGTAACCAAGTTCTCTGTGACTGGCAGTCACCATGCAGAGAATGCAAAGCCACCCAACCATTATTAGTCACTTAGTAGCCATCTAGGTTATCAGATCAACTGTCAACGACTATCACAATGTTTGTGTTCAAGTAACACTTATTTTACTGAATAAAGGCCCTAAATCTCGAGGATAATGATGCTGGCAATTCAGATATGCCAAAGAGAAATGATAAAGTGCATGTATGTGTGGAAAAAAACAGAGTACGCGTATATGTAGGATTTGGTACTATATGCGATTTCCAGCATCCACGGGGGTCTTGGAACCTCGGATAAGGGGAGACTACTGTACTTAAGGACTCTTATGTTAAGTACTTTGCAGACTGTGTGCATGTCTGTTTACTTCCTGTAGGGAAACATGTGAAAATGGAGCAATAATTCTTCCCACGTCTTCCAGTAATCTCTCAGTAACATTTTCCACAAAGTCAACTGCATCAGGGACCCCAATCCGTTCCACTGTGACTTTTCTTGGAGAAGTCCTCCTGGAAGCCTCCCTCCCCCTTTTAGCTAAGTTGACTGGCCTCCAAGCCTGCTGCTGCATGGCTATTACCTTTTGCATTTCTTTTGATTTCCTTTTAGATTGAATTTCCAGTTGAGGGGTATCATGTTCTTGTCATTCTTGATATATTCTTCTTTCAGAAAGTAAAACTCCAATATTTTTTCAGGCAAAAAGATGGTGTGATGACAGAAAGCATGAGGCTGACAGCTGTCGACGTGCCTGTCCCTTGTTAATCAGTCTTACCTGGACCGATTACCCTCTCCACTTCCGCACTGTGATCGCACAGGGGTTTTCCTTCACCGTCGTCCTGTGCTTCCTGTTGTCTCCTGTGCCTCTGTCTTCCTCTCTCTTGGTTCACTTTCCTGTTTTGATGAGGTACCTCTTCTAGTGCATTCCTGAGAAAAGGTGCAAGGAAAGCCGAGTGTTTTGAGAATGTTCATGCCTGAAAATGGCTTTATCCCTTCCTCATGCAACTTAATAGTTTGGCTTGTGACAAGATATAGGAGGGAAATAATGTCCCTTCAGCATTTTGAAAGCATTGCACCCTGTGTGCTTGTTTTCAGAATTGTCATTAAGTCCAAAGCCATTCTGATTTTTGCACGGGAGCAGTGGGGTTTTTCATTTGTTTGTATGTGTGTTTATCTTTAGAAGCTCACAGAATTCACTTTTTGTCCTCAGTGTTCTGAATTTTCATAATATTTCTTGGTATGGGTGTATTTTTATCCACTACAGTGGATACTCAAGGGGTCATTTTAAACTGGTAATTCATGACCTTCTGTTCTGGAATATTTTATTGTTTGTTTTGTTTTGTTATGGTCTCTTCCCTTTATTTTCTCTGTTGTCTCTTATGGAAATCCTTATTTGGAGGTTGAACTTGTCAACTGGCCCTCTGATTTTCTTATCTTTCCTCTCCCGTTGTCCACCTCTTTGTCTTTTAGCTCTACTTTCTAGGAGTCCTTACTGAGATTTTTATTTCCTCTATCATTTCTAAGGTTATTTGTTGTTGTTGTTGTTGTTGTTGTTTACTAAGTGTCCCTCTGTTTTAGGTTTCTATTTTTGTTTCATAGATATAGTATATTGCCTTATCTCTGTGAAGATATTGACAGTGTTTTGAAATTTTATTTTCCTTCGTTTCTATTTCCTTCTGATTGATTTGGATCTCTATCTTTGTATAGGAAGATTTCTTCAGATATTTAGTAAACCTTGGATGTCTCCTCATAATTAAGTGTGGAAGATGACATGGGTGACTGGAATTTCCGACCATATGGTTGGAGCCAGTCAACTTTGATCTTCACCATAGGTTGATCTGGGTCAGCCATTTCTCAGAAAATTTCTGGTGTTGATATAAATTAGTTCTTTTTTGTTGAGCTGCTCATATTTCTCAGAGAGTACTTATCAACTCCTAGCTGGAGGGTAGAAGTCCTGTTGCCATTGTTAAGATATGATGCCGTGCCAGTGGGTTCTCAACGTCCAGACTGTGTATGGTCACTTGATGCCCTGGATTTTGGTGTAATACCACCCTTCAGCTGTGCCCAATGACGCTTCACCCAGACACTTCCCGTCAGTCCCCTGCTGGAAAAGGAGGAAAGCATCTGCCCTGAAAGTGTGGGGTAGATTGCACACAACCTTCCTTATCTTGTTATCCCCAGAAGTACTAAGTGCTGCCAATTCCTGAGCCTTTTGAGTTTTCTGAAGTGTAAATTTTGTTGTTTCTCAGCTTTTCCCTATGTTGGCACAGGGTATTCTCTGGTATCAGTCAGTTACCTCATTTGTCCATCTGCTTTCCCACTTCCAAAATTATGCTGTTGCTGCCTCCTTTCCCATTCTATTCTTTATGAACTTAAGGTTTTTTTTAAGAGCATTTGTCACTGTAATTTTGGTTGGTTTTTCAGAGGGATCAACATTAGGTGTGTATGTTCAATGTACCACTTTAACCCAGAAAGGAATGTGTGTGTGTGTGTGTGTGTGTGCGCGCGCGCGCGCGCTGGATCACAATAGTAAATGTATTTCTTATTGTGGATGGAAATCAAAATATTTGAAAACTACTGCTAGGCCATGCCAACAACAAAGTAGTCAAGTCCATACAAGGCTAATTGTGTTTTCTCTCTACTATGAAAGTCTTCCATGGAACTGAGGGACTTTTAAAGATGTATGGGACCTTTCTTTTTTTTTTTTTCAGAATGTGGTATTCTCAGGAAACCCTAGATCTAACTCTTTTTAGAAAAAAAAAAGGTAGCTGCATTTCCTCTGATAGTGTAGTCAAATGCACCTCTTCATTTTTATTCTGGGTACTAGGATTATTTATTCTGGGTCTCAAATTTTGTTCCATGTCATAATACCAAAAAAATAAAACAAAATGAACAGCCAGCACACCTAAATTATGCAATTTCTATCAATCTATAATCTTCATTTGTGCTAACGTTTGCTATATAAATTGTATCTACTTTGGTAAAAATACACAGGAAAATGAAATTACCTTCTCAAAATGTTAAAATTATCCCTTTAACCAGAATATTGCTTTAAAAACTCAAAAGGATATTTTATATATCCAATATATATGTTACAGGTATAAGTACTTGTACTTGTTTTCAATAACAACAATATTTTTGTTTACCCAATTTTGTTTCAAATAGTATAGCATTTTAATTCTACAGCGTAGAAAATATTTAATTGGAATATGTTCACAGATGCATCAAAAACTTTCTTACAGCATAATATTTTATTTCTATGGGAATTCAATAAGATTTTCTTAGTTCTTAATATGAACTTAATTTTAAGCGATTTACTCCAAATCTCCTAAGATTCAGAATTGAGTGAAAAGTGGTTACACGACTGAAATTTCACTATTTGCCCCACAGTACTAGCAATATAAGGTTCTGGGATAAAGGTGACATTTAGGAAAACACTAGAGAGTGAATATCCAAAAGTGACATATGAAGTTACACTATATCTCACTGTGATATATTTCCATTTCCATTAATGTTACACTGTTTCTGAAGAGAAAAATAAGTATTATATTAATATGGATGCTATAGATAGCTAGTGAGAAATCCCTATTGCTTGTTGTACTAATGTTAAAATTCTTATTTGTTAATCATAAACTTATAGACCCAAAAATGTAAAGTGGACCTATAGGTTGCGTTTCAATCTAAAATAAAATTGTAAAGTATGATTTTATTCAACAAATATTTCCTGAGTTCTACTATAGAAGTTATCCATTCTTTTACTTTAAACTCATGTTGCCTGTTGAATATTTTCATGGGGTACTAGGGGAAAATCCTATTTTAAAATCCTATAAAAATTAAACTTTATGAGGAAAATCGGACTTTTTTCTTTTTCCACAGTAGGGTCTTGAAGTATACCTAGTCAAGGAAGATTACCAAAAATAAAAATAAAAAAGCCACAAGAGAACACTATAAGGCCAAAATCCAGAGGTTAGCTAGTGATTTCATCTTTGTAATCAATACGATAGATAGTACGGAGGAGTATTACTCTCACCCTGATTGGTCCCGACAATAAATATTAGCACACTATTCTAAGTGCTTGAGATACATCAGAGAACAAGATCCTGGTCATTGAGGAGATGACATTCTAATAGGGAAGGTAAATAATGAACACATACAAGTAAATTGTTTAATATATTAGAAAGTGACAAATGCTATGAAGCAAAGAAAAAGGAGAGCCAGGTCTGGAGATTCAGATTGGTGGAGGGGAGAGGTATGTAACCTTAAATAGGGTAGTCCAGGTGTTTCTCCTGGAAAACTGATATTGAACTAAGGCAGCTAGGGAGTCTCGAGGCTATCTGGAAAGGAACATTTCCCAAAACGAACCCTATAGACAGAGATGCCTGGCTCCTTCAAGGAGCAACTAGGAGGCCTGGCGTCGGGGGCCTTCAGGAAAAGAGCAAGTGGGAGAGTGATGGGAAATGAGATCAGACAGGAAGTGGGGAGCAGGCAGACATACAGGGCCTGTAGGCCTTGTAAAGACTTGGGCTTTTACGCTGGGAAAAATGGGGCACCATTGGATAATTGTTTGCAGAGAGACACGATCTCAATTTTAAAAGGATTGCTCTGCCTTTATAACTCTATGTCTTGGGCAGGCCACTTAACCTTGCTGAGCTGCAGTTTCCTCACTTGTAAAATGAGCATAATATTTCCAATCTGACAATATTATGTTTTAAATTACAGTCCATATCTGTAAACCACTTCACCTGTGAGAATGGAATAAATTGTAGCTATCATTAATAAAAAAGGGCCCTTGCCTCCATTCCACAAAGTGCTGAAGGCAAAGGCCTGAATTCAGCCAACTCTGAACACAAAGTTGAGAATCAGGAGCCATCATGGCCTCTTATCTGGCAACTTCTTCAGTGAAGACACTCGTCCCTAGACTTCTGGGAAATGACCCATCAAGTGAACAAGAACACAGTGAAGGGCCATCTACCCAACCGCACAGTTCATGTATTTTTCAAATCCTAAATCTGGACATTATTTAAATCAAGGAACTCCTGTCATGGTGCTGAGGGGAAATTCTTTATCATTCATGAAGCAAACAAGTGTTGAGTGTCTTCTTTGCACCACCCAGTGTTCCAGGGGCAGAAGGGACATGGATGAGAAGATACTGGATAGGTAAATAAATGGATAAGAAGACATGGTCCCTGCCTTCACAGAGGTTTCTGTCTAGCAAGGAAAAGGGCTTGTAAACAATCAAATATAATATTGTGAATAATGCTCATCAGAGATAATGTGTCCACAGTACAGGAAGTTAGGGCTGAGTTGGTCTTGGGGATCAGGCTGAGTTTCATGGAGATGATAGACTCTGGAAAGGCTTGTAATTGCAGAGTTAAAGCTGAGGCTCTAAACTCTGTCATGCTTCCCTCCACACTTCATCCTCGTTGCTTTGGATAACTCAAAATAAAAGTAATTGCTAAACTGCAAAATATAATTCTTGTTTTCAAAATGGCACAGAAGTTATATACATGCTGAAATTTAAATGGTTTGTTCTCAATATTCTGATAGTCTCCCCGTTTGGGGTGCCCCTTGGTTTTGTGGGACCGTGTGCATATTATAATTCACTGCAAATTCAGCACCCAGAGATTGCCAGCCAAAAAAGGGAAAGGAAAGGAGACTGAGTGGGGGATGTATAGATAGTACCCCTTGGGAAGGTATTCAAAGGTAATGATTCTTAAACAGCACCTCGAGAAATCGCTGGTCGTCTGGTGTAGCTGGAGCATGGGAGGGAAAGGCAATAATAAGATGAGGCTGAATGGGGGCTTCAGAGGTATCAGCATAAAGTTCCCCCACATGGCAACCAGAGATGTTCAGCTTGACCTTGACATTGAACATCACTCAACACAGAGGAAAAGAGACTAGAAGAAACTATGTTAAAATTGAATAGGATTTGCCTCAGAGTGTTAGAACTATGTGAATTTTTTTCTCATTCTGTATGATTTCATTTAAAATTCAAATGTTCAAAGTTTCTACAGAAAACAAGCATTATGATTACAATGAAAGAAAAACAAAGTTAAAATAAAGAGTATTAGAAAAGAAAAAATTCTACAACAAAAAAATATATTATATCGGGCCTTTTTCTGGGCTCCTTATTAGTGCCTTGAGGGCCCAGTACGTCTCTTGGTGACTTAGCAGCATCTAGCACAGAACAGAAAATAAGGGCCTGAGCCAAGGACAGAGCGAAATGAAATTGTGCTACTACATCAGAGCGCAAGCAGTTATTCTAAACTCCAGCTGGATTAAAGGAATTGCCTTTGGACTAGCACATGACTAAAATGGAGCCTCTAAATTTAGGGTGATATTTAAGATGTTGGGACATGATAGCAAGGAAAAGGTAATTGAAATACAACCAGCGGCAGAAGGAAGGAACCCTTGGAAAATAAATTATAATTCATAATAGGATGTAATTAATGTGTCATCACCACCATTAATAGTAGCCATTTTAATGTGTGTTCCCCATAGCACAACAGAATAGAATCATTACACTCTTCACTTAAATTCCTAAAATAAAAATGTGTTGTGAACTTCTAGCTCTCACATTTTTACTACAAGAAACATTACAGTAGTGGTTGCCTTTTAGTTCTGGGACTCAGGGAGATTATTTTTCTTCATTCTAAAAGATATATTATTTTTGTGATGGAAAAGCATCTTTAAATTATTTATGAAATTTTAAGAGAAATACAAATCATTTTTAATTTCATATGCTAGTATAGCTAATTTCACTTTACATATTCTCTCCTGGTTGGTTTTCTTTTCACATATTCATTGTACATAGTTATAATCAATGTGAGTATCTAGCTTCATAGTTTAATTTTATTGAACATTTAAAAATACTTTTATATTATTATAGTATATTAATAATTATCTTTTGTAGCTATTTAGTACATCAATATGGATAAATACTATAATTTATAGTTTCCTACTTTGAGACATTAGAATTTATATAACTATTTTTCTACAATGGACTATCATGCAATAAGCATTATTTCATTAAGCTGCCTTTATATTTTTTAATTATTTTCTGAAGAAAATTTCTGTTGTGGAAACTTATAAATTGCTGAAAATAAGATTTTTATTATTTTTTATTCCCATAAAAAATGCTCCAATTTACATTATCACTAGCAATGTCAAAGTGTACCAGGTTCACCTCAATTTTGTTAGTATTAGTTGTTATTCTTTTGCTAATTAACTAATTATAAGTCCATATTTTCACCTAATTTTTATTTATCTATTTATTTCTAATAATGTTGAATAGTTTTCAGTCATTCTTTATAACTAGTGGTCTCTCCAGATTTACTTATTTATACATTTGTATTTTGGATTGTGATCTATTCAAATAAGTTCCTTATACATGATAAATATTAAGCCTTTTTATATCTTTTGATTTTTTTTTCTAATCAAGCATTTTTGGCATTATAATTTAGTTATTTCAAGTAGTAACATGATCAGAGCTGTCAGGTGTCTCTCTTATAATTTCTTCTATTGGTTCAAACATTAGGACATTATCATTCCTCTACAGACAAACCAGGTGGTTTCTGCTGGGTTTTGACAATTTGATTTTATTTTGGTCTATAAACTTGTAAGCTTCCTATGTGTAAAAACAGTAGTGACTTCTTTCAAAGAGAACAGTCCCAAGGCCTGAAAAGAATGAGGTTTCAGATGGCTGATCGGTAGAGGACAATAACCAGAATTCAGAAAGCTGAGGCCTTTAAGTAGAATAAAAATATGATAAAACCTCGTTCCTATATCACCAATTTCTCCAGGGATTTTTTTCTGTTTTTTATGATTCAGTCATTTTCTGTTGTCTTGTGAAGCACCTATATTGTCTCAAACTGTTCCTGTAGAAAATATACTAGCGGCACCAGGGGAAACATGGTGCCATGGTGGAATTAGTCCAAATCCAATGGCAGGTTGTCAAACACACTCCTCAGCTTCAGCTGAGAGAAACCAGAGCATATCATTTTTCCATACACAGTAGTGTCCTGGACCTTGGCTATACTTGATTCCTTTGGGGGCCTGAAAAAAAACACTGATGCCTGGGTTACAACCTTCAGTTTCCTGATGCCACTGGTCTTGAGGTCATTATGGGTATTGAGATTTTTTTTTAATGTTCCCCAGGTGATTCTAATGTATAGCCAAGGTTGAAAAACATTGTAATCATTTCATCAAGAAATGTAAAAAAAGAAATCTAATCTGTAAGAGGAGGTGACCAAGAGAAAGAACTAGAAACTACCTGTCCTTTTTTCATAAATACCTGCATCTTGGTGGCAAAATTTCATAGTGGGAACAGAAAAATGGGCTTTGGCCATAACAGAAGTTTCCAGAATGTTTCTTTACCTCCTCCCTCATCATCTAAGGTTCAGGTGGTCTTTTCCAGGCACTATAAAATAGATTTTCAAAAATATGGGAGAAGAAAATATTTGAAAGCAAATCTTGAACTCTGATAATTAATAGGAAACAGAATTGGGTTGGGAATGATAAATGGTTTTATACTTCTTTTTCTGCAGGCAAGGATTGTGCACTAGGGTAGGCTCACCGACCCTAAGAGGATTACCCACAGGGAACACCTCACTCCACTGGCATTTTGCCCATCATGACTGGGTTTTTTCCAGATTGATGTTCACATAAGCTTATGGTCTCATAACCCTGGTCTCCCAAAATACCAGGGCAGAGGACCAGATGTGTGGTTGGAGAGCAGAGAACCAGCCTTGGCTGAAAATTTAGCTCCACCCAGGTGCCATAGAGTTCAGAGAGGGTTTTAAGCCTCTAGGTATCATAAGAAAGACATTTAATGTGGTGTTAACCTCACTGGAAAGAAAATTGATATCTCAAGATACTTATAAAGCAGAAAGATGGCATTTTTGTGGCTTTAAAATAAGGAGAAAACTTTTCTAACTCAGTCCTTGCTTCAATACATGCTAGCAAATATATATCTCCTATTCATTTACTCTGACCAAACCTAAAAAGAAAAAATTTTAAAGACTGAGAGTTTATGCTATGAATAATCAAGTTTAAATGGCATAATAAAATTCCACAATGAGATGCATTTGGATATGATGCAATTGGTGACTGACTCCCATCTCCACCTTCTGCCTCGTATGTTCCTAAACAAGATGGATAGACCGAAGTTCTTGTCAGGGTACAGGACAGAGGTGAGGGGAAGCAGCACCAGGCTGGGACGGAACTCATAATCACTTGGGATGTTCCCCCCTCCATTTACAGTCAGTGCAAACATTGTAGTTTCACTATCTTCACTTTTGTTCTTTATTTTTTTTTTATTATTAGTTTTAGGTGTATAAAACAACATAGTGATTAGACATTTACACCCCTCAACCCCTCACAAAGTGATAACCCCAAGTCTGCTACCACCAGACACTGTACATAGCTATAACAATGCCATTGACTATACTCCCTGTACTACACATTCTATATTTTTTTACATATAGTTGACATTCAATATTATTTTATATTCAGTTGCAGGTGTACAGCATAGTGGTTAGACATTTATATAATTTATGAAGTGATCCTCCCATTAGTCTAGTACCCATCTGACACTATACATAGTCTTTACATTATTGACTATATTCTCCATACTGTTTTTCATATCCCATGAATGTTTTGTAGCTACCAATTTGTACTTCCGAATCCCTTCATCTTTCTCACTCATCCCCCAACTCCCCTCCCTTCTAGCAACCATCAGTTTATTCTCTGTATCCATGAGTCTATTTCTGTTTTGTTTGTTCATTTATTCTGTTCTTCAGATTCCATATATAATGATATGATATGGTATTTGTCTTTCTCAGTCTGACTTCTTTCACTTAGCATAATACCCTCTAGGTCCATCCATATTGTTGCAAATGGTAAGATTTAATTCTTTTTTTATGACAGAGTAATACTCCATTGTATAAATGTACACAATTTCTTTATCCAATTGTCTATTGATGGGCATTTCAGTTGTTTCCATTATCTTGGCTATTGTGAATAGTACTGCAGTAAACATAAGGGTGTATATATCTTTCCAAATTAGTGTTTGGGATTTCTTTGGATAAATACCCAGGAGTAGAATTGCTGGGTCATAAGGTAGTTCTATTTTTAATTTTTTCAGGAACCATCATACTATTTTCCACAGTGGCTGCACCAATTTGCAGTCCCACAACAGTGCACAAAGGTTTCCTTTTCTCCACATCCTGGCCAACACTTGTTATTTGTTGATTTATTGGTGATAGCCATTCTGACAGGTGTGAGGTGATATCTCATTGTGGTTTTTATTTGCATTTCTCTGAGGATTAGTGACATTGAACGTCTTTTCATATGTCTATTGGCCATTTGTATGTCCTCTTTGGAGAAATGTCTATTCAGGCCCTCTGCCCATTTTTTCATTGGATTGTTTTTTCAGTGTTGAGTTGTATGAGTTTTTAATAGATTTTGGATATTAACCCCTTATCAGATGCATCATTGGCAAATTATCCCATTCAGTAGGATGTCTTTTTGTTTTGTGTATACTTTTTTGCTTATTGTGATAGTACACACTGGCTGAAAAGTTTTTTCGTTAATTTCATGAAAGGACCCTGTATTTTATGTTATTTAACTATTTTGACCTGCATCATCATGTTATGGTTGGTTATATTGTATTTTCGAGTAGATAAGCCATTAATACAGGCATTGCAGGAGCTGCCTTCTCTATAACCTCTCCACAGGGTTCCTTGGTTTTCTGAGGTATAAGATGGGACCATGTTTGAAGTGGTTCTCACTAGAGTTCAGATGAGGAAAAGCTGTCACATGCTTCTATTTTGAAGGGCAGTGTAAAGTACTCTTGTGAATTCTGTACTGAGAATCCTGATAAAGTGTGTTATTCAATATTTCCCTCAGGGAGCTAACCCCTGGGTACCTCACAGGACTCCATAATGGTGCCTGATGGCCTTGGCTCTGTCAGCCACCAGCCTGTATGTGAGCTCTCCCCTCCCCCCACCTCTCCCACACCATACACACCCTCCTTGCAGTTGCAGGGTGTGTGTATTTCCAAGTCTCCTTTGAGGTGAGGACTGGCTCAGCACATGGCCATGGTAACCACGCTGCTCCAAATCTGATCCTCTATCGTGTTGTGGGGTCACTTTATCTGAGACCATGATAGCCAGGTGCACACAGCCATGTGAAGGAGAAGGTAATGCAGGAGAAGGGACACCAGATGCCAACAAGAGAGGCAAGAAAGACAAATCTGGAAGGAGTCAGAAGTGAGACTCAGGGTTGGGCAGTGTTTAATAGTGCAGCTCCAGAACCCAACTTCCTAGATTTAAATTCTGGTTCTGTCCCTTACTCTCCATGTGTTTTTTGGCAGCTATCTTAGCCTTCTGTGCCTCACTTTCATAATCTGTAAAACAGGAGGTAAAAATAATGCATACCTCATGGGGTTTGTAGCAATTAATTAAAGTTCCTGGCACATAATTTGATTTCCCTAAAAAGCACTTATTATTATTATCATCATGATTGTTGTTTTTGAGTGAAGAATTAGAAACCATGAAGAAAAGTTTTCCCAGTTGTATTAGTTTCCTAGGGGTGACATAACAAATTACCACAAACTGGGTGGCTTGAAACAAGTTTTTTTTCTCACAGTTCAAGAAATCAGGTTGTCTGAAATCAGGGTGTCACCAGGGTTGGTTCCTTCTGCAGTCTCTACAGGAGAAGCCATCATGTACCTCTCAGTTTCCGGTAGTCGCCAGCCATCCTCGGTGTTCTTGCCTTGTAGACGTCTCATTCCAGTCTCCGCTCCATTTTCTCTGTGTTCCTGTGTCTCCTCCTTTTTGTCTTATAGGGACACTTTCATTAGGTGTAGGGCCCCGCTGTCTGCCCTAATCCAGTGTGATCTCATCTCGAAAGTTACCTTAATTACATCTGCAGAGCCCCTTATTCCAAATGTCATATTCTGGTGTTCCAAGTGGACATGAATTTGGGGGCAATACTATTTGGCCTACTACACCAACTAAGAGCAGGTTGGGATCAAATCAGAGGAAGGAATCATGAACAGTTCCTAGAAGAACGTCATCTAACCTTGGGCATGATGTTATTGTGCTGTGTGAGTGGTCAGTCAAGCAAAATGGGCTTAACTGACCCTCAAGGTCATCACTGAGTCAGAACCAATGTACTCTCATTCAAACTGTGGCAAACTTCCCTGGAGAGAAGTTGAATGTACCCATCAGGCACAGGCTGCACCCATCAGGCAATGCACGCACTGAGCTCTTCCCCTGCCCTCTCCTGACATGTTACATGACACTAGTGAACCCACCATTGAACACATTCTGACACTGGGTAATGCAATGGCAAGGTCAAGGGCTTTGGAGCCTCAGGGAACTGGATTTTAATAACATGCTCTACAACTTACTAGCTCCACTTATCACCTTTGTGGCCTCAGGTAAGATACTTATCTTCTCTGAGCCTCAATTGCAACATCTAAAAACCAGGCATAACATCACCATCAACCTGTAGAGTTGCTATAAGTAAGAAAACTAATGTATGCAGAAGCTTCACCTAAGTGCTTGGCATAAATTTCAGTGAATGGTTGCTATTACTATTTTATTGTGAGGTGGTAGTTCTGACTCTTCCCCTTACTAGACTTTAGGGCACCAAGGCCAAAGGTAAAGACCCATCTGCATCTCTTTCCCCACCATCACCTCCACTCTCAGCACCCAATAAACTGGGTAAACACACAGTAAATAGTCAAATTAAATGGCACATCAACTGCATTTCATTATAACCTCTGCTTCGGAATGGACCCTTATATATAGCCTTTGGCCCTTTATAGCCAATAAATGGACCAATAGCCTTTCAGGGTTTTAATCCAACCAGGACAGTCCAGGACAGTCCAAGACAGTCCATGGACAGTCCATGGCCAAGTACCTTTTATTGGGGGGTGGGGGGAAAGGGGAACAGAACATTAACAGTGTGTATTTCCAGGATTTTTTTTGGGGGGGAGGGGGAAGAGTAGTATGTTTTTCCCAGGACTCATCAGCTCCATCCAAGCCAAGTTTTGTCCTTTCAATCTCAGTTGTGGAGGGTGCAGCTCGCTGGCCCATGTGGGATCGAACTGCAGCCCTTTTTGCCCAGAGCTCACGCTCTAACCAACTGAGCCACCCGTCTGCCCGGCAAAGTACCTTTCATGACTTAGCAAATGGAAACTAGGCAGAGCAAAGGCAACAGAAAGCCATGTTAGTCCTTTAGTGTTTGTCAGCATTTAAAGAGGCTTAAATAGAATTTGGAGGCTAAATAAGTCATCTCTCATGAGTGAATTTGTATGACGTTATTACCAAAGTAATACATGTTCATTGTAGAAATTTTAGAAATATAGCCAAGGAAAAAAGTAAAATCATTCTTAACCCCAGAGAGATGTATAGATTTTTTTCTGTAATAAAATATTGTGACTTTTTTTTTCCAATCATTAGTCTTCGACATCATTTTTAACAGCTTCCTAATATTGGACTATATAAACCTACTAATGTTTATTTAACTCATTCCCCATTCCAGGAATTTTAATTTGTTTTCAATATTTTGTTGCTGAATATAAAGCTGTAATGATATGAGTGTATTCCCTGTTAATTTTATAAATCTTTACTAATTTGGTACTTTTTGTAACCCTACCCCTTTTTCCAAACTTTGCAATTAACCCAAAAGTTCACTTGCTCGATTTATGAGGAACTGATTTTATTATCCACTCTGAAAATCTCCCAGTGCTCGCTATGTTGTCTTAAGCAAGCTCTCTCCTGGGCAGCCTATGTCCAGTAACTGATAAGTAATTAGTGTTCTTGGGTCTGACTACTCACTTGTTCAGGGCACGGGGCTAGTGGGGTCAATGTCGTGGGTTTCAAGCTCTGTATAGACAGGCCAGTTAGTTAAGTGTCCATAGACTGTTTCCCTAACTCCAAACAGCTGTTATTTAAACACTGGCTGTTAGTTTCAAAGAACTGGGCAAAAGAGCATGGGTGGATCAACACAAATCCATCACCACTAAAGGAAATACAGTGTGTCAACATTTTCATCTTCCCCGTGGAAAACAGCTCAGGAAGGTATTCGTGTCAAATCACATAAAATTGGTGAGGTTGTAGAAAAAGCAGAAGGAATAATTCTGGGAAAAACAATTGGCTGACCTTATACAGATCTTGATTTATAAGCTCAGTCTGTGAGTTCCCCCTATTTCTATGTGAGACAAGTTCAACAGCACGTTTCAAATTGCTGGTGGTAGTATTTAACTGGCAGTTTTCTCTTGCAGCTGACACAGCCCTTGGCACTGATGATGTATATGATGAGAAAGGATGCCAGTGTGATGTATCAGTAGAAGACCTCACCCCACCACTTAAAACTGTCATTCGAGCTATCAGGTTGGTGGAAAACCTTTGACAAAGTGATTCAGAGACCTACCTCTGATTATTTGAATTACTCTGTTGCTGAGTTGCTTCTCCTGCCAGTAAATCTCCTGAAACAATTACTTCCTCTTTTCCTATTCATCTACATGCCTATTAAATTATGAAATATTTTTTTCTTAATACAAAACTCTACTGTGTTCAACACAACGTATGTGATAAAAGGTGGGTGAGATTTAAACAGCCAGGCCATGTCAGCGAGATTACATGAGAATTGACTTGTCATGTCAATTGGTTGCTTTCAGGACATTTCGTGTATAGATACAACCGGATGTCTTAAATTATTTTTATGATTTGATGTTCCAATCCATGTTCTGTACTTTGTACCAGAGAAAAAGCCCTCTAGGTTATTTCAAAATTGGTTGAGTCTGAAAATGGGAAGAAACCTAACACATTCTGCAGTCAGTTGCTCCTATTCTGCTGAAATGTAACTGTTAAAAAGCTGACCTTAACTTACTCCTCTACTGATGGCAGAAAGGTAAGCGTGTACCCAAAGCCACTTATTTCCAGGATCCACTCCCTACAAAAAAATCAGGATCTGGACTAAATGAAGTGCTGTAAGCTGAGCCTGCCCACTCCAGTCCCTTTGAGAGGATGTGTATCTGTCAGGGAACGCTGAGTGGCTGTGTTGCAAAGAAACACCGCTGATCTCTTTGGCTCTCTGCCTCTTACCAAAAAGCCAGAGGAAGAGCTTAACTATGCAACCCAATTTAGCTATTCAGATACTTGGTCTAAACTCACATATCAGTATGATTGATTACTTAATTCTGTTTTGAGTTGGTCATTTAGGATCATGTTAGACATTGCTTTACTTTATAATTGGGAGTCACTGGGAAATTAGAAATGAGTTATAAATATTTTGGTAAATGTTTATGGGGACAAAGAAAATCATGGTATGGTGAAATGTGTACCCCAGAAGATGCTTAAACATTATCTATAACAGCAACCTAAAATGAAGTGATGTAAAGCCCAGTTACTTCCCGATAGAACCTTCAAGCAACAGTCCCTATGGGTGGAGGGACAAACCTTCTTATGTGCCCTGGACTGTCCAGATTATGCCTCTTTTCTCACCATAATTGTTAGTAACACTCCCGGTCTTTCTCAAAGTATCCCAAATTGGGGATACTAGAAGCCTTGGATAATATTTAATCCCAGAAAACCCAGGGATATGTAGTAAAATGATGCCTGAAGACTTCAGTTAAAGGGAAAGAAAGGATCTAGAACTGCCCTGCCCAATACAGTAGCCACTGGCCACATGAGGCTATTTAAATTTGAATTAATTAAAATCAAACAAAATTTAAAATTCAGTTCATCAGTAGCATTTAAAGTGCTCAATAGCCACAGATAGCTAGTGGCCACTGTATTGGGCAGAGAAGGTGTTCAGTACATTCCCATCATTGCAGAAAGTTCTACTGGGCATTGCTGGTCCAGAAGTCACCTTGAAATTCTTTACATTCGTTCATTACATCCATCAAAGACTCTAAAGTGAAGGTGGGGCAATTCATCCAGGGATTAGTCTGACTTGCAACAAGTACAGTAAAAATCTTATCTAATGGGAGCAGATTAGGTTTCCTAAAAGTCATATTTAATCCAGTTTGTGTCATTTCCCAAGACCTGCCAAAGCTTTCTGCTTTTGCCTTGCAACCTATAAAAAGAATTGTGAGCTGCAAGAAAGGAAATGAAATAGGTTTATTCTGCTAGCTAAGCACTTTAGCAGCAGCTTAAGATTTACTTTCTTATACTTTCCTCTTGAAACTTGACTGATTTTTTGTAAAGCCCTTTGCATAATACCCTTCTTTTCATAATTCTTTCTTGGTTCTTTTTTTTAACAGAACTTTATTATTTACACGTACCTCTTTTTTGTGGCTTTTGGAACCTCTCTGCTTGCTACTTTGTGAGACATGAGGGGCATATTTTTCTCCCCCATGTTATGATTCTGATTAGTAGGTATTTTTTTCTCACTTCTAAGTTCCATTTAAAATTGTTGGATTTCATTCCAACATAATTGCCACACTCGATAGTTAATAACTAATTGGAAATCTTTGACTCCTGATAGTACCTGATTTCTAAAACTACCTGATTATAAGACCAACCAATACAATTAGAAGTTCTAAAAAGGAGTTTGCAGGTATAGGTCCCTAAATCTTACGCAAAAGTATCCTTCCCCTGAGTTTAATTACATAAATAAACTGAACGTCAGTTGACTGGCATATTTTTTGACAGAACATGCTCACCTCACACAGCTCACCTGAAAAAGTATTTTACATGTACATTACTGATTGCAAGTGTGAACCACCTATTATCCATCTCTAACATAGCGACTTTGTTTTGGCATTTTCCTTGATATTTTCAGTTGTTTCATTATTTAATATCACTACTTGAACATGCCTCTTGTCTTCCAGTAGCTCTTACAACAATAGTTTTTCTTAAAAAACAAATAAAAAGTAAAAGGTGTATCAAAAAATATGTATTCCACTGCAAGGATGACAGCAGGAAAATAATATTGTTACCTTCACAAAGAGCAAAGTAGGAATTACTATTTTCTGTTACTAATATTTATTACGCATCTGCCATTTTATAGTTATTTCTGAAAGTAAAGATTCTCAGGTAATGAGGTGATTAAGGCCACTCTCCAAACTTATCTGGATTCTATTACCCGAGTGCACTTTGAGACTTTTTTTTTAAATGAATGACATCACTTTTTATAGTACTGAACAATGGCTATCCTTAAACATTTCCAAAATATGTCTGAAAAGACAAAAGAATGAGTAGTTTTGTATTGTTACTCCAAGATTACCACAGATTATGCTCAAAATATTAGTTAATGGGAATGCACAAAGTTACTGGTTTTCAAACTCATCTCTGGGAGTGAAGACTAAACTTATTTTTAACAAAAGTTCTATATCTTGTTAATGATTTAATTAAAACAATGTTGTCTTTTCATCAATTCAAATTAATTTCTACATAGAAAGATGAAGTAAATAGATTAACAAGCAAATTGATAAACATTCTACACACTCACTTTTCACTATATTATAGTATATTCATTTGCAAGGGCTGCCCTAACAAAATACAACAGACTGGGTGGCTTAACCAACAGAAATTTATTTTCTCAGTTCTGGAGGCTTGAAGTGCACGATGAAGGGTTCAGCAGGATTGATTTCTTCTGAGGCCTCTCTCGGCATGCAGATGGCTGCCTTCTCACAGCCTCTGCACATGGTCTTTCCTCTGCACCCCCACGTATCTGTGTCCAAATTCCCCTTCTTCTGACACCAGTCAGACTGAATCCGGGCATACCCTAACAGTTTCATTTGAACTTAGACACCTCTCTAAAGGCCCTGTCTCCAAATACAGTCGCATTCTGAGGTACTAGGGTAGGGACAGGGCTTTAACATAGGAATTTTGGGGGTACACAACTCAGGCCATAACACATGGCAAGACACCTGTTTTCATATCACTGAAAAATATTTTCTCAGGCACAATATCAGAATTTTCAGATTAAAAATCAGCCCATCAATTATCCAACATCTAGACATTTGGGACTATCTGAAGAGGTTGACCAACTTACCTGTAAAGCTTGCACTTGGCATTGTGTAAACACTAAATAAGTGTGTTTAATCCTGGGCAAAATTCCACACAAAAATTAATATATGTTCATTTATCTGAAATAATAAATAAATGTTAAAAGTCATATCCAGTACATCTCAATATTTATAAAAGGGTCATGGAGAAATAATTTTTCTAAGTACAAAAGAAATGTTTGTATTTGTTTTCCCACACCAAACTGGCTAGATAAGTTCTCAGACATGCCTACCCGGGCTACATACAAGTGCTGTGTAACGGACTGGGCAATTGGGAAAAGAGCTTTGTCAGTTAAAATGTTGCAATGCAAAGCTTACCTGCTTCTCACCAGTATTTTTTTGTAGAATTACTATATCTAGGATCAGGCCACACTTCACGAGATCCTCAACAGCAGTTGTACTCTCGTCAGCTTGTTTTATTTAATCATGTTCTGTGCCAGTTGTCAAGAAATAAATCAGAATACCATACAACCTGTTTTTCTTGGGAAGATAACTGAAACAACCTGATGGAGATTTCTCATTATTTTGAAAAGAAATGACCAAGAAGCTATCCATTGTATCATGTTCTTAACTTCTCTTAATATCTCTATGCAATAATCACAGTGCCTGCTATGTTTCACTTGTATGCAACCTTTTATTTCCCAGGCCAAAGCAGCCTTCTAGCGAATCAAATGAATAAACAAGGTCTTGGGTGAAAACTCAAAGAATTCTTTAGTTGAAGCGGCAGCCCAACTTTACCCTGGCACCACTGGCTAACTCTTCCCCATGCCCAAACCCTCCCCAGGGCTGCTCAAGGGAATTAGTCCAAGAAACGACAGCCTCTGTGTGACCTTTGGCAACTCATTTCACCTCTCTGTGCCTTGTTTTCTAATTGGTGGCGTGAGGATGGTAATACTATTGACTTTGTAGGATTGTGGTGAGGATTAAATGAATTCACATTTGCAAAGCACTTAGGGTACCCGGTAAACACTATGCAATGCTATTACAGCCTCCAGGTATCAGGGCTCCTTAGTGCCTTCCCAGCAAGCTGCCTCTATTGCCCATCTTCCACGCAGGCCATACAATCTCCTTTCTGCGCTCTGCCCGCTTCCATGGTGTGTCACAGGAGAGGAGCACCTCTTTCTCTTTTCTGAGGCGGTGTTCCCAACTTCCAAACATTTGCAGCCTTGCTTGCCTGCACCTTCCCCAGGAAGCATTTGCTGTTACCCATTAAAGTTACCTCCTCCGAACCTGCACTGAGGAATCACTCAGAGCCATGCCGCTGAGGCTGGAAGAGCAATTATTTCACCCAACCGTGAAGCGATGTTACAAGTAGCTCTCCCCTTCGTCTTCTGGGTGGGCTTGCTGCCCCCGCAGTCACCCTCCCAAGAAGCAAGAGGACAGTGACAGGTAGAAGTTACCTGTCCCCTCCCTCCCCCACCCACACAGAGGCCTGACTACAGACTCTTTAAAGTTCCTCCCAGAGGGCAGTTCATGCACTCAGAAAATATGCATTGAGCTTCTATTCCACACCAGGCACAGGGATAAACATTAACAAGAAAGATGGATCCCTGCTTAGGTTCATGAGGGGCTGCCAGAAAAGTAAAGAGTCAGTAAAGTTGCAGAGCAACATATCACTGCAATAATAGAAGTCCAGGATATTTGGGCAGACATAATGTCAGCACTTACCTGGGAAGTGTCATTCAGGAAGGCTTTCTGGAAGAAAGGGTATCCAAGCAGAGATCTGGTAGATAGGTAGGTTCCAGGAAGGTTATTGAAGGGCAAAGGGATATTTGGGCAAAGGGAACTACAATTGCGGGGAACCAAAGGTGAAAGTGGCATTGGAAGGTATTCATGCTGGAGGAGGACAGAGGATGTGGGGACGAGAGTTTAGATTGAAAAGAGGAGCAGGGACCATTATAACAAGCAGGAAGACATGGAGGCTTTTAAGTACAGAAGTAAATTTATCAGATTGGAGCTTAATTCTAACACTTAGAAAGATGCCCCTGATTGCAATGAGAAGAATGGACTGGAAAGAAGCGACTACTGTTGTTATAATACCTGGATCTGCTGGGGGCCTGAGCCAGGCAGTCACGGTGAACAGTGAAGGATGCATTTCAGAGCTCCTCAGATGTAAAAAATAATAGGATTTGCATATTTACTGGTTGGAGAGGATAGAGTAAAAAAGGAAGAGAAATCAAGGGTGATACATCTAGTTGCCTGGTCAGACAGAGGCCAGCTTGAGGGGAAATAGTGCATTGTTGAGAGTGTTGAGTTAGGGGGTCACAGTGGGGCCCAGCAAGCAGGTGAATCCCTGGATCTGAGGCCCAGGGTAAAAACCTGGAATGAGAACAAACTTGGTAGTCGTCAGCACAGAAATAGGTGGTTTACGAAAGTGTCACCCCAGGGAGAGTGTGGGAGTAAAGACGGAGGATGGTCAACACAGAATCTAAGGCTGACAGATCCGGAAGGAGCTGCAAAAGGAAGAAGGCTCCGATGGAAACAACCAGACAGATGGGAGACAGCACGGTAGAAGAGCAGCCAGAAGAATGTTTCGAGCAGGAGGCAGTGGTCAACTATGTAAATGCTGCTAAGAGGTCAAGAAGATAAAGAGCGAGGAGGCCCTTTGAAAGTGACAACAGAGAGGCCTCCAGTGACTTTGGAGAAAAATTTAATAGAGGCATAAAAGGAAAAGAATAGATCAAAAGATACATAGAAAAAAATGAAAATGGAAATATATCAAAATTATTGGGATGCTGTGAAAGCAATATCAAAAGGGAAATTTACATCATTTCAGGCCTATCTCAAGAAACAAGAAAAATCTCAAATAAACAACCGAATATTACATATTAAAGAACTAGAAAATGAAAAACAAACGAAACCCAAAGTCAGCAGAAGGAAGGAAATAATAATAATTAGAGTAGAATTAAATGAAATAGCAAACAAAAAGACAATAGAAAAAGTTAATGCAACAAAGAGCTAGTTCTTTGAAAAGATTAATAAAATTGAGAAACCCCTAGCTAGACTCACTAAGGAAAAAAGAAAAAAGACACAAATAAACAAAATCAGAAATGGAAGAGAAGTTACAACAGATACCACAGAAAAACAAAGGCTCATCCAAGAATACTATGAAGGACTGTATGCCACCAAATTCAATAACCTAGAAAAAATAGACTTCTTTGAAATATATAGCCTTTCTAGACTAAATCATGAAGAATTAGGAAATCTAAACAGACTGATCAACAGTAAACAAATTGAAACAATCATCCAAAACCTCCACAAAAGCAGAAGTCCGGGACCAGATGGCTTCACTAGTGAATTCTATGAAACATTCAAAGAGGATCTAATACCTGTCCTGCTCAAACTCCTCTAAAAAATTGAAGAAGAGGCAACACTTCCTAACTCATTTTATGAGGCCAACATTACCCTGGTACCAAAACCTTGTAAGCACAATACAAGTAAAGAAAACCACAGACCAATATCTCTGATGAATACTGATGCAAAAGTCCAAAACAAAATACTAGCAAATAGAATACAACAATACATTAAAAAGATTATACATGGATGATGAACACACAATGGGATTTATAGATGATGTAATACAGAATTGTACACCTGAAATCTATGTAATTTTACTAACAATTGTCACCCCAATAAATTTAATTAAAAAAAAAAGATTATACATGACAGTCAAGTGGGGTTCATTCCAGGGGCACAAGGATGGTCCAACACACACAAATTGATCAATGTGATACACCACATAAATAAAATAAAGGATTAAAATTATATAATATCATTAGATGCACGAAAAGCATTTGATAAGCTACAACATCCATTTATGATTAAAACACTTAATAAAATGGATATAGAAGGAAAGTACCTTAACATAATAAAGGCCATATATGACAAAGCCACAGCTAATATCATACTTAACAGTAAAAAACTGAAAGCTTTTCCTCTAAGATCAGGAACAAGACAGGGATGCCTCCTATCACAACTGTTATTCAACATAGTATTGGAAGTCCAGGCAGAGCAGTCGGGCAAGAGAAAGAAATAAAAGGCATCCAAATTGGGAATGAAAAAGTTAAACTGTCACTCTTTGTAGACAAGAGTGATTCTTTTTATAGAAAACCCTAAAGACTCCACCAAAAAGCTATTAGAAACAATAAACAAATATAGTAAACTTGCAGGATACAAAATCAATGTACAAAATTCATTGCATTCCTATATACTAACAATGAAATTTCAGAAAAAGAAATGGAAAAATCAATTCCTTTTGCAATTGCAGCAAGAAAAATAAAATACCTAGGAATAAACCTAACAAAGGATGTGAAGGATTTACACACTGAAAATTATATTATTTAAAGAAATTGAACAAGACACAAAGAAATGGAAAGATATTTCATGTTCATGGATTGGAAGAATCAACATAGTTAAAATGGCCATATTACCCAAAGCAATATACACATTTAATGCAATCCCCATCAAAATCCCAATGGCATTTTTTAAAGAAAAAAAAAAAAAAAATCAACAGATTTGTATGGAATCACAAAAGACCACAAATAGCCAAAGCAAACCTGAGAAGAAAGAACGTGACTGCAGGTATCACACTCCCTGATTTCAGTTTATACCACAAAGTGACAAAAATCAAAACAGCATGGTATTGGCAGAAAAACAGACACACAGACCAATGGAATAGAATTGAGAACTCAGAGATAAACCCACACATATATGGGCAGATAATTTTTGAGGAACCAAAATACACAATGGAGAAAAGAAAGCCTCTTCAATAAATGATGCTGGGAAAATTGGAAAGCCACAGGCAAAAGAATGAAATTAGATGGCTATCTGTCAACATATACCAGAATTAACAGAAAATGGATCAAAGACTTAAACATAAGACCTGAAACAATAAATTGCATAGAAGAAAACATAGGTACTAACCTTATGGACCTTGGATTCAGGGAGGATTTTATGAATTTGACCTCAAAGTCAAGGGAAATAAAAGCAAAAATAAGTGAATGGGGCTATATCAAACTAAAAAGCTTCTGCACAGCAAAAGAAACCATCAACAAAACAAAAAGGCAACCAACCAAATAGGAGAAGATATTTGCAAACAACACCTCCAATAAGGGGCTAATATCCAAAATATATATTTTAAAAAAGAAAGAAAAAAATAACCTCATACAACTCGACAACAGAAAAAAAATCCAATTTAAAAATGGGCAATGGACCTGAACAAACACTTCTCCCAAGGAGACATACAAACGGCCAACAGATATATGAAAAGATGCTCAACTTCACTAGCTATTAGGAAAATACAAATCAAAACCACAATGAGATACTACCTCACACCTGTTAGAATGGCTGTTATCAACAAGAGAAGTAATAACAAGTGTTGGAGAGGCTGTAGAGAAAAAGGAACCTTCATACACTGCTAATGGGAATGTAAATTGGTACAGCCACTATGGAAAACAGTATGGAGGTTCCTCAAAAAAAATTAAGAATGGAATTACCATACAACTCAGCAATATCTCTTCTGGATATATACCCAAAAAATCTGAAAACATTTATCCATAAAGATATATATACCCCTATGTTCACTGCAGCATTTATTCATGGTAGCCAAGACATGGAAACAACTAAAGTGTCCTCGAGAGATGATTGGATAAAGAAGCTGTGGTACATATATACAATGGAATATTACTTGGCCAAAGAAAAGATAAAATACTGCCATTTGCCATAACATGGATAGATCTTGAGATTATTATGCTTAACGAAATAAGTCATACAGAAAAAGCCAAGAACCTCAGTAATACGTATGTAGGATATAAAACTGAAAGCAACAAATAAACAAGATAAACAAAGAAACAAAAACTCATAGACACAAACAAAAGTTTAGTGGTTACCAGAGGGTAAAGCGGGGAGGGAGGATGGTAGAAGAGGGAAAAAGAGGGTCAAATATATGGTGATAGAAGGAGAACTGACTCTGGGTGGTGAACACACAATGAAATATACAGATGATGTATTATAGAATTGTACACTTGAAACCTGTATCATTTTACTAACCAATGTCACCCAATACATTTAATAAATTTTTTTAAGCTTGAAGCCAGAGTGTACACAGAACACTTTTCTAAATGATCTATCAGAATCTTTCACTCTAATTTAAACATAGATGAGGTAGGTGTCAAGAATTTTTTGAGAACTAGCAAAGACTCATCAACTCCTCTAAATTGCTCAGATCTGATCATCAAAGAGAAGAACCACTGCTGATATGTCAGAGTTTCTGAGGTGGGTTATGCAAATCAGTCCTCGCTGTAACCCTGGGTTATGTGATGAGGTTTTCCAGTTTTCTTGCCTTGTGTTCATCCTATTCTGAAAAGCATGGATGGGACCATTCTCTTCACCATCCCCGAAAGTGCATTTTCAACTCTGAATTTTTCTTAAATCTCACTTGGTACTTCAGACAAGAATACTCCACAAATAGAGAAGAAGAGGCACGTGTTTGCCATTGTGGGTTTTTGTTAAATCTACAAGCTGTTTCATCATCACCAGTTGTTAATTGTGCTGATGGCGTCTCCACTATTTTCACGGAGGTGAAGAGTCTTTGTTTGCAAGTCACTAATAAGACATTCCCGACAGCAAGTATATGCCATGTTACAGTAAAGGATGCTGCTGGAAGAACATTTTATGGATCATTTAGCACATATTTTTAAAATCAGCTAATATAGTCCCTGGAATATTCTTTTCGTTTGTTTCGGTTTTGAAGATAATTGTGGCCACATCTTGCTTTGAAGCTGCATTAAACTAGTGTTTTCACTGAAGATGCACTTACTTTGCATCTAATTTTTAACCTTTTATTTGATTGTAATTTAAACTGAATCTCTTATTTATTGCCATGACTGAAATTATTCAAGAGCAATCAACATGTGTGGTACTTTTTTTACTTACTTATTACTAAGATTTTATACTCCTAGGAAAATAAAATTCCCCAATTTAGTTACTATATCAGTGTTCACAAAATCCTCAGAGGAAAATTAACCATTGGCGGACTTGCCTGGATCCAGGAGTTCTCACTTGGGTTTTACTTCCTCTCTCTTTAAAAGAAAACCCAACTAAATGTACAGGAGAGCCTACTGGATCCTGAATATAAAGCACGATGACAAGCATTAGAGGAACAACCCTACTCCCCATGGTGGAAACAGTGTGGCCACAGAACTTTCCAGATCCCTAAGTCAGCCAAGTGAGGCATCTGCTGGCCCCTGCAGTAAGGACATCTTATAGACCGTATAGAAATGGAACTAATTTGCAAGTATCAAGGGTTCAAAGCAAGAAAATGAGATGGGTCAGTTACATCCAGGGACTCCTAGGGTTCCTTAGTCACTGAGTAGGAGCCCAATTTGAGATGAAAGAAGGGTGAAGCAGTCTTAGATATATAATTCCCTAACTAGTTTTGACAGGTTTTCAGAGTCTAAATACTATATATTTGACTCTCAAACAATGTGGGGTTAGGAGCACTGACCACCCCTACCCCGGGCCCCAATGCAGTCAAAAATCTGCATATAACGTTTGACTCCCCAAAAACTTAACTACTAATAGCCTACTGTTTACTGGAAGCCTTGCCGATGACATACACAGTCAATTAACACCTTTTGTATGTTACATGTATTATATACTGTATTCTTGCAATAGAGTATGCTAGAGAAAACATCATTAAGAAAATCATAAAGGAAAATACATTTGCAGTATTTGTTGGAAGAACTCTGCATATAAGTGGACCCACACAATTCAAACCCATGTTGTTCAAGGGTCAATGGTATACATAAATGCAAATCTGTATTATTGAATCATGTTTATGAACTGATAAGAAAATAACATTAATACATCCAAACAATTAATACGTATACCTTCAATAGTGATTCAAATTATCAGCTTCCAAAGTACTCATTGTCTGCTCCATTTGCCCTGTGAGCAATACTATCCCTTGACCAATCTCTAAAAGGTGAGAGAGGGCTACCTTGGGAGAAATTCAGTGATCAAAAGCCTCTGAATCACCTCAAGAATGAGCTCTAGGGTCCTTGCTTTTAAAGCTGATAGAAGCTATGTTTCTCACA
Organism: Rhinolophus sinicus; assembly: GCF_057876585.1. Lineage (NCBI taxonomy): Eukaryota > Metazoa > Chordata > Mammalia > Chiroptera > Rhinolophidae > Rhinolophus > Rhinolophus sinicus. The sequence goes on along the minus strand of NC_142502.1, from coordinate 73,528,940 downwards.
GAGCATCAGAAATCAAAGGATAGAGTTTTCCAAACAGGGAAAGAGGGTGATATGGAATGCACATCTGTAAAGTAAATCAACCCAACTAGCCAACATAAAGTAAGAAGAGGGATTGGGAGAAAAAACACACATCCACACCAAAAACATAAGGTCTGGGAATATAATGGGGCCATTTCTAGAGCCTGGAGAAATTTGGTAATCTACCGCAGAGATGGCTGTGCAAAGTGGGTAAAGGGCTGGCATCTCCTCCAGCAACTGCTACCCATCACCTCTACCAGTCGGGGTAAGCCCCCCTTTCCTGCACACCCACAGCATTCATGCTCCCCACACCTTCCATGCACAACACGGATTGTGACTGTTTGCCTACTTGCCTGTCTGCCCCACTAGCCTGGAAGAGCTCAAACAGCAGGGTTTATTTCTTCATCAATGTATCTAACACAAGGCCTGGCACATAGTAGGCATTCAATAAATGTCTGATGGGTGAGTGAAGGAATGAATGAATTCTGGAGTCCCAGCGGCCACTGCATTGAGCTCATCTAAGAAGTTCAGGCTCTGACGAAGCAGGCTCTCGAACCCTCTCCGTGCTCCCGGAGCAGAGCTGATGCCTCCCACCAGGACCACAGAGGGGAAGACGCTGGACACCAAGTGAGCCCTGGAGGCTTCTCTGACTCCTCCTCAGAGGTCAGTGCTCCTCAACGCCTAGCACAGTGGCCAGCACCTAGGAGGTTCCTGATGGATACTTATTGAAAGAATGAATGAATTAGTCACCCTGCACTCCTTTTTACGTCTAAAGTAGTCCTTTGAAAAACTAATTGAACTTCTTAACTATTTCCTGCATGAAAACTTCAAGCCTGACTCAGGGGAGGAGGGCCAGGAAGCATTTGGGTTCTGACTGGAGGCCTGACACCCAGGCACACTGCCCCTCTGCCTAAGTGTGATTTGTGTGACCTCGAAGACTTATGCAAAACCCACCATCACTCCGTGCATGGAGGCAGGGATCATGCAGATTGTTCTATCCCCACTACCCTAATCCCTGTGCTGCAGTAATTCTCAACTGGGCTAGCTGCATGGTAGAATCACCTGAAGAGTTTTATAAAATCTCTGGACCACCCCCTGGATCAATTAAAACAGAATTTCTGAAGGTGAGACCCAGACATCGGCATTTTTTAAAGCTCCCCAGCTGATTCCAGTGAGTAGCCAAGCTTGGGAAGAACTGCTGTCTTTACAGTCAATCAATCTGCCTCTTCAGTTCACAGTCGGCTGAGCTCTCTCCACCCTGCCCAGGGTTTGGCTGCGGGCCGGGCCCGTCCATCTGTTTGGTGGCGGCAACAATCACTGCCTCTGCAGTTTTCTAATCATTCTTATCTCTGCATATTCATAGGCAATGTTTTTACCCTGGTGTAGAGGACTGGAACAAGACTTTTGCAAGATTTTGTAACTCATGGCAGCACCACCACAAATGCACCTACATTTCCTTATAAGTGCACATATGTTTGTGTGTATATATAGATATATTCTACCCAGAGTTTAACTTTGCTTTATTTTTTCATGCTCAGAAAATTGTATGAGCAGACTTTCTTCAGTTTCAAGACCAGGTTGCAGTTTGGGTTTATGATGAATCTTTTTCCCCCTCTAGTGGTTGTACTGGGACACATCAGCTTTGTGCAATAGGTTTCCTTCTCTTTGACTCCTAGCCTCTTAGTTCCCGACAGCATCAGAGGATGCTGGCGTTAGGGCCTTTTGCTCTTTGCTGCTATATTAGTTCTGGGGGTGCAACTTATCCTCATGAAGAGAAGACGCCAATGAGAATGTAACTTACTCCTCAGCTTTTATCAGTCCTCCAAAGGGCCTTCCAATAAGACCAGTAAGAACAGGCCATTCACTTAGCAAAATTTCATTGAGCATCTATTATGCACCAAGCATATGTGAGTAAAAACAGCCATTTCGTAGCAAAGTAGCTTTTCTGTTGTTGTTATTTTGTGTTAAAATATTCTCCTAATATTAAGACAATAGTAGAACACTGTGATTAAGAGTTCAGTATTAGAAATACTGAATGTCAACTATAATTTTTAAAAAATAGTCACAAGGATATAAAGCACAACACAGGGAATATACTCATAGTCAATAATACTGTAATAACTATGTACAGAGTCAGATGGGTACTAGACTTATTGGGGTTATCACTTTGTGATATATAAATGTCTAATCACTATGTTGTTTTATACACTTGAAACTAATAATTAAGAAAAAAAGGAGATCAGCACTGGAACCAGATTGGTTCAAATCCCAATCCCACTCTTACTAGCTGTTTAACCCCAGGCAAGTTACTTAACCTCTCTGTGCTTCAGTTTCTTTATATGCAAAATGGAGATGACAATAGTACCCTTTTCGTAGGGTACTATTTGTAGCGTACTGCCTGACGTTATTATCATATTAACCATTAAATGTATTTACAGGTCTAATTTTACTCTAAAATGATTTGCTCAAACCTCCTTTCTACCAAGCAATACAAAAATTATATTAAACTTCTTTTATAAGCATGTAAGAGGCCATCAAGGTCTTCTGCCTCTTTTTTCCAGGCCAGTTCACAGGCCTCAGTTTATTCCCAGTCTCAAAGCATTTCCTCATGGCTCTTCTTATCTAGAACAGGGTTTGGCAAACTACATTGGGGGCCAAAAGCCAACCCAATGCTTGTTTCTCTAAATCGTTTTACTGGAACATAACACTCATTTACGTACGTATGGTCTCCCATGCTACAATGCAGAGTTGAGTGGTTTCAACAGGGAACATACACCCTATAAAGCATAAAATATTTACTGCCTGGCCCTTTGCAGAAAACACTTTCACCTCTTGTCTAGACTAGGAGTTGCTCTGGATTTATGCCCAGCTGCATTTGGAGAATAAAGGTCCATAACATTCAGGCTACCCTATGCGAGAACCAAGATGGAAAATCAACGTTCCCTATTCTACCTGGACTCCCCTAACCCAGGACTCCTCTAACCCCCAGCTTTCCTTCCTCCCTGTCACTTTGTAGCTAAGTCTTAGTGTCTGAAATGCAATGGTTTTAAAGAGAAAAAAAATTGAAAGCCCTTTCAAATTCAGTCTGACAGCTACTTTTGGACATTTTCTTCAATTTTCAGCATCCTCATATCTTGCCTGAAATTGAGAATTGTTGAACTCTGGGCTTCATTTCTTCCTGCAAATAACCAGAAAATGGCCTACTCATTCCTTCTGTTTGCAAATGCTCATTGTGCAGTTGTAGCTGGTAACTGGGAAATATACACTGTTAACCAAAACTAACAACAATAGTGAGACAGATATGTATCTCCTATAACCGGAGTATAGTAAGCAGAGGGCCCCTAGAATTTCTGGTAAAAGGGAAAATATTACAAATTGCAGGTGGGAAACCCACATTAGTCATGGACTAGATCCTGGAGAGGACCGTTTGAGAGAATGGAGGTGGCAAATGTGAAGGGCAGAAGGCATTCCAAGCACGAGACCCCCTATGGGAAGACTAAAATGGATTTGAGTTGAATATTCTAACATGGCTTTGGATTGACTTGTTTGCGAGTGTCGGGAGTACAGGAAACAGAGGAGATCAGACCAGTAAACAGACATTCTCCCTAACCTTCCAGAGGTTGCCTGACATGACCCACCCTATGGTGCCAGCTTAGTGGAGTGGTAACAAACACAGGCCCTGGCATCAGCAATAACCTGCCTGTTACTAGTTGTGTGACCTTGGGCAGGTTATTCAACCTCCTGAGCTTTTACTTGACCCAATTATCGAAGGTGGGAAATTCTTACTTAAAGTTGACATGATGCAGGTAAAGTCCTTAGTGTAGTGCCAGCCATCCTGCAAGGGCCTCACCATTGGAGAGCCACTCAACATTAAGTTGAGGAGGACAAGATATCTGTGTGTTACTCACCTTCATATCCCCACTATACAGCCCTGTGTCCAGTAAGTGGTAACGGGGCGCTCGTGTGAAGTTTGTTGCATTGTAGAGACAGAAGTAGTTTTAGACATGCCTGTGATGGCCGGAGAAATGAGGAGCTACTGCAGGAAGCAAGGATGACAGCACTAGTCACAAATGCTTTCTCGGGCTTAGCTTAGTGTCTCAGGCGTTCTCTCTACCTTCTGATTTTGACCATTGAAATCATGTCCAGTCCCTGGAGAACTGGGAGGGGATTAGGTGGAGGGAGGGAGGCTAAGGTGATTGAATGGTACAAACATCTTTAATCACCTGACTCTGATGACCAGGGGTCTTCACTCAAAAAGATCATTGTGTAATGGCTAAAACGGTCAGGAACCCCAAGGACTTTGCCCCCTTAGAGGGACCTGATTTTTGGAAGCACTTAGAGTAATCTGTTAGGAATAAAAACTAAAGTTTTAACTTTCTAGACTTTAACCACATGTTTTCATCTCTGTTTTCTTGATGGTCCTATGATACTATGAAATTCATTCGGCCAACATAATTATATCCCATCAAACACGTCCCCCTCCACTCCCTGGCCAGTTTCCTGTTGCTATTAGCTCTCTTCACGTTTGGTACTTACTGGGTTACAGTATGATTTATTCCTTGACTTTCAGTGTTTTTGTCTTTCTCCTTACTTCCTCGTAATGACAGCTTATTGTGGTGATTTAATGGCTTGGTAAGATGCTAATTATATTAGTTATCTAAGGGGAAATAATATTATATTTTTATGATTTTCAGAAGTTCTATTTAAATAACTCTTTTCTAAATCAAGTAGGGTCGTAACTATTAATGAATGAACATTTCTTTTACTTTAGAAAGTGTTTTTATATTTGTGCAAGAGAGTCAATGGCTTATGCTGTCCCTGAAATGTGCCTGAAGACTTCAGATCTATCCTAAGGCATTTTTTAGATCTCTACAAAGAGCCTGCCTTGTCACAGAACACAAACAACTTTGAACAACTAGGGAATAGCTAAGGCTCACTCATTTCTTCAGCAAGCATTTATTGGATCTGGTATACTTGCCAGGGATTGTGCAAGATGCTACGGTAAAAAACACAGTCTCTGACATCAGTAAAACAGTGGGTGAGATATAATGCCGCAGACCTAGCTCCGTGACAGTGCATTTGAGAACAGAGCAAGACCATCTACCCCCATGGGGGAGGTCAGGAAAGATTTCCTAGAAAAGTCAATGCTCGAACTGAATCTGGAGCAGTTAGCGTTTTAGGGAGAGTGACAAGACAGAATCCTGAGAAATGAACACTTTGGTGACAAGAAAATCCAGAAAGGCTGGAGTGCATGCCGCGTGTAGAAGAATGAATAGAGATGAGCATCTGGGGAGAGGAGGCAGGAGCTCCCGCCATCTGTTACCTTTTCCCTCTGTTACCCACCCAGTCTCCTAGGTAGAGCTTCTAGACAAACAAACCTCTCTTGCTTATTAAACTCTGTACCAAGTGTTGGATTCTCAAGGGGAGAAAACATAACCTTGCATTCAAGGTCTTCATACAGTCTGGTGGAGGAGGCTGCCATATAAGCAAATCATTAAAATGTGGTTTGTTAGGTATTAAAATGTAGACGTTGATAGACTAGTGTTAACTGCTTCGGAAGCATCACAGAAATTTCCATAAAAGAAGTGACTTTAGAGCTAGGTTTTAAAGTGGGTTAATGTTGAAAACACAAATGACAACCGAAAAACCATCTAGGGATGTATAAAGATGATTTTCCCTTTTCCCTACCCACCTAAGCACCGCTAGCTACTTTGAAGACAAGCAAAGAAGGTTTCTGGGCTATTAGATTAGCTTTTCTCCTGGTTTTATTCTTAACAGTTGCCCAGATTAGAGGATCTTTTCGTTTTCTCTTTCTTTCCTTCGTCCTCTTCTTCAACAAATGTATCTTTCCACTGTGCGTCAGGACTGTGCTAAGCTCTGAGTATAGGATGCTAAAGAACACGAGCAGTACAGACGTAGTAGCAATGGGAGTAACGATAGCTAACATTTTTTAAGCACTGACAGTTAAATAAAAGAAGTCCATCCCGCCTTCACGTGGCTGACAATCTAGTGTGGGGAAGCAGATAATTTTTAAATGATCACTCAGGGCCAAAAACTTCACAGGGCACCTATTGCACTATTTTTCTCAGTTTTTCAGTATAGGAGACTGAGCCCCAATCAAACCCACATGTTGATAAACAGAAAACCTATCCTGAATGAAGAGATTGGTGGAGAAAATGTGGTAGAAAGAGGGAGCAAGATTGCTTATTGGTATTATGTATGGGGACAGATATTAACTAGATGTATTGTGGTGATAATTTTGTAATATAGATAAATATCAAATCATTATATTGCACAACTGAAACTAATATATGTTATGTGTCAATTATACCCCAATTTAAAAAGAATACATATTATGGATAAATGATTCAGGAATAATTAGAATACAATTAATTTAAAGTTAATACAATTACAAGTTAGAGTCTGGGGCTTTTTAACCAATAAAGCAATTTGGATTCCTTGCAATCAGCTCTCACTTAGGATGGGTAATGAGTATTTTCTATTTAAACTCTACATTTGTTCCTAATCTTCCCACGTTCCACCAGGGGACAATAAATTTGGGTTCGTAGAGCATCATTGACTGATTTCCAGCCTGGGATCCATGAGTGTGATAATGGGAGTCTATGAGCCATTTAATAGTTGAAAAAACACCAAGACTTAACATTTACCTGCACAGACTCATTAAAATGTTATGCTTCTTTGCTTTCTTCAGGAATTATATCAAGTTACTGCAGTCACTGGTTATTTTAGGGAGCTTAGCTATTCATGGCATCGTGGAATTTATTGGTAAAATATTGTTTTAAAACATGGGGTAGGCATTGTAATAAAAGAGGTCTCTAATTATGAAAAGCTTAGACATCCAAGCTTAGTTGAAACAAAAGGAACTTGGCCCGCTAATCGAGCAGAATTCTGCATAATTAATTTATGAAACAAAAATTTCATAAATTTCTATACAAATGTACATTTCTCTAGAGAGAATAAGAGAGTTTTGCAGATCTGCACATCTGCATCTCAAAAATGAATCATTACATAAAAGACCCTTTTAACAACTTTTATATTTTATAAGGGATGCAATCCCTAGATGTTATATCTTGGACTTCTGGGGGTCACATAAAAAAGGTAGAATTGCTTTTTGACTTTTATTTTAATTCAGGGTTTCAATGAACATTAACAAGGTACAACACTTAGTATTTAGTCTCTTTTTTCAGTGTGTTTTTCTACTTCCAACATGTGCCTCACATGAGATATTCTTACATTGTCCACTATAATCGCAGGCTTTTATGTTGCATTTCCATAAAATAATTTGATGCATGACTTTTTCCCCCAGAGTTTCTTATATTTACTAGGAAGCTCTTTTCATAATTTCTTTTAACAAAGTTATGTAGATTAATATGTAATATGTTGCTCTTACAGAATTATGAAATTTCATGTTGCAAAACGGAAGTTTAAAGAAACATTACGCCCATATGACGTAAAAGATGTCATTGAACAATATTCTGCTGGTCACCTGGACATGTTGTGTAGAATTAAAAGCCTTCAAACACGGTAAGCAAGGAAAATGTTACCTGTTGAAAAGGAAAGGCATAGAAACTATCTGGGAGGAAGTCTGTAGCAGAGAAAAACTCTTAAATTCCATATTTCTAATTCATTTTTAGTGGACAACTGGACTTTACTTTTAACATAGATTGTATTTAAGGATGTAAGTCAAGCATTTAAAGTCTCCAACTCTACAGTGTGTCAGTTTCCTCATCTGTACAAATGGGTGTAATGTTAGAGCTTGACTCATAGGATTGTCATGAATGTCATGAGGATTGAATGAGTTAACACAAGTTAACTGAGCACTCAATGAATGTGAATGTTTGCTCTGGTGTCATTTGAATTATTGCTGCTGCTGTTGTTTTTGCTATTATCTTAATCCTAACCATCCTTCAGGAATAAGCTAGTCTTTCTCCTTCGTTAACTTTACCCGACTACCCAGCCCACGAACACAGACCCTCCCCTTCTCCAACCTCCTACAGCACTTAGAATCTATTACAGGCCATAACTGCACATGGAATCTTGGTATCCTGTGCCAGAGTTGAGACTGGAAAATGACTGGTTGGCTTTTGTATTGTTTCCTGATTGCAAGTTTGTTCTCCTTGCTCATGCCTAAGACTGGACCCTCCCTCCCTTCATGCCCTGTCCTATACGATGCTAGATACACACTGTCTTTCCAATGAGCAGCTTACTGAGTGATTAAAAGGAATGAGTTCACCATGTTATTCCAACTGTGTGGTTGTATTATCTTGAAGCCAAAATATTTAGTCAATTCGGTTTTTGGGTTGTTTTTTTTTAAGAATCTTGCTTTACTATCAGGCACAAATTACCAGCATTTGTGATTGAACAGTTCTTAAAGTACAGGGACTGAGTCTGAAACATTTGTTTATATGCTCACAGCACACTTCTCCCAGGGTGAGCCATATACTAGGCCCTTAGTAAAACACCTATTGATCAATTACAAAAATCACAATCTGTTCATTCATTCATTCGTTCATTCATTCATTCAGCAGATAACTGTTGAGCCTGTAATGTGTGCCAGGCATTGTGGACATCCAGATATTAATAAAATAATGACCACTATCCTTTTGAGCTTTCAATTTCATAGACTAGATGTCATGACAGAAGGTAGGAGCTGCCTCTATTTCTATGCAGACAAAGTAAAGTGGAAAGTCGAGTCAGTTCTCCTGATAATTCAGTTGTAAAAAGAAGAAAGAACTGTAACCCCCATTTAGGCTGATCAACTCTCCTTGGAAATTATTTTTACTCATCCTGTGATCATGTTACAATCTTCGCCTAGGTGGTTACGGTCTTCTAAGTCCTTTAATAGAAGTATCTGTGGCTCCCAAGGTGTTTATAAAATTGAACTGCTAAAGAATTTGCAGAACTAACCCTGTGTATCTAGCTCATGTAGAGTATATTCTCCAAATAGAATTCCAGTAGCTTTCTTATCTGCTTATCTCCCACATTATGAGAAATACAATAAATGTTCATGGAATAATCTATTCTATTAACATGAAATAATCATAATTATGATTTTGTAATATTTCAAGTAGTTGAATGCAGGACCTACTTGGTCAGAGATGGAAACAGACAAATTGCTTTGTAGTTTAAAACAATTTTGCATCATGGACCAAAATAAAGAGAAAATTAATCTCATATGTAATTCTCACATTAAGAAACTAAGCAAATCAACTGGAACAAGTTCATTTCATCGTACATAAATTAAAGATAATTGTGTTTAGTTTTTCTTTAGAAACACTTCTTTCTGGCCCAGAGCAACCTCTATCTTCAGCATTCATAATCAGATCTCCTCTTTCTCTGATAGCGTTGATCAAATTCTTGGAAAAGGGCAAATCACATCAGATAAGAAGAGCCGGGAGAAAATAACAGCAGAACATGAGACTACAGATGACCTCAGTATGCTCGGCCGGGTGGTCAAGGTTGAAAAACAGGTACAACTCAAAGATACTGGTTAACTTTTTAGCCAGAATTTTTTTTAATCAAAACTTATTATAGGCAATTGGATGTATTTTAATGATTAGTATATTTAAAAAGAAATAAAATCAAGAAAGAGTGAATGAAATTAAATTTTCTTTGTGTTAGACAGTGTTCTGTAACACATTTGGATTTCCATATAAGGAATAGAAAATGTCATCTCATCAAACAGGAAGCAGCTGTAGATTTTCAACAGTAAGATAAAAAGTATTTTTTATTTGTTTTGGTTATTTTCATTGTCTCTCTTTTAGGTCAGTCTTAAAAAAAACAAAACTCATTATTGCTGTTGTGATACACTGAATGTTTGTTAACCCTGAGGCTGTACCTCCTACAAAGACAATTTTCTAGAATTCAAATTGCTCTCCCAATTTAATCATAAATATTCTAGGTATTAATTCTGAAGCATTTTGTGCCTTTATTTTTAAATTCAGAATCACCTAGATTGATGTTTAAGGTCTTGATTTTATTAGAGAATAAGTTCCTTACTACAGTGCAGTGGAGGTCCAGAATGTCTGCAGAGAAGAGGCTTAGGACAGGCCACGAGTGCATTTTAAAGAATTGGGAGAGAGGGGTGCCCATGGAGCTTGTGTAGAGGCCGAAGCATCCCCTCCTCCTAGGTCCTCCCACCACAGTCAGACGTCACATTCTAAACTGGTACTAAGTGTCAGGACTGCATTACACTTTGCACTCAATATTTAACTATATTGGCACAACTTGACTTCATTTTTTAATTCTAGACGTGAATCCCCTTCTTAAAAACAGGTCCTACTCATATGTAACCATTTTCCCCATTTTTAGGTACAGTCCATTGAGTCCAAGCTGGACTGCCTACTAGACATATATCAACAGGTCCTCCGGAAAGGCTCCGCCTCGGCCCTCACTTTGGCCTCATTCCAGATCCCACCTTTTGAATGTGAACAAACCTCTGACTATCAAAGCCCCGTGGATAGCAAAGACCTGTCCAGCTCCGCACAGAACAGTGGCTGCTTAACCAGATCAGCCAGTGCCAACATCTCTCGAGGCCTGCAGTTCATTCTGACGCCAAATGAATTCAGCGCTCAGACTTTCTATGCGCTTAGCCCTCCTCTGCACAGTCAAGCTACACAGGTGCCAATGAGTCAAAGTGATGGCTCTGCAGCGTCAGCCACCAACAACATTGCAAACCAAATAAACGCGGCACCTAAGCCAGCAGCCCCCACAACTTTACAGATCCCTCCACCTCTCCCAGCCATCAAGCACCTGCCCAAACCAGAGACCCTGCACCCAAACCCCGCAGGCTTACAGGAAAGCATTTCTGATGTCACCACCTGCCTTGTTGCCTCCAAGGAAAATGTTCAGGTTGCACAGTCAAGTCTGACCAAGGACCGTTCTCTGAGGAAAAGCTTTGACATGGGAGGAGAAACTCTGTTGTCTGTCCATCCCGTGGTGCCCAAGGACTTGGGCAAATCTTTGTCTGTACAAAACCTGATCAGGTCAACAGAGGAACTGAATATACAACTTTCAGGGAGTGAGTCAAGTGGCTCCAGAGGCAGCCAAGATTTTTATCCCAAATGGAGGGAATCCAAATTGTTTATAACTGATGAAGAGGTGGGTCTGGAGGAGACCGAGACGGACACTTTTGATGCCATGCCGCAGCCTGCCAGTGAAACTGCCCCTGCCTCAGACTCTCTAAGGACTGGAAGGTCACAGTCATCTCAGAGCATTTATAAGGCCGGAGAAAGTCCAGATGCCCTCAGCTTGCCTCATGTCAAACTGAAATAAGTCTCTCATTTTCTTTCTAGGCATAGCAGTTCCTTTAGCCATACATATCATTGCATGAACTATTTTGAAAGCCCTTCTAAAGTGGAATTTGCAAGAATCAGGAAGAACATGAAAGGCGGTTTATAATCTTTTAATTGCATGAAAATGCATGTTTCCGGATGGCTGAAATTCCAAGGTACATCAGCATTAACCCGCTCATTTAGGAACGTACCTTGAGTTAAAAATACGGAGAAACCAAACATCGCTAATGCTGTGGGGTGTATGAAAATTAGGTAATTTAGAAGATTTGACTCTGTATTTTGAAATTATGGGAGTAAACACCTTCAAATTTCAGCCATTTCTGCTTCGCAATTAAATACAAAATGCATTTTCAAAATTAGGCCATCATGTATATTTAAACACAATGGCTATCATCAGTGGCTGCTAACAAGGTATCGAGTCAAACAGAATTTGGGAATAATAGAAATGGCTGCTTATTTCAAGATATATTTGCCAACCCATTCCTATTCAGTCATGTTATTATTAATGTAATTTGAATGTCAATTTGTGTGCTTTTGGTGATTTAACGCTGTGGCAAGCAATTTTGCACATCATTTTCATGTTGTTCTTTATGATGAGAATGTTCTTCAATTAGAAAATGTGCAAATCCTGAAATTCAGAGCCAGGGGGCATTTAGACGGACTATTTGACACAGTTGACTTCATAGAAACATATTCCCTAATGGCTGAATCAATTTTGTAAGTGGTCAGCTTCCGTACAAGCAGGTGTAATGCTGATCAATAGAAGGCCAGTGTGCCTGAGCTGGTCTCTCTGCAATGGCGCCGCCCCAAGCGTGCCAATACTGCCCACAGAAAGGGGAAGCGTGAGGAGCTGTTCCCACTAAGGTGATACATAGGAAGCATCCCAGGGAATGAGTCATGTGAGTGAAAATGAGATGGGAAAGGCTTGAGAAGAGCCCAGACACAATACCGGGAAGCAAGTGAAGTTCAAGAAGTTGATTTCCCCTGAAAGGGCAATGAGAGAGAAAGAAACCAAAATAAAAGTATTCAATTTTTTTTAGAACATGAATACTGCTAAGGAATTCAACTACCTAAACGTCTTATTCTTATATATAAACAGAGAATTTTGCAAGGTATTTATTTTTTAATATGCCCTGAATGTTTTTTGCTATTATGTAGTACATTTTGCATATGAAAGGCTCAAACTAAACCTCCTTTACCTTTTATACCATAGTGAACATTTTCTATTCTCCCCAAGAATGTTGCCCCAAATCTTGAAATTAATGGTTCAGCTTCCTGGCATAAACATTTACAGTTGGAAGCCAGGTAACACTGGCAGGGTCCGCAAATCAAAGCACATCCTCATATACAGTGACAGCAAAAAGCCCAAGAGAAACAAAATGAAAAATTACTGACCTGAAAACAAGCGATGCTGACTGCTCATTAGAAACCAGTCTGGCGGTCTCAGATCAGTAGAACTTCAGCCAAGGTGATGGCCTTCAAAAGGGAAGAAGTGAGGTAGCATTTCAGTTCAGTTCAACTCTAGCCACAGAAGGACTCTAAGAAAGTCCCACCCCCACCCCCACCCCCATGGTGTGGCCAGTTAGCTCAGTTGGTTAGAGCCTGGTGTTAATAACAAGGTTGCCAGTTCGATCCCCACATGGGCCACTGTGAGCTGTGCCCTCCTTTAAAAAAAAAAAAAGTCTCCCCCCCACCACCCCCTTGCCCCTTGGCAGATACTGCTGCCTCCAGAAAAACTTCAGCAGCCCCAGAAGATCAACTAGGCACCCAAAGGCAGGAGGAGGCCCTGAAATCCACCAATCCTTCCCAGCTCTCCCACAACCGGCCTTCTCCGTCCCTGATTCTTTCCTTACTTTTCTTCTCCATAATTACTTATCAGTTTCCTGCCACTATTTTGCTTCTAAACTTCACCAGGCCTTAACCAGCTTCCATACCCAAGTAAACCACTTCTCCACTCTGCCTAAAATGTGCTTCTCAACTTTTTAAAATTCTTGTCCCTTTTGATAGACACTGAAATTCTGAAAGCTTCCTCTTCTCACCCGCCCCTGAATTCTGACGCACTCCCCTGGGGTGTATTGTTCAGAATCTCCTTGGCTGCTAGAGACACACAGAAGATAGAGTCTAAATTTTCCACTCCTGTTAAAAAGAGTTTGTCAAGCTTTTAAAGCATATGTATTTTCATTTTGGAAACATAGAGTCTTAGTAAATTATTAAATGCAAATTTTAATCTACCCATGTCTCCACCCAACCTGAAGTTGTGATACCCCCTCCAGAAGGGATTGCACATACGCGCGTGAGCACACACACGCACACCTCCACTGACATAAAGCCAGACACCTGCCAGGCACGAAGAGGAAGAGGAAGGAGGCAGCAACTTTCAGGGAGCACTGATTCTTGGACATATTCTGTCCTGGGTCAAACCCCACTGGCAGCAGGAATTCTGAATGTATTGGAGACCCCTCCATAGGCCTCTTTAGGCCTCAAATGCAGAACAGTTCATCCAGCATTGCCGAAGACAGAAGATTCAGAAACAAAACCTAGAAACATCAGTGAGGTCTTAATCATAGAAAAATGTGATAAACCATGTTATGAAAAACTTTTATTCATTGAAGCCATGGCCATTTTGTGTCTATCTTATTCTGGCACAAAAATTCTTGGATGTTAAAAGATAGTTGTATTGTGTGAAAACTGCAGGGTTCTGTCTGTTGTGTTACTCTCTGTGGAGTTGAGGGGTCTCCCATTTACACTTAGCGAAGTCCCATTGGTCAATCCCAAATGGCGTCTTGAAGCACAGTTTAGCTGAGCACTGAGCAGCCAGCCACATGCTCTCTCAGTTCAAGTTGTCTGCCTTCTTCAACATGCAGGGTTGATCAAGCTGATACTTAATTGCAAACATCCCTGATATGAGGTTAACTTAAAAATGTTGCTATGTGTGATTTAAATGTTTGCATTGTGTTCAACTAAATTAATATCTGTACATAGCAAGTTTGTTTAAAGATACTTTATTGAGTTTTAAAGTCTTTATCTCCTGTTCTAAGGTGCCTTTCTCACCTCCCATTGACTCAGTGACTCTGAAAGTTCTTAATTTGCAGGTAAAATAAATCTAATAGAAAAGGAGGAAATCAGGCACAAAGTGACTAATATCTCACGCTCATGTGCAAAGCAAAACTATAAGGAATGATGAAACCTAAGCAACTAAATTAATGAATCACTTAAGAAAATATCATAAATATTAACTTATCTCCCTAGAAGCTGATATTTTTTGCCTTAAAATGACTTGGTTGTGTTTTTGTAAGAGAAACTTAATATAATTATGTGCATTTAAGTGAGCAGTTCTAAAAGTCATGTATGACAATGCAATTGTCTGTTTCCTGAAAACAAATCAGGAATACCATATCCATTTCAAGCTACCATTAAAATGTAATTTCCTTTGCTCTCTTTTACTGGGATTATTTGTTTTAAAGTAAAACATTAAAAAGATGTCTATAAACAGCTAATGTGACTGTTTTTATCTGGAACTAACTGGTTGGTGCTGAACTGAGTGGTGGCAATGAACCGAACTGCCTGTACACCAATTTTGAGCTAAAATATAAAAAATATTTTTTCACAATGTTGCTGAAGAAATAATTGGTAATTTGGGGAGAGGTTTGTAAATGTTTTTGAGGGGGTCATAAGAAAAATAATTTGAAATTAATTTGATTTTTTTTTTAGTTTGATATGTCAAAACTAAGATACCAATGTATGTGAGCTTTGTGTTAACTATAATAAAAGGGTTTGCTAAACAAATGATAAGAAATGGGGACCAGGCAGGTACCCAAATGCTGCAGTCCCTTGCTACTCAGAATTACCATTTTTAGCACCTACTCAGCTCTGCCTTACCAGGGAAGGGCTTTTGCTCCAAAAGGGATTTTCTTCCCTCTTCCCTAGAAAATCCCATTCTTTCTGTTCCACTAGCAATTTTACACTGCGTCTCCATGATTAATTCTAAGGGAGTTATTTTAATGGACACTGAGAATGTTAGAACTCTAGAACATAAAGCAACAAAGCGCTAACAGAGGTGTTTTACACAGGAGGAAGAAGACTGAAGGAGGGTTACCCTGGGGGGTAATATGAGGGCACTTCCCAACATGGTTCTAACGAGATCAATCCAGTGTGTGCCTATTCTGCCACCTTCTAGAAAGACCAGTGAAAATAAAACTGTGTGTGGAACATGCTCGCTTGACCAACTTTAAAAGTATAAGCTCCTTCCAAACACTTTAGGAACTACGTTAGCAGTACCTCTCAGCACTGCCATTTAAAAGGAAAATACACTAACAACAATTATTTTATCCTAACCATTGATAAAAACAGGCTCCCAGACCTTGAAGTGGCCATTTTTATTCACCGGGTTTCAAATGCTTTAAGAATCTAGCACAGTAAACATTGTTTCTTTTAAAATTTTTCTATTTTTGTTAGTTACAATAAGACTTCACCCTAATTCCAAGCCTACCTAATTCCAAATTATTGAGGTTTTTACTACATTTCAAATCAGAAAAATTTATCAGATGCATTATGTGCAAACTATAGGTTTATGCACTGACCTGAAAATCACAGCACCACAAAACTGGTGAACGGAAAAAATTTTCTTGTTCCAACCAATAAATAGTAACTCCAAAGTTACGTTGGTCTGATATATTTCTCTTTGCCCATTCACATGATTCACTTCATTTCTATCACAATTTTATTGACCATCCTAGAGTATGCTCTAGGATACACAGGAGGGTTCTAGTTTTCCCACACACTGTCACAACTACACCGACTTTTTCAACTTTACACCAATATGCTTTTTTCTCCCCCTTCTTCCGCCTCCCCCAATGTCCACCACTCCGGTTCAAGCCGTAGTTTCTCAGTCTAGTTGTGTAGGACACAGCTTCCTGGCGCATGCTGGTATTATGAGGCTTGTCCTCCTCCCCAGCTGAGGCAGTCTGTCGCCAGTAGTCAGTTGGCCACTCGCAGCAGCTCACGGCAGTCCCACGGCAGCACTAGATGTAGAGGGCACAGCTCACTGGCCCATGTGGGAATTGAACCGGCAACTCCTGCATTAGGAGCATGGCGCTCCAACCACCTGAGCCACTGGGCCAGCCCCATGATATGCTTTTTTTATTATTGTTAGTGATACTTATCTCTCCATTACTTGCTGTTTCTTCCTTCCCTTTCCTTTGCCTACACTGCTGTGACTACATTCCTGGATTGCCAATCCCTGCCCAGCCCCGTGGCCCCAAGGAGATGATACTCACACCTTCTTCTTGCTACATACAGCTCAGGACACGACTCACCCTCATGTGAATCATGAGAACATCACCCACACACATCCCAGGTCATAGATGATGCTGAGCACCTCTGAAGCTTCTCATCTGAGCCCTCTGGGCGATGTTCCAGCACTGCCTCCCATTACCAGAGGTCCCACTATGGGCAGGATTTAGGGGGAAGCCTCTGCCACTCCAGGATGGGAACGCCCTACCTCTAAGGAAGTCTGTTCTGCTCTGGATTCCCAAGGCCCTGGGGGGGTTCCTGTCACCCCTTTCCTTCCCCATATCTGCAGCATCTCACTCTCACTTTCCCCGCATAAACATGAATAAGCTTCTCCCCTGTTACCAGTAACACTCAAGAACGTACCTTTCTGTAGTTTACTCTCTATCTCACCTTTCTTTTAGAACCAAATTATTTATAAAATAAATTATATAAGATTTTTCCATTTCTACATCATCTATCCACTAACCGGCACGTGACAGACCCATGCTTACCCAACACCACAGAAAAACTGCTCTATGAGTTAATCCAAGACCTTCTAGAAACTGATTCAATGGACACAGTCAATCAGCATCCCTTTTGGCCTTTCTGAGGTAGTTGACACTGTAACCATTCTTTCTCTTAAGACTGCTTCCCAGTTTGTCCTCTACCTGTCTGGCTCAATCATCTTTATTCACTTTTCCAACTTCCTTCTTGTTTTTTACCACTTAACTGTCCGTGTTCCCATAGATTCCATCATCCCCCTCTTCCCTTTTCTCCTCACCCCTCACGCTCTCCCCCAGGTGGTCTTCTCTGTGATCTCAACTACTAATGCAGGATGAGCCCAGCCAATCACATATCTCCTGCCCAAATTTTCCTCCTGAGCATCACCCTGAAATGTCTTCACTTGGGCCCAAAGTCACTCCAGATCCCCCAGACATCTCACTCACATTACAACTTAGGCTTCTTACACTGTGCCATGCAGTAGGCATGCAATGTTGAATGAATCAACGTGTCTTGGTCTCCCTGGGCCTTAGAGTAACTTCCAACCCGCAACTTCAGAAGCCTTTCCGTCAAAAGGAGAGTGACCATCAAGCTTCATTCATACTGTCACAGATTTAATCTGTTACTTCTCCTAAAGGTCTTCGTACTTTTCTTTTTTTCTTGTTTTCTTTTTTTAATTAAAGTTTATTGGGATGACAATTGTTAGTAAAGTTACATAGATTTCAGGTGTGCAATTCTGTAATCTCCTCTATATCTCACATTATGTGTTCACCACCCAGAGTCAGTTCTCCTTCCATCACCATATATTTGGTCTTGGTACTTTTCTAAAGAGATCTGGGAGGAAATTAATTAATGCCAAATAACTAGTCATCACGTTTCTATAGGACCTAATAGAGCAGCCCCTCTCTCATTCCCACCTAGGCCTCAGCATCATTGGCCTCCATCCCTCTCCATCCCCCAAACACAATTGGCTCAGACCCTATATATGATGCCCCTGCCTAGACTTTGCCCACTCACTGGGAAGACTGACTTCTCTCAACTTCACTGTGGGCTCCAAAGAAAAAGGGAAGTCTCATCACCCTTCCCCTGTACGTCCTATAACACCACATTCCTGCTTCCCACTTCTCTTTACTCTGTATCCTACCGGTGCCTACCAGGCCCACAGCCAGAGCTGGCTTACAGAGTCTTTGGATCCCAGACTTTAGAATAACAACCCTGTGTAATGCAGGGTCTCTGGCCCCGTTCCCTGCACAAGAACACAGGATATGGTGAGGCCAAAAAGGAGCACCCATGGAGCCATAGATAGGGAAGTCATACCACTATATTCTCACTGGCGGTTCGGTTGGAGGAACAGGAAGCAGGAGCCACAATCCACCATCCGCTTCTCTGCCAACAAACCAACCAACCCACCCTCCAGGGTAGCCACAGCAGTTGTAT
This sequence comes from Rhinolophus sinicus, assembly GCF_057876585.1. Lineage (NCBI taxonomy): Eukaryota > Metazoa > Chordata > Mammalia > Chiroptera > Rhinolophidae > Rhinolophus > Rhinolophus sinicus. The sequence goes on along the minus strand of NC_142502.1, from coordinate 73,510,398 downwards.
TAGTGGCTAATGGCTAACTGGTAACAGCTGACGGCCACCCAGTCACAGTGCATGCCATCTGATTACAGCTGATGGCCATCTAATAACCGAGCCAGCACCTTTCCACGTGAGGCCGAGAGCCTGGAAACTGCTCTCTGAGACTCTGTCCCCACACCATGCTTAGTTACTGCCCAGTATTGTGCCAATAAATGCTTCCCAAGTATTATCTCATTTAATCCTCACCACATTACCACAGGTAATGTATCAGTGAGGATGCATTTGGCTATCGGTATAAGAAAACCTTGGCTGAAACAACCTTAAACATTAAAGACATTCTATTATCTAACACAACTGAAGTCCAGAGATAGGGTGGCTTGAGGCAGAGTATAATTTGCTCAATTACATCATCAAGGTCCCAGGTTCTTTCTCTCTGCTTTGCTCCTTGTTTGCAGGATATTATTAGTGGTTCCTCTCACGGTCCACAAGATGGCTTCCAGTGGCGATTGGTACCACATACCTCCTTGATCACATCTAACAAGAGAGGTGAGGACGTGGGGAGCCCTCCACTCAACTGTGGAATATCAATCCTTTCCTGACACCTAATTAGACTAACACAGGTCACATGCTCATTCCTGAACCTGGTAAGAGTCACCATTTGTATGCCCTGATTGGCTTAAGCCAATCAGAACTCCCCGTTTGAAACTAGTAAGGAGAGACTTACAAAACTATAATTCTGTTAGAAGAAAGTCAGTGAATGGAGGTAGGCAAAATACATATATTTTCTATATCTGTATAGTTATAGGTAATTACTATTAGATGAGAAAACTAATGCACTGAGAAATCAGTAACTTGCCAAAGATCGTAAAGCTATTTCGTGGTAGAGATAAGGTTTAAATGCATTTAGTCTCACTCCACTGTTTGAACATTAATACTTGAGCTGTGCCCACACAGCTATCTTTGTGACTGGGATTTAGACATCAGAATTACAGCAACAAGCAGGTAGAGTGTTAATTTAATAATTCTTGTGTGAAACTTAATTGAGGGAGAAAATAGTCTTTTTGCAAGTGTCTTTAACACACAAAAGCTTTCCTTTTATTTTATGAGCCATTAATCTTAAATTATCAATTAGGGAGGAAGCATGATATTTCCTGTGAGAATAGTATGCTTTGGTTTTCTTCCAGACAGATTAGTGTTTTTCTACCATGAACCTGATCTAACTTTTGTATAATAACTGGCCAGAAACCATGAAATTAGCAAATCTTGCTTGCTTTGAAATGTATTACAAATTCAACCATTGCTTAGCACTTCCACTACTCCACTGTAGTTATGGCACCATCTTCTCTCACCTGGAGTCTACAATAGCCTCGTGATATACAAGCTGCTGGGAAAAGTTGGAGAGGAAGTGTTCAAGTGAGGACATGTTTAGCTTGCCATAATCTCGGGTAGAGAGAGCCAAATATGGATTTGGCATTCAGGAAAGTTCTGGGATGAAGATTCAGGAAGCCTTACTAATCAATTTATTCATGGCTTGTGGGACCTCAGAATCCTTTGCTCCAGAAACCACCCCGTTTGCCAATCCTACCCCCAAACTTCTGGCAGTCAAGGACGATGCCTGAGTACGTAATGTTCGCCAGGCTGCCTGGCTGCCTACGTACTTCCCCAGGCAGGTGGGGTGGGACCATTTTGTCTCATCTAGACACACCCCTCCACACACCTTTCTTCTCTCATTTGTCTGTTTTTTAAGGTACGGGGCTGGGGAGGGTGGTCCTGGGGTTCTTAGGAGGGTCCTTTCTTTTCTAGAAGCCTCTGTTTTCAACCCAGAGCAGCCTGACCAGGCTCTGGGTCTGAGAGAAGCAGTTTGTGAAACAGCTGTCTTTTCTGCGTCTTACTCCTTTACGGGGCTGCCTCCCAGAGGCAGCAAAGGTGGTGCATCACAGTTCCCCAGATCTTAGCACCGGACCAGCCCAGAAGCCCCTGCTGCACCAGATAAGCTTATCCAAAGGAAAGATGACAGCACGCCAAAGGCTTTGCACATTGATTCACTTATTTTATTGGATATCTTTGCCCATAGAACATTTTCTTACGTTTAGGAGACATGTCTCTCAGACATGCTTATAAGGTCTGAGAACAAGATTAGGCTACAAATTCAACATAAACGCCCTTACATCTTTCTCAATATGGCTAAGCCAAAACTTCCCCTCACATCTCAACACCCAGGGGAGATCAATCTTTTATTACCTACAGAGTGAAATCTAATGGAATCTAGAAGAGCCAACCAATGGTAAGGGGACGCCTGACAAAGCCTGGGATGGACAGTCCTGCCCATCCTGACTGGCAAGGCTGGGCTGTGGGGTAGAACTGCATGCTGGCGGCAGCTGCCAGGTCGTCCTTGGTCAGTGGCTGGCTCCAGACATGCTGCAGCATCTCGAGACCTGTGGGGAGTGTCCTGGTGAGGTAGAACTTACAACCAGGACCCCTTGAAGGCCAGGACCCCCAAGGGAACATTGAGGGGTGTTGCCCTAGCCCAGGCCTTCCTGGATGCCTCATCCACATCTCGCTGTTACCTTCCCATAACCCCCAGACTGTGTACCATGAAAATAGCTTTGGCTTCAGGCCCCTACTTCTTAAGGGCTCCAGGCAACACCTGGATTTCCCAGCCACCCAACTAATTCTTGAAGAAACCAAGATGCCGTGCACCTCCACCATCAAGCTGTCTACTACAGTCAGCCAAGGACGTCCACCTCGGGCGTGCTGGTCGGGGTCCCAGCTCCATGCTCCAGATGATGAGCAACCGCCACTGCCTGGCCTCAGGTGGTCCGACTATGGTGACATGCTTCTGGCCTGTGGCTGTGAGCCACCCCTCCAGCTGAATGAGGGGGTGGCTCTGTACTTCAAGGCGGTGAAGGTCTGCCTCAAGGCGGCCCGTTAACCCAAGGAGAGACCACAAACTACCAGCATGGGCAGGAGGTGGTTCCGGGATAGAGACCTGGGACGGATGGAAGGCTGGCAGCCGCAGAAGAGAGGGATGGGGCGGGGAAGGGGCAAAGGTCACCCACCAAAGATGCGCTCCTCCTGCTCCTCTTCCATGTAAAACACCAATGGAAGGTAAAAGTTTTCAGGCATGGTCCACCATGGCTCCTCCCGGCAAGCACTTGTTTCCACGTCCTGAACTGCTCCTACCTGATCCAGAATACGGGCGAGCTCAAGTTACCTGTCAGAAAAGGACTTTGAAGTCAGGAAAAGCCCAGATCCTGTGCATCTAAATAACACCACTTCTTGGACCACCTTAGGGAGGGGTGGCCTATCCCTATGCTTCTCAAGAAAACCCATTTCAAGCTTAATTCTTTCATGTCAAATTGGATTACCTGATTAGTGCTTGCCTCCTTGATGCCCAGAAATTCAAAATTATCTTCACTATAATTTCAAAAGATTTGGGAGCAGGGGCGGCGGGATGGCTCAGTTGGTTAGAGTGTGAGCTCTGAACAACAGGGTTGCCGGTTCGATTCCCACATGGGCCAGTGAGCTGCGCCCTCCACCACTAGATTGAAGACAAGGAGCTGTAGCTGAGCTTCTGGAGGGGCGGCCAGACGGCTCAGTTGATTAGCGCATGAGTTCTCAACAACAAGGCTGCCAGTTCAATTCCCACATGGGATGGTGGGCTGCGCCCCCTGCAACTAAAGATTGAAAACGGCAACTGGACTTGGAGCTGAGCTGCGCTCTCCACAACTAGGTTGAAGGGCAACGACTTGGATTGAAGGACAACTTGGACCTGATGGGCCCTGGAGAAACACACTGTTCCCCAATATTCCCCAATAAAAAGAAAAAAAGAAAATAAAATGAAAAAGATTAACAGAAGCAAGTAAGAAAAGGTGGAAAGGATATTCCAGAAAAATATATATATATATATAAAAAAAAAAATAAATATATATATATATATATATATATATATGAGCAGATCTACTGGGCATGAACGAGGGTAGGGTTTGAAGGATGGAAAGTAGAGCAAGAAGGTCCTAAAATGGCCTCCCTAGATTTAGATAAGAACTGTTTTTGTCTGTTCACATTGCTATAACAAAATGCCACACACTGCGTGGCCTGCGGACAAGTATTTATTTCTCACAGTTCTGGAGAATAGAAAGTCCAAGATCATGGCACCAACAGATTTGGTGTGTGCAAAGAGCTTCCTGGTTCACAGACAGCCTACTTTTCGATGTGTCCTCACATCGCTGAAGGGGCAAGCAAGCTCTCAGGGGCCTCTTACATGGACATTAATCCCATTCATGAGGAGGAGCCTTCCCACCACCTAGTACCATCACCAACATGTGAACTGGGGGGGCACACAAGCATTCAGACAATAGCAGTTACTGCCAGCCAACCAGTGACTACGCATGAGGAGCTGGCCAAAGCTGAGTTTATTCAGTGTGCTGCACCGAGAGAGAAACAACACAGGAGTACAAAGCCTCTTCATAGGAAGGAGTTGTGGGGAGCCTAATACAGGATTTGGCTGGGTGATTCTAAGGAATATTTAGAGAAACAGGCCAGTTTTATAAAAATCAGGTGGTTATCTTAGGAATTTTTATCCAAGAGACAGGGAGATTCGTGTGGTCTTGATAGCAGAGTGTCATTGTCACTGTCTGGTTTCAAACATAGTTATAGAGCTGTCTTTCTACATCTTGTTCCATCACAATCACTATCCTGCAAGAGACGTTTATGAAAAGTAAGGAACATTGGCGTTTACCAGTCAGCTTCCAGCAGCAAGCTCCTAGGTCTGTTTTCTTTTCACTTTTCTTTATTTCTTTTTTTTTTCTTTTAAAAAGATTTTATCAAAGGTCTTTATAGAGCAACATCCAGACTCCAGATACAGCTGCAAGGAGACCCTGCTAAGCTATGGGTACTGGCTGGGGCATGGCAGGCAGCTCTGGCTTTCCACCTTTCTGTTCCGAGATGGGGGTGATGGGTGGTATCTCATCTTTGGGTTCCATAATGCTCACATGGTCACGCAGGGCTTTTCAGGGCCGATCTTACCCCTTGGGTCCCAAGGAAGCATGCTCTTCACTTTGATGCCCAGCGCACCCTGCCTGAGCAGCACACAGCGCATGCCAGTGTCAACAAATAGTTAACAGGGTCATCAGACCATCGACAAACATCCTGGATTTAGCCCTCTGTTCTCGGAGTTTCCCAGACACCCGACCTCGCAGCCTGTGGCCCCACTCTCCATGATGAACTGCAGCACACCAAGGCCTGCTAGGAGTTTGTAATGCAGAGACTCTGCCTGGCCAATTGCACACAGACTTCTCGTGGCCACCTGGTCGGCATACAGCTCTACACTGCCCTCAGGGAAGCCAAACCTCTTCTGAACCACAGCAGTCAATTCCCGGAAACTTTGGCCCTTCTCACCAAGAACATTCTGTGTCCTGGTGGCCAAAATAATGATTTCTGTCCTGGTCAGTGTAAGTTGGACCTCAACTCCAGAGTAGCTATCTTCGGCCAGCTCCCGCATGAGAAACTTGTTCCATTTGGCTTTGAAGATGGCATCAACAACAAACTTCCACTTCTTGGAAATTTGCGCTGCCATCTTGCCACCTGGCGCTGCTGAAAGAGAAGCGTCTTTTTACTTTTCAATCTCCCTTTTAGCCAAAGACAAAGTCAGCTCTCAGGACGTTCATTTGCAGGGTTCAGATCCACATCAGAATCCATTGATCACAAGGTTATTTGGAGAACAGTGTGGGCATCTGCATTACAGTTAGTCTCTCGTGTGCCTTTTATAGCAAGATGAAATGTTGCAACATGTAAAAAGACAATGAATGCACAGTAGCATTTAAGACTGGACAAGATGAATGGATCACTGGTGTTGTACAATACAGGTAATTACTAGAAACAAAGCGATTACTAATGCTATTAATGCCCTGCAAAGGAAAGAGCGTAGATTTCAAAACGCGGCCATGAAATCAGGTCCTTAAATCCATCTCAATCTGTTCTAGAGAACCAGTTAGTCTTTTCTTTTAATTTAACCACAGACTACTCTGCCTGACCAATAGTGTTTTAAGTAGCTCCTACAAGCAGTATAAAACAAAGTTCTTAGCTAGACAAGAAGAGGCTAAAGTCTATATAATCATCCATATCCGCCATGAAACTTTTTAAACTAGTTTATTGGACCTCCTGAGCAGAGGTAGTGTCACTCATGAGTTCTGCTAGGGTCAGAGACAAATTTTGTACCATCTTTTTATTCTTCTGATTTTTTATTTTAAATTACAGTTGACATACAATATTGTTTTATATTAGTTTCAGGTGTATAGCATAGTGGCTATATATTTACATAATTTACAAAGTGATCCCTCCAACTTTTCTATTAGGTTGGTGCAAAAATAATTGCGGTTTTTGCAATTATTTTTAACCTTTTAAACAGCAATTACTTTTGCACCAACCTAATAGTACTCACCTGGCACTATACAGAATTATTACAATATTATTGACTTTATTGGTGTAATTTACATAACAACCAACTTGTACTTCTGTCACGCAGGGGACCCTTTTCTCTGCGCCATTTGTCGCAGGGCAGCCTGCAGGGTCTCTGCTCCCGCTCCTCACATAAGAAAGCAGGACATGGTGAGGCCAAAAAGGAACACGCACAGAGCCATAGGTAGTGGAGTCATACCACTACCGTCTCACTGAAGGCTGGGTTGGAGAAACAGGAAGCAGGAGCCACACTGTTCGCAACCCTCACTGCATCGCTTGCAGGGTCAGCCACCATCTTCTTGCTAGCCCCCATTTTTCTGCTAGCGTAGCCATGGCAGTTATATTCATGGCCAATGGCTCACTGGTTACAGCTGACGGCCAACTAGCCACAGCTGATGGCCATCCAATCACAGTTGATGGCCATTTACTACCTGAGCCTGCACATTGCCACATGAGGCCGAGAGCCTGGCAACTGCTCTCTAGGGCTCTGTCCCCACAACTTCTTACTCTTTTCAACTTTTTTACCCAGCCAAGAGGCTTGAGCAGAGGCTAGGGAGTCACTCAAGGCAAAAGATTAATAATGAAAAATAAAAAATTAATAATGCAAAGAGAGCCTCTATATTTGTTTCTATTTCTGTAAGCTTGGTTCATCAGTCAGCATAAATGTTTTGTTATTTGGGATCCATTTCTAATTTTTATAGAACTGAATGTTAGGATTAATACTGTGAATAAAATTCATATTCCAGAATGTACCTGTAGAAGAAAATCTACCTTTTGAAGTGTTGAAAGGAACAGCTATTAAATTTTTGTTAGTCAAATCAGGTAGAGGATGACAAATCCATTAATCACTTACATTTAGAACAATAGCTATAGTCCAAGAAAAAGACACAAGAGAGCTTCACCTTTCCTTCGGTGGCAAAGAAATTAGGATAAAATGTGTAGGTATATGAATCATGAAAACTTTTGGTTGACCTCTAGGGGGCACCAAAGTACAATGATAAATAGAGCAGAATGAAACAAAAAGGAGGGCGAGATATCAAAAAGCCTGCCTTGTTTTATTGTCTCGGGTGGAAGCTCTCTGGGACATGTATGTCATCATTGGCATGATCTGAAGACCTTGGTTTGTTAGTTTTCTTCCAAAGGTTATTTACTTAAGAATCTCTAGTTTACTTAAGAATCTTGGAGAATACTTAAGAATCTTCAGTTTAGGGGTGGCCAGCTCAGTTCACTCAGTGGGTTAGAGCCCGAAGCTCGCAACACCTGGATTTTCAGTTTGATCCCCGCATGGGCCAGTGTGAGCTATGCCCTCCACAACTAGATTGAAACAACTACTTGACTCGGAGCTGATGGGTTCTGGAAAAACACACTTAAAATAAATCAAAGTTTTTAAAATAAATCTTCATTTTAAGTTTTTCCAATGAAGTCCTCCCCATCGAGGCTCAGGGTTGTGTTTCCCGATTTTTGGAAGGTTAGTCTCTTTCAAAAGACAAATTTTCCAGGTTTCCAATCATGCAGAGGCTGATTAGGTGGGCATTTGGGAGATACTGCATATACCTATTGATGACAAAACTGGATGAGTCCTTTGTAATACCTAGAATTTTAAGCTTTCAGCAGAGTACAGGTTCAGAAGTAAATTCCTAAATGAATCCTCTATGAATCCCAGGAGTTAATCTCATTGTCATCATGGTTAATAGCAATTCTCAGACCATGGAAGTTCAAGAGTCTTGGAAAGTATTCTCAATTTTAGTTTTAGAGTTCATTTTTTTCTTTCTAGTTTTTCTCAACATCAATTTGGGACAGTGAAGTTTTCTTTAATAAAGAACACTTGTGAGCTGTTTTTCAGAAACAACCACAGTGAGATGTGTGCTTCGCATCACCAAAGAAATTACCTGGAATTCCTTAGGTGCAGAAAAAGTCAAGCAATTTACCATTAGAACCTTGGCTATCCATCAGAAATCTCCTTGATCCATCCTGAAAATAAGCAAACAATAACCAGCACATACTTATAAGCCCTCACTGGGGGCAATTGCTTTGGTCAGTGCTACTTGCTTAGCATAGTGGTAAGCTAAAGTATTCAAGATTCTGGGTCATCCGACCATGAAAGAGCCTCCACTTTTTTTTATTATGGATACTTCCTTGAGAATAGTAAAGCTTCTAAAAGTTCTTTAATTTCTTGCCATTTTAATGAGAGTTCCACAAGAGGTCAAAAAAAATCTCTCTATTTCCAAAGCTTCTTGAAATGGACCAATCCAATTGCATGCCTACACAAATATTCAGTTTTTTAACCTGTTACCTGGCAAGCTCAAGTGAGGGAGAACAATTCAGCCATTTGAGCTCATGTAACTTCTGGGAGAAGGTAATATTCTATGTGGTGAGTTTATCTGTGATAGCATAGAATACTTGAAAAATTCTAGTTTATATTTTTAAGTATGGGCCATTAACAAGCAACATTAAATAATCTTAAGCAAAGGAGCTTCGAGCAAAAAATAATAATTGTAGCCTAACATTGGTGAAATAATCATGAACTCTGCTTCCTCAAGTAAGAAGAGTTAACTTAGGTTATTAACAAACACCCAGGGACTTTAATTCATCCCATTGATACGGGCCAAATGAAAGGGCTTCTCACTACAGAAATTTTAAGTTTTCTTTCTTTAGTGTTTTAACGCCATTAGTTTCTTAAACATAAATAATAGATTGTTTTTAACCCGAATCATAGAAATCTCTTACCCTCTGCTTTAGATAATTGCCCTGAAACATTTATGCTTGTTGATTGTAATTATTGAAGCCTACTGTTCTCTCCTACCAGTTCAGGGCCTAACTCCTGGACAATTAACGACACCTGAATAATTGGTTAATTGGCCACAGGACCTAGAGAACTGACAGATTTTGCATCCCATAGCCACCTCACATTAATAGCTTTGAGTTCTGCTCTTTAAGCCAACACTTTTAAATTTATTAATTAAAATCTATTTTTCCTCATTCAGGGGCCTTGAGGATACAGATGATACCCCAACAAGATTACCAGTCCCAACCACAGAAGCCAACGTGGTCTTCCAGGCAAATCTTGAGACCTCTTCCTCTCATCTGAGATCAGATAGGGTGAGAGTTCCATGAATCCCGCAGTAAGTAGGGACAGCTCCATGCCCCTGCCCAGCACGAAGCAGATACAGAAGACAAGACCTCCTGTCCCTCAACTTCCCATAGAGATTTTATGGGGATCACATCTCTCAAGGAGAAAACAAGGCAGGCAGTTAGAGATAGGCACTGGGTCTCTGCATTCCTGCACAACCTACAGACCCTGCCTCTCCACCCAAAGCTTTCCTTTTTCATTGTAATTATCTCCCCCTATGAGGAAACAAATGGGTACAAAATACCCAACTAGACGAAACCGGCTGCTCACACCTGCACAATAAAGGCCACAATGACCTTCATTTCATCTGGGCCTTATTATACCATCATTATAATATCATGCATACGCCCGGAAGTTCATTAGTATCATAACACTGAACTCTGGGAAGGAACATGCACAGATTAAAAAAATGAGGTAACAGCCTCTTGTCAATCACAGGTGTCAATCAAGTGGTCCCACACCTAGAAAGGAACAGCCCATTCTAGAAAAAAGGATAAAAACTCCAAGTCCTCGCCAGTCAGGAGCTTGAGCTTTAGCCTTGCCTTATTCGGGCCCCTTGGGAGTGCACTTTTTCTCCTAATAATGCCACCTTGGGCCGTTGAGCCATTCTCTGCTGCTCGGGTCATTCCTATTTCTTGGGAGTATATTTATCTCTTCTAATAAACTACTCTTTCTCCACTTTATTTTTGTGTCTCGTTCAATTCTTTGCTCAAGATGCCCAGAACCTGGACATCGCACCGACGAGTGCCCACTCAACCGATAACACCATGAAGTATATTATGAATGTCACCAGTTGACAAATAATTTTCTTTTCTAAAATCAGTGCGTTGACAGTTATTGTGTCAGTCTACAGAATGAGCAAGAGGTTTTTTTATCTTTAAAGTACACAATCATTTTATTATGATTAACCTAGGAAAATTCAACTTTCATTTTGATTTATAAGTTTTTTATATTTGGTAACCAAATAATATAATACCATATTATACCAAATCATATAATTATATAAATTATATAAATTGTATAATTATATAAATACCAAATTATATAATTTGGTAACCAAAAAAATTCATAATATGTTTGAGTTACTCAAAATTTGGAGAATGTCTAGGAAATCTTTAATACTCATTATTTCCTCTATAGACTGAAAGAGCAAAAACCCAAATAAAATGCATCTTAATGGTTTAGTTATTTTGAATTTGCAGCCTGAATTTTGTGTGTGGGGGGGGCGGGAATAAGGTACATCTTAAACTAGAGTAGTAGTGGTGGTTGAAATAGTAGAAATTTGGGGTGTCTTTTGAGCCAGGACCAGCTGGGTGGCCCTGTAAAACCAACCGTACACCCACACCCACACTCCCCTTTGGTGTTGCACGCTGCGCGTCCAAGAGTAACGGCAGCGAGACCATGTGTGCCTCCAACCCGTCTGCGCAGGGAGAGCAGTGGGGACCAAGCCTCCCGCTGCCTCCTTGTCGGTCCTCTACTTAAGGCAGCCAGACAGCGGGGCGACTGCCTTGGCGGTGCCTATTTATTAGATGGCTCAGTTGGTTAGAGCACAAGCTCTCAACAACAAGGTTGTCGGTTCAATTCCCACATGGGATGGTGAGCTGCACGCCCTGCAACTAAAGATTAAAACGGCGACTGGATTTGGAGCTGAAGCTGAGCTGCGTCCTCCACAACTAGATTGAAGGACAACTACTTGGAGCTGATGGGCCCTGGAGAAACACACTGTCCCCCAATAAAATTTATTTTTTTTAAATGGTTAAAATGCTAAATTTTATGTTATAGATGTTACCACAATTAAAAAAAATAAAAACAAAAACTCTGACCCTCAAAGATGCAAACTTCATAGTAATAAAAGTTGACTTTGATCCTAATATATCAACAAAATGTGTCTCTAACTACTGCTTGGCCAACAAGAGTCACAGAAGTGTTAGCGCCATGAAAATGAATGTTGAGGCTCTACCTCACAGCTGACGCTGTTGGTGAGAGAGGTGTGCATCTAATCATTCCATCCGCTGAGAAAAAATTTTATAGGGAATCCAAGAGATGAAGGAGACGTGATAAACTTTGAAGTCTAGATTCAAAAAGCATTTCTATATGACTTCAAAGAAGTTATTAATCTCTCTGAACCTCAGTTTCCTTACCTGCAAAATGGCATTAATAATTCCTAATTCCCAGGAGATGTTGGATCACAAAAGTTAATGTGCCTAAATGCCAGGCTGTTCTCGGTTTCACCCTCAGACATAAGTGAGCTGCTTATGCAGGCACTCGATTCCTGGGTGGAGACTGTCTGGTGGGGACCGTTGGTCCCAAGTTTTGAGTTGTTAGGGGCCCTGACTCTGTGGGAGCCCACTGGCAAGTGGAGTGGCAGTAATTTTCTTGCATGAAAAATTTTAAATAGGGCCTGCTGCTCAGGGCTCTTCCTGAGCTTCCCTGAAGACTGCTTCTTCCTGCTCCCAGCCAGGGCAATCTGGGGGCCCACAGAGCTCCTAGCGGAACCTGGTTCTGAGATAGCGTTCTACCTTCGGTGTGATCCCAAGTGCATGTCCCCACCTTCCTCATCTTGGTCATGGGAAGGCTCCCTGCAAACAAATATCCAATATTGTGACTAATTTGGAAGAAGGATAACGTTGGGGCTCTTTTTATTTCTCCTGAAGAACACGTCTGGTCCCCAATTTTTAGAGCAAAACTTCTTACATTCAGATAGCTCTGGATAAATCAAAAAGAGTGCCTTAGAAGCAGCCACATACTATTTAGAAGCATCAGGAAAGTCATCCTTTAGATTTATTAACTCCTTGTTATGTTGTTCCCTCACTTGGCCTCTTCCCCACATTTTGAAACTAGCATGCTATGGTCTAAGTTGAGAGCCTGCCAAGGTTTTGGCCATGGCGGAGCTATCAATCTCTTTTATAATTGAATCGATGCTCCAGAGGTGCTGTGAGCCAGCCAGGACCAGGCTCTTGTGCCCTAACTAGACATTAACATATAAACGCAATAAGAAATTGGCCCATTGAAGTATTTCTCCTTAACCAATTATCTGGCAATTTCCTGTCTTCATTAAAAGCTGTTCAAGGAGTAGGGCACCAATCTTTAAGAGCATATTTAAGAAGCCAATTTCTTTACATTTCTGTGACATGTAAGTCATCCAGGCAGTTGGGACATCTGCTTCCTGCTTTTCTTGATGTTTGGTATTGTGAAGCCATATTTAGGCCAGGAGCGGAAATCTCATCTTAAAAGCCATCTTGTCTTGATCCCGTCTTGCTTAATCTTCTAGGGGCCTATGATCAGTGGGCCTGGGCAGGCCTGGGCAGTCTGGAAGGCAAGCTGGGGCCAGGGTGTGGAGCTGGGAGACTTGGTCATCCCCTGAAACCCTTTGTCACAAAATCCCCCTGAAGCATTGCAGGGGGAACCGCCTCCTATAAAACCCCATACCCCTCTTTGCTCGGGGAGGTTATGATCTTCTCCCTCTGCTCTAACCTGACCTCCCGCAGCTCAAACACGCCAAATAAATTCTAACAGACCAATTTGGTCTCCCACTAATGGAGAAACTGCCTAAAATGGTGGCGCGAGCAGAGAGAAGTCCCCAGCCTAAGCCCCAGCCCACTTCCGCATAACCCCCTCCAAGCCACACCCTGAACCAATCACCAGACGACACCTACCCCTTCCCCAACTCAAGGAAGACCCTAACTCATAAAAACCTGCTCAAAACCTTGCGAGGGGCTCAGTCTTTGGGAAAGATCCTGCTGAGCCCTCCTGCGTAATAAAGCTGACTCTCCTAACTCTCTGAGAGCTGCTTGGGTTCTTTCCGGTCCTGGTATCGGTAACACCATAACTCATTCCTCCAGGTGGCCGTGCCTAGCAGGTATAGGCATGGAACCCTCCTTTCCAGCTTTCCTCATTCCTATTTTAGAATTTTCTATTGTGTCTTTATATCTTCAAATTGGAGCAAACCTAAATATGTATATAAACAAGTTTTTGTTCGTGTAGTGATTATATGGGAGTCGAATGTGATTTACAGAACAGGTTGAAATCATTCTATCAAAGACCTAGAAAAGAATTAAAGGGGAGAGTCTGAGCTGTAAATGGAACCTTTACATGGAAGGTTAGTCAGCCCCTGCCTCATGCTATTATCTTCCTCTGGTTCTCAAAGATAATCGTCAATTTATTCTCAATGATCAGAATGACGCCTAGTACCTAGTAAGCAATCAATATTTGGTTAGTGTGAGAGGGAGTAGTTTGCCACCTCAAGTTACCTCTCTTTAGGATATTGATTATTTTAAGCTGGTTATTTTTAAGAAACAAGACTCAGGAAGAATCTTTGCCCTCCCCGGTAAATGCCTAAAAGAATTTAGTTAGAGGACCCGCTCCGGGAAGGGAGCTATCACCATAGATAACTATAGTTTAAAGTGAACTAGTGTGTGACAGGGAGGAACCTAGCAAGGCTCATTTGATCCAAGTCCTCTCTGTCCCATTGTTAAGAGGACCCAGCAAACATTTTCTTACCAAACATTTGCTTTTCCATCTCCATGTGAATGACTTGTCCTCAAATTTCGTATTGTTATGGAGCTCCCATGTGTACACACATAATTGAATTTGGTTATCTTCTCCTGTTAATCTGTCTTATGTCAATTTGATTATTAGATCAGCCATCAGAACTAAGAGGGAAAAGAAGGTAAATTGTCCTCTCCCCCACAAGTGAATGAGTAAATTATTACCATAGTTTATTTCCCTGTTAAAATTCAATTTTTTTCTAATTTTAAACTATTATGCAAAAAGTTTCCAATTAAATATTTTGCATATCTCCTTTGGAACACCTATTTATCTGTAGATATGAAAAAATGAAATTAGAATGTCTAAAGCAATGTTTTTAATTATAATCAACGTTATTTTAAAGATGTTTAAATTTTAATATTTTAACTTGAATTAATACTGCCAAAATATCCTCCCAAGTAGCTATACTGATTTATATTCAGTATATCCACTTGACCTTGAAATTGATATTTTCGATATTCTGTTTTGGCCAGAGCGGGGGAAAATGGCATCTCTGTAATTTTGCTTTGCAGGCCAGCAGTCACTAGTGCAGTTCAGCATTTTTTTTATTTTGTCATTTTTATTTCATTCTTCCTTCTTCATCTGTGCATTTCCTATTTGTACATTTACCCATTTTTCTATAAGGTTATTTGACTTTTTCTTTTATATTTTCTTCCACTGTCTATTCTGGATATTAATCCTTTGTCCATGATACATGTTTTAGCTCCCTTTTAACTGTATTCATGGTATCCGTCCTATGCAGTCTCCTAGTCTATACCCTCTACCTTCTGCATAGAAATGAATTGACACTTGAAACCTCTCTTATTTACTGCCACTCGGTAGCATCAAATCCAGTTGATTCAAGTCTTATTCTCTCTTTCAGAGAAAATATAGTGTGGTGTTTATCTGGAGACAGATTGCTCATGTTCAAGGACAGGTTTAGACATTTACTGTGTAACCTTGGACTCATTGCTTAACCTCTCCAGACCTAATTTCTTTGTAAAACAAGAGTGACAATAGTACACCCAGTTCATAGAGGAATGGTGAGGATTAGATGAATTTAAGAGCTTAAAACAATTCCTGACACTTGGTAAGTGCTATGCGAAGTGTTAACTCTTTCTGCCCTTTTCATCTGCTTCCTCTTTTCCTTCTCTCCTATTAGTGTTCTTTCTCTCTTTTTTCCTTACTATTTCTTCACTATGCTTTTGACGGAATATTGTCTCTTAAAGAAACTGCTGGTCAAACAACAGCCAATGTTTCATGCCATTATTTTAAGTGACTTCAGAATAATACAACTATATCAAAGTTTAAATGGTTTACATTTTAAACTGTTCAACCCATTTTGAGATGCTTCAGTAGAAACCCATATTTCTGTTTTTGTTTTTATTTGTTTTTGTTTTTCCTTGATTTAAAATGTCCAGAACCGGGCCGGCCTGGTGGCTCAGATGGTTAGAGCTCCATGCTCCTAACTCCGAAGGCTGCCGGTTCGATTCCCACATGGGCCAGTGGGCTCTCAACCACAAGGTTGCCAGTTTGATTCCTCGACTCCTGCAAGGGATGGTGGGCTGTGCCCCCTGCAACTAGCAACGGCAACTGGACCTGGAGCTGAGCTGTACCCTCCACAACTCAGACTGAAAGAACAACAACTTGAAGATGAACAGCACCCTCCACAACTAAGATTGAAAGGACAACAACTTGACTTGGAAAAAAGGCCTGGAAGTACACACTGTTCCCGAATAAAGTCCTGTTCCCCTTCCCCAATAAAATCTTTTAAAAAAAAAAATGTCCGGAACCAACTGACAATAGAGTGGAAGTCAGGCTATCTGGGTTAATTTTTCTCTTTATATTGCTATCTTTTATTTACACTGTTTCTTCACTTCTTTGGAGCTCAGTTTCCTCATCTGTAAACTATCTTTAAGGATGAAATTAATAAGAAATGTGCAAGATCTAGATGAACCCACCAGATAGAATGTTTTCTGCAGACCCACAACTCAAACTGAGTCAATCAATGAGGAAGTTATCGCACAAAGCATATACTCTATTGGAGAGCAAATTGAGGACTGAGCATCTCAGTGATGTCACCAAGACCCAGACATCTCCACCCCTTCAGCGGGGCTGACCCGAGTACAAGATCACTCTGGGTCTGGTCGCCACCAAGGCCAAGTTTGGCAGGCAGGAACATAGAGGTGAGAGCTAATTTCCAGCTGCCAGCATGCAAAAGTGAAAGTCTCATGTTGCTAGATGACGTTGCTAGGGAATGAAGATGCCAGAGTTGCTAGGTGGGCTGATCTTTCACTACAGCTGTGTGGTTTCTTCCCCTGCCTCGGAGTGCCTGGCCAAGACAGGAGCTAATGCTCCAAGGGTCTCTGTAGAGTTTTTAGGTTGCCAAAGGGTCGCCTCACCCAAACTGAAACTCTCAAATCAAATAGTCCTCACAAACTCCAAGTGTGAATAGTCTAAATGTCCCCTTAGCATAATTACTTCTCCACATGTTCGTTTTGATCCATAAGCCCCCAGCAGGGCCATTCAGCTGGGCTGCTGACTATCAAAACCAGATGCAGAATGACGACATCCTGGCATGACTTACTTCATACTTACCTATATCAAAGAAACTTTTCTTTGTCATAAACAAGTGGGTTAATACAGCTTCACTTAAATCATAAATAAGTGGATTTGAAATCTTATTAAACCAATACACTACAATCCACCCTGCGATTTCAAATCACTCACACGCTAATTAACCCTAAGGGCGTAATGCCTGACACAAATCTAAGTTCACAAAAATATCAGTCCACCCTGTGGTTATATATCAGTTACCCTCAGATATCTTTCACTCCTAGGTCAAAGGCAAAACTAAGGCCCTGAGTGAAAGAATTTCTTAAACCCAGGGAGAATCCTCAAAAGTTATTGTAAATGGATACACTCCTGAGATTAGTAGATGGATGAAAAGACAGGGTAAGATGCAAGGCCAGCAGTCTGACTGAACTTGTGATAAAAGCTGACATATCAGAGCCTGATAGGAATTTTTTTCAGGACTCCTCACTAAGCTGAAATGAAACTATGTAAAAGGATTTAGTGAAGAAAGATAATGTAGTTAGATAAGTGGATCATCCTGCAAAGCCATTTAGGCAGCAACTGAATTCTTTGAGGAATTAAAAACGGGTGTCCTTTACAGATCTAATCTTTACAGGACCAGGGGTGTGGCACTGAACAATCCAAAGCCCACCAGTCCTTTTTACCATCCCCAAACCTCTAAAATACAGATTTCTGATAAACTTTCAGATCTTGCCATTGAACTGGGTAAAAACTTGCAGATCTCTAATGGAAAAACTAATGGCTTCATAAAACTGCTAACAAGATCAAGATACACAAGAATGAATTATATGGGACTGAATGAATTGATGAGGATAATTATAATTTTTATGACTTGTTTGAAGCATTGTTATTTTTTTCATATTTGTCTTCCAGATTTACAGATTTTTTTTTTTTTCCTCTTAAGCTACCTATGACTTAGAGCAATTTGGTAAATTATACCATTGTAATGTTAAAAAACAAAATTCAACCAAGTGAATTTGAAGATCTAATTGGCTTTATTCAGAGATTTATGTGTCTGGTAACATCCCATCTAGCAACCCAAAGGGCCCTCTAGTTGCAGGGGTTGTACAGAATGGAAGATTTTTACAGGCAGGAAGAAAGAGGGACTAAGAAATTCAGAGAGGAGAAAGAGGGCAAAAAAAAAAAAAAGAGAGAGAGAGAGAGAGAGAGAAATTCAGAGTAGATTATTTCAAGCAAGAACACCTTCCCTTAGGGGAAGGCAGGGGGTCCTATCAGGTAGATTACCTCACTAGTCTGGATCAGGAAATTCCAGAGTGATTGGTTTAAAATTCCACTTCTGAGGGGGTGAAACTGCAAATCAGGTTAGGTATTAAATCTGAATTAGGTATCATGGGTTTTTATGGCTTAACCAAGGAAGCAAGAGGCTTCTCTACAAGACAGTGCAATGGATGCAGCCCTCACAAGATGTAGAAGGTTCCCTTCCAGAGTAGTCTAAGACAATAAAAGCCCTTCATTGCTACAGGCAGTAAAGCAACAAGGTTGAGATGACAGTGGCCCCTAATGGACTGGGACCCCTTTTGACAGATTCTTTTGAGAGCTGCCACAGTGGGGCACAAAGACAAGAGACTCCACTTGCAAACTCCAGGTCATATCCTGTGTTTCTGACCTACTGGCAATAGCTGATCTACTTGCAAGCCCCAGGTAAATTCCTGTGCACACAGCCTCTTAGATACGTGCTATTGTCTATTGTTCCCCTGCCTTTTACAATAGTGTTTAAAATGTTTATTATAGAGAGGCTTAATAGAGCATTATAAATTCCTTTTAACACAGGAAAGCAATATGAAGGCAATTATTGCAGCCAGCATTAGCACTCAAACTGTAACAGCTCTATAAATTTGTCTATTCATAAGCTATTGATTATTTCAGTAGGATGCCATAGATGGGAAATTGTATATTAAATTTAAAATTTGTCAATCCAGTAATGGGTTTTACCAGATTTGGGTCAATTATAAATTTAACATAATTTATCAATCTGTATTTCAAATTTGGCCTAGAGTGTGATAGATCCCACGGCACCAAGCAATTTTAATTATTATTACGTTGGGGTCGGTTGTCAACTACGCCAATTGTTTAGTTTTTGTGTTGTGGGAGGCAGCAAAAGTTATACTCAGAGACTGATTTCTGTCTTTGCCAACAATTTATTTAGCACAGGTTTGCTATGGGAATTACAATAATTTTATAAGCCAACAGCATATATAATAATATCTCTTAGTAAACCAAACAGAGAAATAACATACTCCAAACAAATGACTAATGAACCACACTATTGTTCCAGGCAAAGGCAGATGAGAGGAATAAAGCCCAAATTTTAACAGAGATATACCTTTTTATAAGAGTAGACACTAGGGAGAGAGGTGATCTCCAGGGGCCAGTGCAAAAGTAAAAGCCCCTTTTGCTAGAGCAAGTCGCTAGGGAACGAAAGCTCCAGTGTTGGTAGGTGGGCTTATCTCTTTCATTAGGCCACTGGGAGGTTTCTCATCACTGTCTACAAGGAATGCCTGGCCAAGACAGGAGTTAATGCCTCAAGGGTCTTTGGAGAGTTTTCTCAGTATTTACCGTGTTTCCCTGAAAATAAGACCGGATCTTAGATTAATTTTTGCTCCAAAAGATGCATTAGGGCTTATGTTCAGGGGATGTCGTCCTGAAAAATCATGCTAGGGCTTATTTTCTGGTTAGGTCTTATTTCGGGGGAAACACGGTATAGTCCAAATATCCCCTTGCCATACTTGTTTCTCCACATGCTCTCATCCATAAGCCCCCAGCAGAGCCCCTCATCAACTGGGCTGCTAACTGCTATATCAAGGACAACAGATACAGAATGATGACATCCTGGCACAACTTACTTTATACTTATATCAAAGCAACTTTTTTCTTTGTCATGTACAAGTGAATTAAAATAACTTCACGTAAGTCATAAATAAGTAGATTTGAAATCATATTAAACCAATACACAACACTTTAGCTAGAATATTTCTTTTTTTTAATTAAAGTTTATTGGGGTGACAATTGTTAGTAAAGTTACA
Source organism: Rhinolophus sinicus (assembly GCF_057876585.1). Lineage (NCBI taxonomy): Eukaryota > Metazoa > Chordata > Mammalia > Chiroptera > Rhinolophidae > Rhinolophus > Rhinolophus sinicus. Next base: position 73,490,667 of record NC_142502.1, on the reverse strand, counting down.
TAGATTTCAGGTGTACAATTCTGTAATACATTATCTATAAATCCCATTGTGTGTTCACCACCCAGAGTCAGTTCTTCCATCACCATATATTTGATCCCCTTTACCCTCATCTACCAACCCCCTCCCCCTAAATATTTCATTTCTTTAATTAAAATAAATTTAGTTACTCACAGTATCTTTTTGCAACAATAAATATATAAAGTTATTTTAATTGCAAAGTCATAAAAGAAATGATTAAAGGAATTAGAAATAGTTCAACATTAAGAGAGACTTGATAAAATTTATGAAAAGACCTTAACCGGGAGTCTGTGGGAGGAGCTCTCACACTATGTCATGACACAGCCCTACAGGAAGAACTCCGTTTACAACAGAGCTCTTTGGTTATAACAGCCCCTCCCCTTAACTTCCTCTTCCCCTCTACATACGTCCTCCATCTTTGTCCAGTTCAGTGTGTGCACATAATTCACCATGTCTGCATGCACTGGACTGCAAACTTTTTTTTTCCTCAATAAATCCTTTCGGTGACAGAATACCTAGTTGATTCTGGTTTTCCAGTTGACGCTAATGGAAAGAGAAAAGACATGTAAGACCTAACTTTATCTCATTGGATGACTGTCATTATATAAGAAGGGATCAGTTTCAAGAGTTAGATTCTAGCTCAAAATGGAGAAGAGCTCCTAACCATAACAGCTGCTCAACAATGATATACTATGCTGCCACTGTATAAAGTAAATGATAGAGAGGCATCTTTTGTGGAGCATTGGGATCTAAAGTCAGCACCTAAGTGAATCCTTGATAGTTTGTGGTTAAGTAAAAAGGTGAATTGACATATTGAAACATTACAATCACACTTACCATGGTGAATAGCTCCCAGTGGGCCGGAAAAACCAAGGTAACAACAGAGTCACTTCCCATTTCACACCTGCACATTTAGAAAAATGACAGGGAGGATTACTTGCAGTTTATTGTTTCTTGTGTGGACCTAAGAACGTTCAAACCTGTAGACAATTTTTATAATAGTTTATTTGAGCCAAACAGACAACATATGCCAGAGAGCAAGATCTCAAATGCTCTGGAGAACAATTGTTTTGCAGTTTCTTTTCCGCATTTGAAATTAAGGAGGGAAGATTACCAGGAGCTCAGGAAAAGCAAGTCAGGGATCGGATTACAGGATAGTTTACAAAAGTCTGTGCTCTCTTGAGGGTGGTTACTGCTTAGTTCAATGGTGTGTTAACCTAGATGCACAGAAACAATGAACAGAAACAACAAAGCTTGCTTAAGGCAAAGACAAGCTTTTTACTAAATAGTTATATGCCTGGGGTGAGACTACCCACCATGACCTGCCCAGTTAGGAATATACGATCAGGTCACACTGTGAGGTTACTTTCCTTAGAACCCCCTTTTTCATCTACACGTGTAATTATTTACTTCCCTCCCTCCCCTTCTTTCACTCTTCTTTGGTGGAATTCTGGTTGTTTAAATATACATATGATGTGAATCCACTTTATATCAACATACTGCAATCTTTCTGAAAGGATAAACAATAAACCTAACAGTGGTTGCCTCTGGGGAAAGAAATGTGATTCTAAAGTGAGAAGAAAATCCACCATATATTTCATCTCTTTTTAAGTTCTTTATTATGTTCTTGTATTTTTTGTTAATTACTAATCCTCCTATCTTAATAGTTCCTGTGAAGAAGACTATTGACATTTTAAAGGTAATTGTACTAGGTAGGTGTGTGAGGGGACAGAGCCAGGAGTGCAGTTTCCTGGCTCTCGGCCTCATGTGGAAAGGTGCAGGTTCAGGTAGTAAATGGCCCTCAGCTGTGGCTAGTTGGCCGTCAGCTGTAACCAGTGAGCCATTGGCTACTAATATAACTGCCGTGGATACACTAGCAGGAAATGGGGATCTAGCAAGAAGATGGTGGCTAACAAACGCGGATTGCAGTTAGCACGGCAGATTGCAGCTAGCAAGTGGGGTTGGTTAGTTGGCAGAAAAGCGGACGGCAGGTTGCAGATCGTGTGGCTCCTGCTTCCTGTGTCTCCAATCCAGCTGCCAGCGAGAATATAGTGGTATGACTCCCCTATCTATGGCTCCATGGGTGTTCCTTTTTGGCCTCACCATGTCCTGCGTTCTTATGTGGGGAGTGGGACCAGAGACCCTGCATGCCACCCTGCGTGACAGAGTGGGTAGGCTCTTCAATGGCCCAGGGAGCTTCTGTAGGTAAGAAATAACATTCCTGTTTATTCTTTCATTAGTGCTAATTTTGAAAAATTGTTTCATTAATGTAAAACAGGCTTTATAAATCGAATGCTGAAATGTTGAAACATCGATGACAAACTGAATCCATTCTTAGCTTTTAGTTAAAAAGTGTATTGTATTTATTATTATATTATCAGTGAGTATGCAATTTATTACACGACTATAACAAAAGCATCAGTATGTGTTTCTTCATTATTCCTATAATCTATATAAAATAAGACAGCTTTCCTGGATTAAATAATTTTATTTACTTTTTCTGAGCATTATCATAAATAAAAGTATTCCATCTCAACGCAGCTGAGGTTGTACATTCTGGTTCACTGACAATTACTTCAGGTTCAGATGCCAGACTGGACTCGCCAGCCTCTTTTTTCAGTCTTTCCCTGCCCTTTGCTTAGACATAGACTTTCAGTCCTCGGACCATTCCCTGGGTCTGTGTGTACTAACAGCTAACAGCTGGAAATCACCTGATTGGTTGGTTTTGAGATGGAGTGAAATTTGATATATCTGTTCCATCTGCCATTTTCCCTGGAAACTCTGGTTTGGGATTTTTATTCTTCCTAAAGCATATCCATTAAAAGTTCCATTCATGAGGCCTATTAGATGGTAAACTATTACTCCCCACCCTCTACCCCCTCGACCCCAAAAAAATGCCATTTCATCCATGTTCCTAAAGGATAGTTTTTCTACGTACATAATCCTCAGTTGACTATTACTCTCTTAGCCCTTTGAAAATCTCATACAGTGAAGTCTGGTTGCCATTGATATTAAGATTTTCGTATGGTCTAAATGTTTTTTGATGGTTTGTTTTCCTGAAAAGGTTCTATATGCACAGAGTGGGTAGGGTGCTCGGTATATGGCAGCTGATTTCCCCCTGGCGGCCAGGACTGTGCTGAGCTCCTCTTACTCTTGGCACAGATGTGTGTCCCCACCCTTTTCTTGATGAACTTGAGAGTCCACCTGCCCTTGAAGACCTTGAGCAGCTCCATGGCGCACTGCTCACACACAGCAAAGCTGACACCTCCCCATCATGTCCCACAGGACCTTGGTTAGCTTGCAGAGGCGCTGCCGCAGAGGCTGTGTCTCGGCTTGCTCACGGTCCAGGTCACCTTGTGGTCCTTGTTGAGGTCCATATTGGCCATTGGGTAGCACAGAGCCCCAGGCTGTGGGGGAGGGGTCTAATTGTTTTTTAATCCCTGTCATTATTCACCCCTCTGTATCTTCTGTTTCTCAGTAAGTCTTGCCAGAATTTTCCTACTTATCTTTTTCTTTTTAATAAGCTTAATTTTTTAGAATAGCTTTAGATTTACAGAAAAATGTACAGAGAATACCCATTTACCCACACCTACTTCACCCTGCTAAAGAACCAGCTTTTGATTTTGGTTTTCTTATTCCATTGGTTTCTGCTTTAACCATTTGATTCATTGCTTTCGGTTTCCTTAAGATTATTCCGTTTTCCCTATTTTGCGGAGTTGAATGCTTACCTCATTTGTTTTCATTCTTTCTGATAACTGCAGTACAAGGAAAGATCAACAATTCCCCCACACACACCCCCTTCCAGACACCCAGGTATTCCTCTCTGGAACTCTGGAAACACTGCCGGATGACAGCAGTCTCATCTGCCAGTCTTAGACGTCAAACTCCAGGTCTGCTGTCACAGCTGCCCTTTCTCTTGGGTATCAGGCTCCTTCGCCACTTCTGACCTTCCCCTTTTCAGGACTACCTATGAAGGACTGTTTCTGTTAGTTTACATTATAAATACCCCTCTCTCTTTAAATTTCTATAGGGCTTGTTTTGCCACTGAAAGACAACTAGTTACGTTTTATTTTTCTTCTTTTAAAGCCTTGGCAATAATCTCACAAAAACCCCTGACAAAGACTGTACAAGGACTCTCATGATTCGTCCTCCATGCCCTTTTACCTGCTTATTATGATGTTTTCTCTATTATTATTTTTAAGAGAATTATGGTATTCCCAAATTTGGTCAATTCCTAGTTCCAAGAGCAGATCCCAAAGTTAGCCACCAGTTGGGGTGCAATCTTACCTCAATTACATTCCAGCAAGTTTCATAAAGGTAAAATGAATGGCTTTTTGCCTCAGAGTTTTTAGGCTTTTTCTAAAGCATTCCAATTTCTTTTTAAATTTCCTGTAGATAACCATACTTAGAAAGGGAAAAGACAAAGAAAAACGTTAAGCTTATCTATCCACATGATTCAGCAAGAATGTCTACTCAAGACGGTACAACTTACAACCCATTTATTTGAGTAGCCAGTGAGAATTTTGCACCTATTCCCAGCCTTATCCTGCAGCCAGATCACACCAGAATGTCTCAGGAAATAAGAGACCCTGTTCCTTGCTTAGTCTTAAATGAATTTTTATTTTTATTTTTTTTGGCAGTAAAGGAAAAAATTCAGAACTCTGACAAATATTTCAGAGGATGTCCAAAAACGTCCCATGAATAGTTTACATAAGATATTGGTAATAATTAGATATTACCCGCACTAATTTCCCACTCTGCTCTTGAGAATTTCTTTCCTTGAACTATATCAAAATTCAGAACTATGAAGAGAAAGAAGAGACCATCTTCCCTCATTTACACCTGAAATAATGGACAGTGTCACTCACAAGATCAACTTTTCATTTATCAATTACAGCACGGAACACCATGCCTCTTCTATTGTCTAAAGGAAGATTACAAAGATGAGCATGCAGAACTTCTCATGAGCAGTATGGAAACATTTTGAAGAACCATATGATGCTTTCACCTTCCCACATTCCTCCTCCTGCTTGCGAAAACTTATCTAATCTCTCATGAATGGCCCAACATAAACCTTGCTTTTCTAGGCTCTATTAGTGATATCAAGCCTGTCCCTGCCCCTGTCTAGAATCAGCTGCAGCTTAAGGGAGCACTTGAAGCAGAAAGCCCTCCGCTGTCAGCAGTACAGGCCTGGCCTCACTGAGGAGGACATGCGCCCTTCCCACGGCATCCCACATCCAATGCCTGATCCAGGTGGGGGAATAAGGCCAGGAAACCTCACAACTCAGGATAACTATGAAAGGTCTTCTTTGTTCCAGTGAGGCCAGTATGGGGTGGGGGTAGAGGCTCATCTATCACTTGGCCTGCATCTAAGCTCCATTTCTCCCTCTACCCAGTCCTGCTTCCTTCTCCCCATCCACAGATGCTGCTCCCAAGAACACTCCCTAATAAACATCCTTACACGCTACCACCATCTCAAAATCTGTTTCCTAAGAAACTTAACCTGCGATAATTATGTTAGGAGTGGCCCCAAAAGACAGACAATAGGTTGGGGGCGTGGAGCTGGATGACTACTGCCTGGCTAGTAATGAGAACCAACCATCTCTGTTGGTTGTTGGAGCACAGCCAGCCTCTGGCACAGGGTCATCACTAGTCATTTCGGATAGTGTACAATATCAAGGTTGCCATAGAGCCCAAATTTTGGAAGCCGCCACCCTCCCTGTGTTATAGGTCCTTCTAGAAGATTATGTATTAGAGACTAAAACTTGGGGGGCAGGAGGGAAAAATGAGCACTTCACAACAGAATAAAACCATAAAAAGGTGTTTAATTTTATTCAGGAAAATACAAAATAGAATCACTGTGAGACACCATTAGTTGCCCAGGAGAATAGTTAAATTTGAGACAGAAAATACCAAGTTTTGGCAAAGATGTTGAAAACATGAACTCTCATTTCCTGTTAGAAAAAGTAGAAATGACAAATTTGGAAAATACTTTAGCATTTTTTAAGGTTGAAAAAATATACATGCTATGGCTTGGCAATTCTCCTAGGTATATCTAGCCCCTAGCTAGGTATATATCTATCCCCCAAGAGCTATGCACGTGCATGTACATTGGGAGAGTGCTACAGACTGAACTTTAAAATGCTAAGTAGTATTCCAGTGTATAGATCTTGTATAATGACTTATTAAAATAAGATGACTTATTTTACTGGTCTCAGTTGATGGGCACCCAGGTCACTTAATCTTTTGCTATGATAAACAACATACATGAGAGGGCAGTTGTAGCATGAGTTCCTAGCAAAGTGGTTTTTCTGGATACTTTGTCATTCCGAGAAATATTTTAAAATTTTTTTATTGTGAAATATAATACACACGTAGAAAAGTGCCCAAAACACAAATGTATAGGTCAATAAATTCATCACAACGTGATCATCTATGTAATAACTGTCTTAGTTAAAAAAAATAGACCACTGTCAACAAGCACCCTACAAAGTCCCTCCTGTCCTCTTCAAAGTACTCCCCACCTTTAAAGTCCTTTTATGGTAATTACTTGTTTTTCTTCATGAATTCATTATCTAAGCATTCATTCCTAAATATTATACTTACACTTTGCTTTATTTATGAATGTTAGAGTAAAAGAATACATATTGAATGATTTCACATCTAACTTTACTCAGCATGGATACATTCATTTGTGAGATTTATCCATTTTGTTGCCTGTAGCTATGTTTCATTCATTTTCTTTTTTGTATAGTATTCCATTGTAGAAATATACCACAATTTATTTATCTGTTCTAATATTGATAGGCTTTTGGGTTGTTCCCAGTTGGGGGCTATTATAATGAATGCTACAATGAACATTCTTGTATATGTTTCTGTATTGGTCAGCTAGGGCTGGCATAACAAAATACCACAGACTGGGTGGCTTAAACAACAGAAACTTATTTTCTCACCGTTCTGGAGGCTAAAAGTTCAGGATCCAATGTGTCATTAGGGTTGGCCTCTGTCCTTGGCTTGCAGATGGCTGCCTTCTCACTGTCCTCCATGGCCTTTCCTCAGTGTGCGCTGAGAGAAAGGAAGGAGCATGAGAGTGGGAGCTCCAGTCTCTTCCTCTTCTTGTAAGGACACCAGTTTTATCAGGTTAGGGCTCCACCTTTATGACCTCATTTAACCTTAATTAAGCCCTCTCTCTAGAGTCAGTCACACTATGGGTAGAGCTTCAACATACAAATTTTGGGTAAGAACACAGTACAGTCCGCAACACTCTGCCCGAGTACATGCACATGCAAAGCTCTTGGGGAATAGGTATATAGATAGCTAGGGGCTAGATATACCTAGGAGAATTGCCAAGCCATAGCATACACATTTTTTCAAGATTATAAAATGATGCTATTTTCTAAATTTGTACTCATACTTTTCCTAACACAGTAAATGAGAGTTCATGTTTTTGATATCTTTGCAAAATTTGGTATTTTCAGTCTTAAAATTTAACTATTCTCATGGGCAAGTAATGGTGTCTCGTAGTGATTCTATTTTGTATTTTCCTGAATAAAACTGAACACCTTTTTATGGTTTTATTCTGCTGTGAAGTACTCGTTTTTCCCTCCCCATTTTTTGGTTGGATTGTCTGTAGTTTTCTTACCGATCTGTTGGAGCTCTTTATATTTTCTGAATATGAGCCCTTTGTTCATCGTTTGTGTTGTAAATATCTGCTCTGTGGTTTGACTTTTCACTTTTTTTTCTTTTTTTAACTTTTTATTATTTTAAGTGTTTTATTCCAGGACCCATCAGCTCCAAGTCAAGTAGTTGTTTCAATCTAGTTGTGGAGGGCACAGCTCACAATGGCCCATGTGGGGATTGAATAGGCAACCTTGTTAAGAGCACCCCGCTCTAACCAACTGAGCTAACGGGCTGCCCTGACTTTTCATTTTCTTAATGGTATCATTTGAAGATGTTTTTAAATATTAATGCCCTACAATTTATCCATTTTTTCCCTTGTGGTTGGTGCTTTTTGTGTCCTGTTATAATAAGGTTTTCCTGTCCTTGAGGTCATAAGGCCCATTTGTCTTCTAGAAACTTTATTTTGCCTTTTGTATTTAATCTATAATTTACCTAGAATTTCTTAAATTGCATTGAGATCATTGTAGATTCACATGCAGTTGTAAGAAATAATACAGAGAGATTCTTTGTGCACTTTCCCAATTTCCCATAATGGTAACATTTTGAAAAATGTAAAATATCACAACCAGGATATTGGTATTAATACAGACCTTATCCCCCAGTTTTATTTGTAGTTTGTGTGTGTGAATTAAGGCCTATACAATTATCTCACCTATGTCGGTTTGTGTATCCACCACCAAAAACAAGATATGGAATAGTTCTAATACCACGAGGATCCCTCATTGCCTTTTTTATAGCCACAACCATCTCCCTTCCCCAAAGTCGCCATATATGCACAAGTCTATTTTAGGGTTGTGGTTGTGGTTATAAAAAAGGCAATGTGAGGGATCCTTGTGGTATTGAAACTAGTCCGTATCTTGACTTTGGTGGTGGATACACAAACGAACATAGGTGACATAATTGTATAGACCTTAATTCACACAAAGTACAAATAAAACTTAAAAAGAAAATGGCACTTGACCTCTGTAATCTTCCTCCCAAAAACCTATAATCCCAGTCTAATCATGAGAAAAACATGACACAAATTTCAGTAGAAGGGCAGCCTGTAATACATTTGGCCAGTATTTTTCAAAATTATCAAGTTCAGCAAAACCAATAAAAGTCTAAGAAAATGCCAGTCGAGAGGAGACTAAGGAGACAATGATAATTAAATGTAATGGGATCCTGGAACAGAAAAGGAAGAGCAGGCAAAAATTAAGGAAATCTGAATAAAGTATGGACTTTAATAATAATGCATAACTACTGGTTCATGAATTGTTAACAAATACACATTTGTTAACAATATACTCATATATTTCACTTAATAGTAGGGAATAAAAATAATAGGGGAAAATGGGAGGATCTAGTATGGAACTCTAATATCTCCTCAATTTTTCCATAAATCTAAAACTGTTCTAAAAAATAAAATATGTTAATAAAAATTAAACAGGAAATATTTACAAATGAAATACATCTAGAACTTGCCTCAAAATAATCTAGATACTATAGGGAATATGATAGAACAAGATTATTGATAATTGTTGAAGCTGGATAATAGATTGGGGTTCATTACACTGTTCCCTCTACCTCTGCTTATGTTTGAAATTTTTTAGAATAGAAAGTTTAAGAAAAAAGAATAAGAAATCTGTATGTCCAAGTATGGGAGAGAGAAAAAAAGAGTCTGAGAGTAAGTTATGAATAAGAATGGATTTGGAAGGGGAATTTTACTTGTCATCTTATATCCTTCTGTACTATTTATATTTGTATGTGCATGTTAAAAAATACAACATTAATTAGATAACTTGACACATGTCCTACAAAGAAAAGTCTATTCAAATGAATACATTTTAGTTGATTCTCCAATCTCAAGGGGTCTTTTTTAATCCCTTAAACAGAGTAACACACTTCCTTGTAATAAGCAGACCATAACTCCCATGAGTCTCCTGCCTTATGTTTTCGCGGTGCAGCTCACTTACCCAGCATGTGCTTGGAACAGTGTGGAACACCCACTCACTGAATTAAAATAAACCCAATCACATCTTGTTTCAGGAAATGTTTGTTTTAAATAAAATACATAATTTTTAGATGCAAAGAGGAAATAAATCTGCCTGAATGCCAGCCTAGCTTACTGCTTCATAAAGTGGGATCCACGAAAGTGATAATGAAACCTTGGAAGATATTTTAACTGAAAAACCCCAACAGAGGTACACAGAATAAAGCTGCTCAGGATAATAAAAGTGCCAGGTAGTTTTGGGTGTTTTTGGTTGTTGCTGGTAGTTGATGCTGTGCTTCTTGCTTTGCTTTTGTCTGGAATTATAGAGGACTGTGGGGTAACTGCTCCCCTTTTGCAGAGCCAAGGTTCTAAGCAGCTGTTGCATCAGGAAGCCCTTGTATGGGCTGTTTTAGCAGGTTGAGACTCATGGCCTTTCCCCATGTGACAATTCTTCTTACATATGAGTATATGAGGAAAAGGATTTGATAAATAGCAACTACTAAGACAGCATGGTACTCTTGAGCCATTCTCTTCTGAAACAATTTACACGACTTACAACCCATAGCACAGAGGGCAGAGGGGATGAGGAAATTGAAAGTGCTTCAAAATCTTTATCCTGCTCTATACCACGATCCCACTGACCACTTTGCAATGTTTCTATAAAAGCATAAAAAAGGCAGCATATCAATGCCCTGAATAAGAGATAAACTGTTATGGATGTCCCCACTATCTCGGGTATAAAAATTAGAAGCAGTTTCCTCATCCCCAACAGATCTATGACCAGGTATGACCTGAGAGCCTGACCATCAATCAACCTCTCTTCCAACAGATCTACCACTCCAAAGAGGGCACAAGGGCTTGGACTTTCTAAATATTCAAACAATTCAAGTCAACAAAAACCTCACTAGCAGGGGGCTGATTGAGAAACCAATGTAACATCTGATTATTACTGGATAATATCCTCAGTAGCAAATAAAAGGACTTCCACCAAAAAACTTTTTTGAATAGCATGTCTGTAAAGTTCTCAATCTTACACGCATTGCTATTTTAAAAGAACAATCAATTAGTTTAGGACCCGATAAAGAAAAGGAAGTGTTCTTCACCTTTGGTTACAAAGTCCCCTAAATCATCTTAGACGGAACTCTCCCAGACTCTGAGCGCAGTTCTGAGACTTGTCCTCATGTAAATGATAGTTACTATGCTGAACCGTGATGGGTAGATGAGATTGGAAACTCTTCCCTTTCCTCTTACCCCTTTATATACTTGATAATCTGTGGGGAATTTTAGGATGAAGACCACTTTGAAAAAGTTGCCTAAGAGGGGCTGGCACAGTGGCTCAGGCGGTTGGAGCTCCGTGCTCCTAACTCCGAAGGCTGCCGGTTCGACTCCCACATGGGCCAGTGGACTCTCAACCACAAGGTTGCCAGTTCAATTCCTTGAATCCCGCAAGGGGTGGTGGACAGCGCCCCCTGCAACCAAGATTGAACAGGAACCTTGAGCTGAGCTACAGCTGAGCTCCCAGATGGCTCAGTTGGTTGAAGCGCGTCCTCTCAACCACAAGACTGCCAGTTCAATTCCTCGAGTCCCGCAAGGAATAGTGCGCTGCGCCCCCTGCAACTAGCAATGGCAAATGGACCTGGAGCTGAGCTGTGCCCTCCACAACTAAGATCGAAAGGACAACAACTTGACTTGGAAAAAAGTCCTGGAAGTACACAGTGTTCCCCAATAAAGTCCTGTTCCCCTTTCCCAATAAAATCTTTAAAAAAAAAAAAAAAGTTCCCTAAGAATTCTTACACCAAAGGCCACTTTACCTCTTAAGTGGAACACCCACAAACAGGGAGCATAATAATTGGCATAAATAGGATTCTAGCTCTACCTAGTGGCCAATAGTGGGACTAACTCCTGAAATAAGAAATTTGCCCAAGTCGCAAAGATGTGTTAACAGAAAGTAAGGGATGACGTCTGTTAGGTTGAACTAGGTAAAACAAGCGTGATCAAATGTTCAGTCTCGTCTTGGCAGCACTTGTGTTATTCAGGTATGTTCTGAAAAGATAATCAAGAAGAATTGACTATTTCTGTTGTAGAGTTAGTCCCTAACTAAATGTAGAGAGAATTGGCTATTTACAACATGTAATCATATAACAGAAACAGTCCTTCACAGGAAACCCTTGCAGAGAGGAGGGTCTGGAATAGACAAAAAAAAAAAAAGCCTCATAGCCAGGATTGCCAGATAAAGTACAACATGCCCAGTTTTATTTGAATTTTAGGTAAATATTTGTGTTGTATAATTATGTTCCAAGTACCTAAAACTTAAGGATTTTTTGGTTTAACAAATGAGAGGTTGCCAGAGGAGGGGGGTGGGCAAAATGGGTGAAGGGGGTCAAAAGGTACAAACTTCCAGTTATAAAATAAATAAATCCTGGGGATGTAATGTACAGCATGTTAATTATAGTTAATAATACTATATTGTATATTTGAAAGTTGCTAAGAGAGTAGATCTTAAAAGTTCTCATTACAAGAAAAAAATTATAACTATGTGAGGTGATACATGTTAACTAGACTTACTGTGGTAATCATTTCACAATATATACAAATATTGAATCATTGTCTTGTACACCTGAAACTAATATGTTAAATGTCAATTATACCTCAATAAACAAACCCATAAAAATGGCATCACAAAATTATCAAATGGATGATTGATTTGAAGAAGATGAAAAAAAATGCAGCCCAAGAGAGCTCCATGGAGTGTAAGGGTCCATTCCAGACTATATTTCAGTCTTTTATGGGTTCCTCAGAGATCCCTCCAAATGGGTCCTTTAACTACATGTCCCCATCAAGGGTGAATCTTCCTCTGACAGAACATTTATGACTTCCTCTAGTCCCTGGGTGATAAGAGACGACTGGGCATTTTAGTATCTGAAAGTGACAAAATTAAGTAAAAGGCTATGGAATCCACCTGAGATTTTATTCAGGGGGTGTGGAAGAACAATCTGAGCAAATTTAGTGAGAGAGAAAAAAAGTTACTTCTTGTTTGCACAGGATCAAGTCCAATTCAATAAAAAAAAAACTGGCGCAACATACCTACTAGATTAAAAAAAAAAAAACCCAAAAACTAGTAAGTAGAGTGAGAAAAATAACAATAAGAACAAAAATAAGAATAGTTAATATTTATTGAGTGCTTAATACCTGCCTGATACTTTTCTAAGCCCTTTAAATTTATTATCTCATTTAATCCTCATAATTTCATGTGATACTATATTATCCCCATTTGCAGATGGAGAAACCAAAGCACAAAGAAATAAACATGGGCCAAAAATGGTATCACTCATGCTAAAAGCCCATGATACCAAACCTAGATTTAATACCAGTCTAATTGCAGTTTCAACCTCTCCCAGAAACATAATCTTAATCAACTAGTATGGAATTTTCTGGTGAGCACCAGTAATCTGTCACATGGGCCCTCTCCATTCACCATAAAAAGAACAATCTGCATGATAAAAACCCTTCCTCTTCTGTTCCCCCAAAGAAAATTGTCCCTGCCCAAAAACAATCCTTTCTTTGTCAATAGTTCCCTTGCCCCACCCTTCTTCCTATTAAAATTGTCCATTCGGTACAACCCCTAAAGGCTCTTCCAGTTGCTGGATGGGATGCTACCTGATTCATGAACTGCTTAATAATGCCAATTAGATTTCTAAATTTACTGTGTTGAATTTTGTTTAATAGCACAAAGAGCATATATAACTTGACCAAGGTCAAGCAGCTACTAAGTTTTCATAATACTCAGGCATTTCCTTGTATAGAGAATGAACAAAGAAATCTCTCATCAACAAAAACAGGACTATTCTTTTCTTTTTTAGGCTCATGTTTGAATGATTTAAATAAAACGTATGCTGGTGAATGGTAATGCAATATTTTGACTTAAAATAAATCTGTTTGCTCATTTAGATGATCAAAATACGTTTCTCATATATTATATATTTGGTCTTCATCCACAGTTGTTGGCTCACAGCTCCCAAAACCCTCGGAATTTTTTGTGAGGAGAGCGATTAAAGGGGGTCTCTTGTTATGTAATAAGGTGACTTTTGGACCACACCTATGGATAGGAGGTGGTTCCCCGGGGAACCAATCATGTAATTCGAGGGTTGGAACACAGTCATACCCCTAGACCTCCAGGGAGGGGAGAGGGGCTGGAGACTGAATCAACTGGCAATGGCCAATGATGTAATCAATCATACCAAGGTAATGAAGCCTCTGTAATAACCCAAAAGGAGAGTTCAGACAGCTGTGGGACACTCCATGCCCTATCCCTATACCTTGCCCTATGTATTTCTTCTATCTGGTTGTGGCTGAATTAAATATTTTTATAATAAACCAGTAATCTAGTGAGTAAGAATTTCCTGAGTTCTGTTAGCCAACTGACAAATTAAAGAAACCCAAGGATCAGAGACAACAAACCAAAAGCTCAAGTCCTGCAGCCGAAGCACGAGCAGAGGACTTTGACCTCCAGCTGTACCCAGAGCCGAAATCTCGCCCCCACCCCCAAACACACATACAGAACCAAAGGACAAGGACATAACCGGAACTTGAACATGGGAACCCTTTCAGAAGCAAAGGGTCCATTGTCCAAAAAGATTGTGAAGGCATGCGATGTTGACACCTCTTTACAATAATAAATGGCCAAGTTCCAAGGTCCTCCAGTTAAAACTTTACCCACCAGTACTTCTGCATACCTGTTCCCCCTAACACTCCAGAAAAATCTTTAACCTAGTCCAGCAAGCAAGATGAAATTTGAGGCACTATTAGGTGGTCTCCTATCTTCTCGGTGCGTGCCTTCTCAATCAGTAAACCTTTCCTTACTCCCCCCACTTCACCCCCCCAAAAAAAAAGAGAGACAGAGACAGACCAACCCAAGGAAAGGGCCATGGGAACCTCTAATTTATAGGCAGAAGTACTGGTAACAATCTGGACTTGCAATTGGCATCTGATGTCCAAGGTCATTGGAACCTCTAATCTGTAGCCTGTTGGTCAGAAACACCTGGGCTTGTGACCAGCATCTGAAGTGGGGGTGAAGGGGCAGTATTGTAGGACTGAACACTTAACCTGTGGAAGATGATGCTATCTTTGGGTAGATAGTGTCAGAATTGAGTTGAATTGCGTCTTGGTGTGGGGAAGCTCCCGTACCCCATGATGAAATTGGGTTCATGAACCCAAAATTGGTAAGAATTGAGAACACTTGTTCTCTCAGCTTCTGAATTAGAAATGGAAATATGGTCAAATTAAGTGAATTAATATAAATCAATGGTTCTCAAGCTTTAGTGGCCAGCTTACTGAAGCACAGGTTGCTGGGTCCACACCAGAATTTCTGATTGAGTAGATCTGAAACCAGAGGCCAACTCTGAGGCCAGTGCTGCCAGCGCCGCTCAGCAAATAGACCAACACAGGAGTTGGGTCATAGAATAAATGTTTAGCGCACCAGTGGTCTGAGAAGGCAGGTTAACACCTCCAAAAACTGCCTTAATACTCTCAGACCGGCTGGGGATATTTAAGGGAAAATCTGGGCGTTCCTCTAAAGGCTCCATGATGGTTCTGGGGGTCTGCATGGAAACTTCCCTCTGGCAATGGGATTCTCTGGTGGAGTCAACAACCCAGGAACAATGATGGGATTAGCTTGGGAAGAATGCTAGACCAGAGATTGTGATCAATAAGCCTAAGGGTATTAATCATAAATTTCAGGGCAGGGTAATTTCTAAAAGAGGGAACTGGGTGGGACAGGGAACACTCCCAGCTCAAGCAGCTGGGAGATGATGTACTGTTAAGCTATAAATCAAAGGTGAGGCTCGGATGTTGCGAGGGGTTCCAACCAGCCCTACCTCAGATCTGAGGTGGATCTGCAAGGTTGAATTTCTAACACATTTGGAGGTCATGCTGATACTGTTGACCCCGGACCACTTTGAGAATGTCTGACTGTATTACCTAGGACTCTTTTAAGCTCCCTCAAGTTGGATTTTCTCATTGGTCCAGTGGGCATAACAATAGTGATGTGTGGATTAATGAAGATAAGGACGTGGAAGTGCTTTGTAAATCCAGCACTAGAGGAAAATTGGTAGCAATTACTATTATCACACATATGGCTTCGAGAGTAAATACTAATGCTGCTTGGGAAGTGTTGATGTTTGAATATTTTATCTTGCTACAGTAGTCCATATTCAAATACATGGGCATGACAAGGGATTCAAATAATATCAAATGGAATGAAGAGGGGGGAGAACACCTTCCTGTGCGAGAACCCCATCCAATCTGCAAATATAATAAGCTTTCTTATGTGTCCTGCCAAAAATAAAAATGTTCCATTTGTATACACACTGGAGTTGCACTATATGTAAATTTAACTTACTGAAGGTTAGTAAGTAAGAAGTCCCTTCAGTTACCCAAAGTATGAATATCCCACTGGGCTGAGTGTTGAAGACATGTATTATTCCAATACCTAGGCACTAAATGTAAGCAAATTAATTCATGGCATGTTCAACTTTTACAGAAACATCTAAGCTATGAGTTATTACAGGTAATGTTGTACTCACATATTTTTGCCCCAGGGCCTTTAAACTAAAACCCCTTAGAAATGCAAGTACCCTGTATCTCCTTTTACATCCTGCACACATAATTACATTTGTTTAACAAAAATTAGTAAGTTCCTCTCCACAAAGAGCCAGAATCTGCTTCCACAAACTTCTAAACCATGGACTTGTTTTGGCTTCCAGAATATGACAGAATAAGTCAAATGCATCTTATGTTAATGACAAGACTTCAAGATCTTAGACTAACATTTTGCCTTCTCCCACTCCACCCAAATCATTCTTCTTACAAAATTATCTAAAAATAATTAGGTTTCCTGCTGAAGAATATCATTCAAATATTGTTTGCTTTTATTAAATAAAACAATTAATTGCCCTCCCCTAAGAAATACTGAGGTTTTTGCCTGAAGGACATGACCATTCAATCCTTTTTACATTATACTCCAGAAATAAATGGTGACTTACTGGACAACTATATCTGAATTCAAAAGACTAGTTTTCCTTTGAAGTGAAAATTAAATAAACAATGACTACCTCAAAAAATTCCCCACAGCTTGTAGATCTATAACTATACACTTTTTTCTTTCACACCCAGCACAACTCAGCCATCCAAGTACCCAAGCAAAGAGCCATTTCAGAGACCAGAAATGGGCCCCGCAGAACAAAGTGGCCATATGTATACAGCCCTAGCTGTAGTTCCAGGAAAAAGGTTCAGTAACAAAGTATGAGAGCCATTCCAAATAATGCTGCAAAGAACATCCTGGTATACTCATAATTCTGTAAGAGAGTTCCCAGAAGTTATCTTGAATTGTAATGTTGAGATACAGAATGTCAGGAAAACTTCCCAAAATGGCATTATCTTTTAAAATAATGTTCGCCAACTTCAGAGGTGAAAAATTGTATTTGTGTCCATTTGAATTTCTAAGTAAGAGTGAAGCTGAATACTGTCTTTGATGAGCATGTGGGTTATTAGTGTTTTTTCATTGGTGAATTAACTATTGTTCTTTGAGGATTGTTCTATTAGGATTTACTTTACTTGCTGATTGATGAGACCTATTTAACTATTCACGTATTAGCCATCTGTTGGTCCTGATATTGTAGCTATCCCCCATGCCCCAGCCATTTATGACCTTTTTTAAAGAAAAAATATTTTCAATTTTTATGCTCTAATGAATCTATAGTCATCTTTCTCCAAGACAAGGTAGAGATCTACCTTTGCCTTTTAACTAAATGGTGAGCCAGTTATTAGAAACCTTCCTATACTTAACTCTTAACAGTTGGTACATATTTCTTTTCACTATAAATGAAAATTGATAATTCTCTAGTGTTCTGCAACTTAACTTTCCTCAAAATATCTTGGAATTCTTTTCACATCAATACATATAATTTTTGACAGATAATTTTCATTATATGTGTTATATAGTATTATATAATCCCGTTGAATGAAAGTAAAATGATTTAATAAATCAATCTAGGTTATCTTTTCTCCAGTGTTATAAAATACAACACTCAGTAGGGAAAAGCCTCACAGTTTGTATTCTAAAACAGAAACCTGGGGAAGAGTCAAGTAATCTAAAGTAAACATTCATTTTGGAAAGTCAAGTTATGGGACTGGGGAGGAGAACCATCCTGAGGCTGGTGGGGAAGTGCCACCCTGAGCAACTCACACCTTCTCACCACCCATGTGTCATCCTGCTCTGCTGGCGCACCCCACCCATAAAACCACCATCCTGAACACAGCGGATGGCCCTAGGCCCCAGCACTTGATTATCCTCTACCCTTCACCAGACAGATGGGTCGTGAACCCTTCCCTTCAAACTTTACTAAAGCCTCAAAAAGAAAGGAATTGCCCATCTGTTCCCCCTTTTAGTTGCCTCCCCTGCTGCAGACCCAAAGCCCCAGTTCATTCCTCTCTAGCTCCCTGTTTGTTTGCCCTACTTGTCCCCCGTTAAAGTCCATGCCTTGACAGAAGCTCAGGTTAGGAGTCCTTGAGGGCTGGACATTTTCTTTTTTAGCAATACAACTGAACATTATTTAATTTGCCAGTTTAATAAAGTTAAAGCTTATATAGCCCCAATACAACAATAGACATGCTTTGTCTTAAAGTTAGAAAGAAAAGCAAATTAGGTCCCACTTTAGACATCCGCAGTCAAGTTAGCATAACCTTGCGTTTCCATTACTGCTGCAGAGATAACATGGCTACAGGACCTGGCAGAGCCACCTCTCTCTGAACAAACCATAACTTCCAAAGTCTACATGCCTCCTCAGAAAACATTATTACCTGATTAGTTGCTACACAACTGAATGTTTCAGATTTTTCATGTAAGTAACATTCCAGACACTTCTTTACTGAAAATATTCCCTGAAATCCTGAAAATGTTCCCTGGCCACATCTTCATTTTTGTTTTCTCTCTAGAACAGGGTTTCTGGGGAGGTGGCAAAGCAGACACCTTAACAAATGTTTCTGGATTAAATGAACCGATGAGAACAGTGAGGAGGCAAGGCAGCGGGATTAGAAAAGAATCAGGATCTAAACTGAGAACCTAGCTGGAGGGGAGATAAGAACTAAACTACTCTGAGTGGTTCGGAGGAACTAGAAGCTTTTTTTTTTTTTTCTTTTGCCATGTCAAAACAATTTCATTTGCGGTCAGTTGTGAATGTTCATATCATTAAAATGACAACTTAATTTGGTTGTAAGTTTCTTTGATCACTGCTCTTGTTTTTAGAGGTGCTGATGTAACACAACTTAAAAATTAAAGGGATCATCGGCTTACAAAATTGGCTTATCAAATCCTCAGTTTTGATTTTCCATATTTTTAAAAATGTTCTATTATATTTGGCATACAATGGTATATTAGTTTCAAGTGTACACATAGTGATTTGACATTGATACACCTTACAATGTAATTACCACATTAAGTCTAGTAACCATCTCTCACCATGCAGTTATTCCAATATTGATTATATTCTCTGTGGTTTATACTACATATAGAAAACCCTAAAGACTTCACCATAAAACTATTAGAACTAATAAATGAATTCAATAAAGTTGCATGATACAAAATTAATATACAGAAATCTGTTGCATTTCTATGCGCTAATTACAAATGATCAGAATAATTAAGAATTCCATTTACAATTACGTCAAAAAGAATAAAATACCTTGGAATAAATTTAACCAAGGAGGTAAAAGACTTGTACTCTAAAAACTATAAGACACTGAAGAAATTAAAGAGGACACAAATAAATGGAAGGACATACTGTGCCCACAGACTGGAAAGATTAATGTTAAAATGTCCATACTACCCAAAGCAATCTATAGATTCAATGCAATCCCTATCAAAATACCAATGGCATTCTCAGAACTAGAATAATCCTAAAATCCATATGGAACCACAAATATAAACTTGACCCCCAATAGCCAAAGTAATCTTGAAAAAGAACAAAGTTGGAGGTGTCATATTCCCTGATTTCAAAGTGTTAGGTTGGTGCAAAAGTAATTGCAGTTTAAAAGCTTAAAAATTGCAAAAGACCACAATTACTTTTGCAGCAGCCTAATATATTACAAAGCTATAGTGATCAAAACAGTATGGTATTAGCATAAAAACAGACACAAAGATTAATGGAACTGAACAGACAGCCTAGAAATAAATCTTTGCTTATATGGTGAATTAATCTATGATAAGGAGGAAAGAATATACAGTGGAGAAATTGATGAGGCAGAAAAGGGTTAAGAAAAGTGAGCCTGAAGGGGGACTGCCCAGGCATGCATCCCCTCCCCAGGAACCGCCCAGGTTCATCCCCTAGAAATAAATCTAAGATGTCTAAACCTTCATAAGAAGAGGAGATAAGACCCAACTGGTTTTAACTGGTTTTTCACACATGCACAAACTGCCAAAATCTGCCCCTTAGTTGAACTCTAGCCTAATTACAGTGCAGTTAAAATGGAATGAACATTAAGGCTTGCCCTCCCGTGCACTGTTGGCTTTTCAGTATGCATTCTGGGTAAGAGCATGCGCAGAAAGAAACCAGTTATATAACCAACATATGTCAATCAAATGACCTCAGTCAATATATCATATCTCTTGCCATAAGATTTCCTACACTTTCCTATATAAGAAAAAGC
Organism: Rhinolophus sinicus; assembly: GCF_057876585.1. Classification (NCBI taxonomy): domain Eukaryota; kingdom Metazoa; phylum Chordata; class Mammalia; order Chiroptera; family Rhinolophidae; genus Rhinolophus; species Rhinolophus sinicus. Next base: position 73,470,296 of record NC_142502.1, on the reverse strand, counting down.
TAACCTGAAATTAGGTGCAGTCCTCTGCCCCGGCAACGTCTAGGCTGGCTTCTTCCTTCTTGAATAAACTTACTTCCTTGCTCTCCTCATTTCAGGGTGAGTCTGTGAATTCTTTTCACCTTTTGCAAATGACCAGGGGTTAATTGCAAAGAAACAACAGAAATGACAGTCTCTTTAGTTAAGTGTTGTTAGGAAAACTGGACTAGAAACTAGACAGCTCACCACCTGCTTAGAACTCTAGGTGGCTTCTTAGCATAGGGCCCTGGGCCAACCTGCCTCCCTCCCTTTCTGGCCTTGCCCCAGCAGCCACAGGGCTCTACTATCAGACCACAGGTCTTCGTAGGGCTGTCCATCCCCTCCACCTGGCCAGGCTCACTACTGCCAGCCACCCAGCTCTCACCCAGAAGTGACTTCCTCAGGGAACCTTCCCTGACCTCCCAGGTCCAATCCCCACTGCAGTTTCCAAAGCACCCTCCAGCTCCTCAAAACACAGCACCTTCATAAACTAGTGGACTCTTAGATCCACATAACTCCCCAAACAGGCTGAAATCTCCTGGAGGGCCATGCCTGCCTGTCTGCAGAGGCTAGTAAACTTTCCACAGCCTATCCAGAAGCCAGAGCAGCGGAGGGCCCTCCTCCCCCGTCCCCATGAGGCCCTTGATCCCGGGAATCCTGGCAATGGGTCTGGGTCTGCTGAGGGTAGGGAGTGAGATCAGTTTGGTTGTTGCTGGAGGGTCCCCACCAGGAATGCTTACACAGGCTGGGAATCTCCCTCTTCCCCACTCCATCCAAAATATAAAACCATTTCATTTGACTCTATTTCAATGTATATTTAATGTAAATATATGAACCCTGGGGAGAGAATGTGAATGTTGGGCCTTGATTTTCTAATCTGTAAAATGGCAATAATATTGTGAGAATTGAGTTAATGCAAGAGATGGAGTTCCCGACTGACAATGAGCATTGGCTATTATTAAACACTTTGTGGCCAAAGGATTTCACTAGGTTGGATTTTGTTTTTATCAGCTGTTTTGTAAGCAGCCCAGGCTTTTCTGGACTATGTTATACCCTAGTTTTATCTCCTCTCCAACTCTCTTTAGCCTTAAAGTCTGACCTTCCTTAGGGCACTCATCTCCATTACAATGAAAGCTCCTTTTACTTCCCATAATCCTTTCACTTAGCCTTGGTGGGAAACTAGATAAGAGCTTCAAACTTAAAAAAAAAAAAAAAAGGGCAACCAAGACAACCCACTTCTTTTTAACTATCAGGCTATTCCAAAACTTTTCCTATGAATTTTCTCAAAGCTTTGTTTGTGTTGTTCTAGTTTGGGGTTGAACAATCTTCTGGCCAGGGCATGTATGAGGTTTACGGCACATTCTTAAATTTCCAAATTTCGCCACTTTGACACAGATGAACCTAAAGCCATTTTCTACACTTAGAAGCACTGCCCTTAGGATAGAATTTCTAGACTTAAAGGGCAAGGGCAGTTTTCAAATGCTTCAATCACACTGCAGAATTAGAGTTCACAACTCTCCAGTTTATAGTCACACATACAATCATTCACTGCCAACTGACTCTTTGAAGGGTGCACTAGCTGAGGGTAATTTGAGCATGCCACAACTGTTGGTCCATGAAGCCGACTCTAGCAATTAAGTACTGAAAACAGGAAGACTGTTCACCTATCAGGGAAAAAAAAAAGTTTGCCAGTTGTTTCTGGGTGAAGTTGTAGGGAAACAGGCAATCTTAAATATTGCTGCTGGGGAAATTATTTCAATCCCTTAGAAAGGCAAGTTGGTAATATCTAGCAAAATTATATGTTCTTCCTCTTTGGACCAGCATTCTCCTTCTGGGAATTTAGCCTACAGTTGTTTGATGGACATGTATCATTTGTCTCTTGCAGAAAACAGCTCATTGTTAGTTTTCTCTACCACTATTGGGTCAATCTCTCCAAGAAATAGTCAACACTTGTTACTACTATGTGTGATGCCTGTTCTAAATGCCCTACATATACAGAGGGTGCCAAAAAAATGTATACACATTTTAAGCAAGGAAAAAAAAACTATTAAAATTGTAATAATATATACCAATGACAAAAGATGAATGCATGTCATGTGTATACATTTTTTCGGCACCCCGGGTATTAACAGCTAAACCTCATAAATTTACATAGAGTCAGATGCTATTATCTTCAATTTGGAGACAGATGGTGTCAAACAATTGGCTGAGGTCATAGGGCCAGAAAGTTCCCTTAAGTGGGACTCATTCTGGTTTTGAAGTACCAAGGAGTCTCTACTAGGGAAAACTGTAGTCTCCATGCTATGACCCCTCAACCAACAGGAGTGAGCCTTACCTACAGTAATGCCTTCACCTACTCCCAATTCCACTTACCTTTTGGGGGCCTAGTGCAGCAATTCTGTAAGTGTGGAAGAATCCCAGCGACCCACGCAAGGGGTCTGTGAGGTTCTCCTTTTCCACATACTTACCTGTAAGGTTGAATTTTCTTCAAACTCCAACCTAAATATTCTGCAGCAGATTGCAGATGAGAACCCAGCTAGCAGTCTACAAGGATAAAAAGCTGCTATACTGGGAAGGTACTGATGCTTCTATATTTGTTTTGGAGAATATATGGTTTTCATTTTACACATATTATGTTAATCTACTATTGGGTTATTTTTAAGAGTCCAGGTCAGTTCCAGACAACATCACCTTCTCCCCTAGATTGACTGGTTTTTTGGTCAGAGCTGCATCTCAGAACTTGGCTCCCAGACCCATGTTTTGTTTTTTTTTCACCTTAGCCTACCATGTTCCTGGATCTCTATACCTAGCTTCGAGGGTTTCAATAAGGGTTAAGTACAAGGTCCATCTTGGCTGTGATGTTATCTCCAATACTTCAACCATATGTCAAGGAACTATTTATTTAAAATTTTATTCTTTAATTAGCAACCTTGGGGGAAAGTCACATCAGGACTCAGAGGCAAAGGCAGAAACCCAAAACCAGTTGTTTTCCCTTGTCAAGTTGGAGCAGAGATTAAACCAGGCCAGACCCACTCCAGCTCTGGCCACAGCCTACTTTCCACATCCTGGTCCCAGGTAGTTGGTTGCAAACTGGCTTCACTTCATCGAAGGGCCTAGCTCAAGAGCATTCATGGCTTCCTCAAGTTTGAGCATCCCTGCACCAGAAAGCAACAATAGGTGTTTGTGAGGAAAGAGGGTAAGAGCCTGGACAATTCTCAACCTCTTTCAAAATTCCTTGTTGGGACTTCTTGGCCAAGCGTTCTGATCCTAGGATTCTCGAGAACCTCAGAACATGGGGCCACGAGGCCCATTCCAACATCCTCCCAAGAAGCTGGGGGTGGAGGTTAGGAACTGGGTTGCGATCTCAGATAGCCCTACCCTGTGAGGCCATCCCCGGGCCACCTCTCATCAGGGTCCCTAAGACCGACCCACAGTACTACCGGAGGAGTCTCAGGGACAGGCCAGACACCAAGGGCCTCCAGGCGATGCCAGAGGTGCGGGTGGTGGTTGCCAAAGGGGAGAGAAATGGAGGGGTGAGAAGACGAACTGAAGGAGAGGGAGCGAAGCTGTCCACACGCCACCCAGAGCACCTCCTAACCGGGCTCTCACCACGCTCCTGCCTCAGGCGGTGCCTCTCGGCCATGGACTGGAGCATCCACTTGGTCCGGAGCTTGTACAAGTAATTGCCGTAAACCACGACCTCGGTGAGGTCCGAGGATTCCAGAACCTTCAGCTCGAGCATGGCTTTGCTCACTTGCTCGATGTATGGGATTCGAGATCCGCCTGGACCTGTTTGGGGATGAAGATGAGCGCCCCAACCCCCGGAGGCCCGAGGCCGAAACACCCACGTCAAGGCACCGGGGTCAGGACTGGACTCACTCACCAAACATGGCTTCCAGCAGCCGCGTCTGGACCTGAAACACCTCGGGATCTTTCAAGTCTTCGGGAACTTTCACCCATGGTGGGATATCTCTCCGTTTTGGCAGCGTCCCCATCTTGAGGGCCTCGAAAGCAAAATCACGCTCCGACTCCGGATGGGCCTAACACAGTCGCCCAGCTCCACCACGCGCGTGAAAATTGAATACCTGGGCGGGCCCAGTCCACAACCAGGCCCCGCCCCGGAAGGCCCCGCCCCCTACCTGGCTGCCCAATCCCGCGCTCACAACGCGCCGCTCACCTACCCGCCTGCGCTTTAGGCAGGGGGGTGGCTTCGATCGCGTTACCTTCTCCCGAGCACTGGTGGGCCCAGCTGTCTCGGAGCTTACGAGGGTTTCCACCTGCATTGGCTCGTTTCTTCTGCACCAGAAAAACTGGGTTTTGGGAATGCGTGGTGCGAAGGTGCTGGTAACTTTTCTCGTAGGAATGAATGGTTGGACCTAAACTTGGAAAAGTGGGACACCAGGTTTGAGGGTGCGAATCACCCGGGAGCTGCCAAATCGAGTTCCAAAGGACGGTCTGTTACCCCTTGGCCTAAGGGGACCAGACCGCAGGGCTTCATATCGCAGGCAACCCCCGCAACTTCTGGGGACTCAGGAGTAATTCCTCCCATTTAACAAAGAGGAAAACGAGATTCGAAAATTCATTATCTTCAAGGGACACGGTTCGAGTTCCTTGAAGCCCCTGAGTCGGGAACTTCACAATCTACCCGGATTTTGAAGCTCATCTGTGCCCTGCCTAGCCACTCCAGCCCAAGCTGTGTGGTCCAGCTTCTGGCTCTAAATAAACTTGTTTTATTCATTTAAAAAACATATTGCTTTAAGTGATGCACTAGAGTGACCCGATGAGGGCATGATTTCAATGTTTTAGGGCTTCCTAGATGGAGATAAAGCTGGCTTTTCCCTAGACCAACGTTCTGGTAGCAATCTAATAGACCCTCAGATGGCTGTTATGACCACTTCTTAGGGCAGATTTCATCACATTCAGTCAAAAACGGGGGATTCTTTTGCAACCACTAGTGTAACCAATTTTCGTGATAAATGGCTAAAACTCTCAAATGAAAGTTTACTAAGAAGCTGGATATTCAAAATGTCTGGAAGTCCTAGTCCGCAAATTATGAATTACAAAGGAGACAATGTTTCTTTACTAAGGAGACTTGAAGGGCAGGTGCGACCTTAACCAAAGACTAAAATTAGCATCACCAATAATAGTACAAATACACTCCTGATTTGTCAATGTCATGAAAACAAAACAACAAAGCAGAAGACTATTTTATTCATAAGGAGACAACTACTGTGTTTCCCCGAAAATAAGACCTAGCCGGATAATCAGCTCTAATGCATGTTTTGGAGCAAAAATTAATATAAGACTGGGTATTATATTATATTATATATTAGACTGGGTCTTATATTAAAATAAGACTAGGTCTTATATCAATATTTTCTCCAAAAGACACATTAGAGCTGATGGACCGGCTAGGTCTTATTTTCCGGGAAACACAGTAAATGTTATATGTGACTCAAATCCTGAATCAAAGACAGAGAAAGGACGTTTCAAGACAGTGGAGGAAACTTTAATATGTACTATATTATAAAGTAGTATTTGATTCCACGTTCTATAATACAAAACTTCTAGAATGTGATGTTTTGATAATATAAGAGAAGGTTCTTGTTCTCATGAGAAACACGCTGAAATATGTAAAATATTAATATCTACAATTCATTTACAAATAGATTGGCCCCCTAAAAAATGAAACCCCATCATTTTCTATGTATATACCAGATAGAACCAGTGGGACAAATGTCAAGTTGGTTCTTGGTGAAGGATAAACAGAACTCTTTCTACTTTTCTGTAGTTTTCAATTTTAATGAAATGGGGCAGATGAAGTACTAGTGTGTCAGGTAGCTAATAAAAAGTAACTTTGGGAGGGGAAAAAGTGTAACCCATCTCCCCAGTGAGGACTTCCCATATCATGCTTTCTAAATCACACACACACACACACACACACACACACACACACACACACACACCATTTTTTTGCCTGGAAGTTCAATATAGTGTTTAAAGAAGCAGATAGAGGGGTGCAGGAATTGTGTCCAATGTAAGGGTATTAAGAGGAAAGCCTGCAAAACTACACAGTCTTGCTTTAAACTTGTAAAACTGTGCAGATTTATGGGATAAACAACCAGGACTCACATTGATGACTCAAAAAAATATGACCATCAAAATTTTTTCAATAGTAATGATTAATGTCCCTTCTAAGAGCTAATAATGTACAATAACATCAGTACAGCTGTGTCACATTAGCAGTTTATAAGAGCTCACCCATTTCCCCACTTGTGATTTTCAATTGTTTGCCTTGCCATTGGGATAAGTAACTAAGGCTACCTCATTGCTTTTTCATTTACACATTTTGAACCTAGAATCTCAGATTCATAAATTGCTGGTTTAGGGAACTGGTTGGAGACTGGTGTGATTCACTTATCAAGGGGAGTTAGATCCCCCTCCCTGGCTCCTCCTCAAAAAGGTGCTACCACCAACTCCTTCCTGCTTGGGGGATACCTACCGTCATTTTGTCTCATCAGAAGAAACTATTTACGTGTCTCCTGACAAACCCTTAACTTCCCTGCCTGATCCTAAGCAACTGCTGTGCATATGTATGAGATGAAGCCACTAAAAATTCACTCTTAATCCTAAATATTCCCTGCCTGCAGCTTTTCATTTGAAGCAGGTAGGAACCCCATCCAGAGGCTCTGGAGCAATCACAACCTCTGTAGCCTCCCTTTCTCCCACTCTGAATGCTTGGACTGCTGAGCCTGGGAAAGTGAAGGTGGACAGTTGGCTGGAAGCTCACGGATGTCCTCCACCACCCACCTCAGAGGCAAAGCAGCTAAGGGCTGGGTGCACTGAACCATTGGTGTCAGAGGCACCCAGGGCTCACCCTCTGGCTTTCTGGAAACTCACTGGAAGTCCTAGTCAGCTATACCTAACCGGGGATCCGGCTTCCTTCCAGCCATCCACTCCTAGGCATGGCCAGGTGGGCCGGAGGAGACCCCGGAGCAGATGGCTGGTCCCAGTGTCATGCCTTCCACCCCGAGGACACACGGCTGCCTTTTATCTGGACCACTATCCAGAAAGGGCCTCAGGGCCTCTCTCTCTTGTTCAAGATGCCCCTCACACTGAACCGGAACAGAAAGAAGGCTACAGAATGTTGGAGACGCTGCAGCAGGAAAGGCAGTCTCTACAACATTCATTCCAAACCTTTCCTTTCTCAGGAAAAAGCTGCTGCCCAAGGCCGGCATCTCTTTGGCCAGGGATCTTTTGCCAAGCCCTGAGAGTTTCGAGGAAATGGTTCCCCATGCCCAGAGCACTCATAGCAGCCAAATACCCTTGACCAGTCCATCTTCCTCTTCCTTCCACCTGGTGCAAGGTTCTAGCCTATTATCTTGGATCTTTCCAACAGTTGCGCTGGGGAATGACGTACAACCCACGTGAGCTTCGCGCTTGGGGCTAGGAACACAGCCACAGAGCCCAGAGACCACCTTGCCAATCCGCTCAGGCTCTTTGGCTTCAGCAATGAGTCTTCTCCCATCCGGGTGCTCACCTAGAGAGTTCATGGCTCATTAAAGTGCCGCAGTTCATTGCCCAGAAGGAGAATCCAGTGCTAGGAATGCACAGGCCCCCATCACCAGAGCAGGGACCCCACACCGCTCAGGTGGGGAAGGAGGAACCGACTAATGGAGGGTGCGTCCCGACATGATTCCCGGCTCTAGCTCCTCAGCTCCTGAAGACAGTGTCCCGTCAACGCCCGAACCTAGATTCCCTGGCTGGCAGGAGCAGAGGAGTTGGGTAGCAGAAAGAAGCCCATGCCACCAGCCCTCACTTCCGAAGCGGTTGTCAAGGTGCCTGCGGGCCATGACCCGCAACAGCCACTCCACTCGCTTCCTGTGCATTGGTGCCGATAATGGTGATTTCCAGGTCGTCCAGCAGGTCTGCCACTTTCAAGTCCAGAAGCACCTTATGCCCCCTCCAGAAGAGCCCAAGGAGATCAGTGCCCAGGCCTGAGGAGAGCGGGGCCGTGAGCTAGCTGGAGCCCGCAGCCCCGCACATCCCCCAAAAGGCCGCGGGAGCAAGCAGGATTACTAGCCAGGGTCTGTGGAATGGAGCCCACTGAGCCTGGCTGTAAGCATTGCTTGAGACTCAAGGAAGGACCGTGATGAGGAAAGCGGATGCGAGGTCCACCGCAGGGGAGAGGCCCCTGCCCGATTCTCTCTCAAAGATGCACCCCAGCGGTGACACTTCATCGTGCGTCACCCGCGGACTCTGTAAGTGCGTGGGCTGCAGCCACCACTCACACTTGTGGAGTTTCCTCGGCCGTGGGAGCACGGGAGGATGATGTACCTCCATTCCAAGTCTGCTTCTATTTCAACTTGGTCTGCCTTGGCTTCCGCCATGACCTGGCTGTGGTCAGAGAAAGGACGAGCTCTTTTGGTGAGACTCCTGGGAAACATGGGACCGGTGATGGAGCTAGGCGCTGTGGTTCAGAGCGAAACCCGCCCCTTCCAGGAGGCCTAGCCTATCCAGACAGCCCAACGTCAAGGCTTGTTAAGGACCCTGAGCAATGACAATCACTGACTGACCGACTCTCTGCTGCAGGCCTACCCCTGCTTGCCTAACACCTCCGGGATTATCCGGGACATCCTGTTTCTTCCTCACTGTAACCCATGGGCGAGGGGGGGCTCAATGCCTCCGCATCTTGAAGCTTGAGGGGAGAAGGAGGACTGCCTGGCTAGAACAGGAGAGTAAGAATTTTCCAACAGGATAGATTGTACTCTTCCGATTTACATCTTATTTATGAAAGATTTTTAATTGCTTCTATACGGCTCTGTAATATTAAATCCAAGTTTACTATGAGATTTTGTTGGCTTCTATTTATACACTGCCTTGAATAAATGAGAAGACCGTTTGGCTGATGAACCATATTTGGGAGTATCTCCTTACTATAAGATGGATGCCCACAAAAAGAATTATGGATGAAAGGACAGGATAATTTTTAATACTCTAGCTCTTTATTAACCTAGTGTTTTTCAAAAATGTCCCTTGAACATTTGGATTGGATGCTTGAATTGGCAACAATTTTTGTCCTAGATTTCAGTTGTTACTTTATTGTAAAACATTATTTTCAAAAAGAATTTGGTTTTAATTTTTACTTCAACCAACTAGAATCTGTTGTTCCCTGGACTTTCACATAATGCACCCTGAAGTATTAGACATAAGTGCTCCTCAAGCTTGAATGTGTAAAAGAGTCACTTAGGGATCTTGTTGAATGCAGGTTCAGTAGGTCTGCAGCAGGCCTAAGATTCTTCATGTTTAACAGTTTCCCAAGTAATGCTGATGCTGCTAATTAATGGATCAAATTTTGGGTAGCAAGGTTACGATACCTTAACTATCTACCTAAGAGCACATCTAGAAGATAAAACTCAGTAGACAGAAAAGTGTGAGGTAATTAGCAAATTTTCTAATGAGTGCTCGCTTAAGCTCTATATAACAACTTGTGTTGTTTTAACATCCTGGGCCCCATACCTTTTCAATAAGAGGGAATTCTTTAAACAGCCTGTCTTATCTCTAACCCTACCAGGTCCCTCCTCCCAGTCCCCAAATAAAAGGGGGACTACTCATTACCATTGATCAATTGCCATGGAGCAATGTGAGCCCCAGAACTGGCAGATATTCTGATTTTGTTAATGAAATACCCATTTTTATAATGTTGGTACCTGATTCAAAAGGTAGATTGAAAAATGTGTGGGTAAAACAGAACGTACTTGTGGACATCACCAGGCCTGTGGAAACCAATTAGCAACCTTCAAAGAATGTTGTGCCTTCCAGGTCCACCTATGTCCTCAGCCTCCAGGAAACAGTCTCCTTCCAAAGGAGCTAGCTGTGAAGCTTCAAATCTAATCCCTCACCTCTTTCTCTACATCTTAGATACTTCCCTACCTTCAGAGGTACATCACCCCCTTTGCTCCCATCTTGTCCTCTACCATTTCTCTCCAAATTGATACACAGGCTTAATGCAATTCCTATCAAAATGCCAGTGAGATTTTTTTTATAGATAGAGTCTAGATTATTTTAAAATGTATATGAAAAGGCTAAAGATTAGAATAGCTACAATAATTTTTTGGGATAAAAATCAGTCTGCCTAAATTTAATTGTTATGACATAGCTATAATAATCAAGACTGTGTGGTATTGGTAGATTAAATGTAAAATGTATAGCTATAAATACTTTAGGAAAAACACAGGAGTAAATCTTTGGGAACCAAGGCTAAGCTAAGAGTCCTTAGCCTTGTCATCAAAAGCTCAATCCATAAAAGCAAAAATTGATTAATTGGACCTCATCTAGAGTAAAAACTTTTTTTTGTGAAACACCCTATTAAGAAGATGAAAAGGCAAACTATAAACTGGGAGAAAATATTTGCAAACCACATATCAAACAAAGGACTAATATTGAAGAATATATAAAGAACTCAAAAGTCAAGAGTAAAAAATTAAATAATACAATTAGAAAATAAGCAAAAGACACGAAGAGACATTTCACTGAAGAGGATATACAGATAGCTAACAAGAACATGAAATCATCATTTGCCATTAGGGAAGTGTAAATTAAAACCACAATGAGAAATCATTATACAAGTATCAGAAAGACTAAAATAAAAAATAGGGACTACCCCAAAGCTGGTGAGCTTTCAGAGAAACTAGATCTCTTATACATTGATGGAGTGAAGGTAAAATGGTTAGGGTTTCCAAATTCCCGATATTTTGGAACCTTCAGGAATTGAGAATGGGAAATTGTATTTCCTGAGAATTCTCGAAATAATCTTTTTTATTTAATTTTCATTGATCATCTGTAATAATAGCTGTAACAGTAAATGTTAATAAACAGAAAAGCCGTAGAGAAGGTGGGGCAATCGGGGTTCGTGGCCCCAGCGCAGTCTTTCAGAGGTTTCAAGACACTCCTATATGTAAAAGATCAACGCAAAACTTGAGTAAATAAAATTTCTTAAATGGAGGTCGACTGGAATTTCATGACTAATGTATCTCTTGCCCTGAGCGCTAAACAGGGGTCACTAAGTGTCATTTTGGCTAGGTTTCTGTTATATTTCAGGTTTTCTCAAAATATAAACAATGTAATTAATACAAACTTTATTTAACCAAACCTTATAGTATACAGTGAGTTTTCACATACATCACACAATGTATTAACATTCCCAATCTCATTTAAATATTTTATTTATTAAATTAAACATTAATAGAAAACAAATGCAAATATTCTTCATTTGAAATTTAAAAAATACTTCAAGCAGTTTTTATTTGTCATTTTTAAAATGAAACTTTAAGGAACAGAGCATTAATTGGCTGATCAGACAATCATGATCTTCGCTTTGTAACAAATATACTTGATGTGGGAAAATTTCTTTCATTTTCTGTAGACATTGGTTGAATTATGAGTGCATCTTCAAGTTGGGAGAGAATGCATTGCTTCATATAAGCTCATTTCCTTCCTTAGAGAAGCAAATATTTTGTCTGCATGCATAGGGCTAGGCTTTGATGTCAAAATTGATATTGCTTTAGTCAATTCACACTTCAGATCTGATTCTAATTTAATGTCAGAATTCTCTGTAAGGACATCCTTTATTTCTTCTCTTGGAACTTCTGCTGTAAATGTTCCTTTAAAAAGTCTTTCCATTAATGACTTTGCCAATCGTGCAATTTCATTCTTACTTGACAAGGCAAAAAATTCCTCTTCCATCTCACATAGACAACTAACATTGTTCAAGTACTTTGTGAGAGATACAAGATCTCTAATTCTACATTTAACCAATTCAAATTTTATTTCCTTTAAAAGTATTTGGCTCATTGATGAATTCTGTTTTTCTAAATTACTGAACAGGAACTTAAAAATTCCTTCACTTGTGAGAATATTAGCTTCTCTATTACTTAAGGCTTCAACTGCTAATGTTACAGGTTGTAAGCAATTCAACATACCTCTCAATATTTCATAATACTCTTCTTTCCATAAGTGATCGAGTGTGGTTGGTAATATCAGCCATCACTTTGTGTAAAAGATTCATCGTGGAGAACAGAAAACAGTTTGTATTTACACAGAGAAATATTTATTTTCACAACCCAGGATTTGACTATAATGTCATATTAAGGTAAACTACCTTAGATTTCCTTAGTTAGTTCACCTGAAGATGACTTTGTAGTCAAATCCTGGGTTGTGAAAATAAATATTTCTCTGTGTAAATACAGTTTTCTGTTCTCCATGATCAAATGTGCTCGATTTACAAGAGCTAAAATTAGCTGGTGCCATGCGGGGAGTCACGTCGGGTCTTTGGTCCCACTCCCCACATAAGAACACAGGACACAGTGAGGCCAGAAAAGAACACCCACGGAGCTCATAGATAGGGGAGTCACCACTACACTCTGGCTTGTGGCTGAGTTGGAGACACAGGAAGCAGGAGCCACAGAATCCGCAATCCACACTCCGCACTTGCCAGCCACCCTCTGCTTGCTAGCCCCCATTTTTGCTGCTAGCATAGCCACAGCAGGTATATTAGTGGCCAATGGCTCACTGCTTACAGCTGACGACCAACTAGCCACAGCTGATGGCCATCCAATCACAGTTTACTACCTAAGACAGCACCTTTCTACATGAGGCCAAGAGTCTGGAAACTGCTCTCTGGGGCTCTGTCCCCACAGTGGTCATGTGATATCTGATTCTGGTGTCACGTGTGCATCTGGTGGCATGTAACATTGTAACACAATGTAACTTTAGATAGTGATAAATGGGAAACGTGTCTAAGAGATACATTGTGAGTAGTACGTTTTTTTTCCCATTGTGGGTATTACTGGGTTCAAGGAGCCGATTTTCCCGATTTCCCGACCAACTTTTCTCAGGATTCGGGGATGGGAAGGTGAAAAAAATTCCCAAGAACAGGCAGGAAGGAATTCCCACCCGGAAACCCTAAAAATGGTATATTAAATCTGGAGATAATCTGACAGCTGTATGATTAAACATAGAGTTACTATGTGATCCAGCAATTCCTCTCCTACATATACACCGAAGAAAACAAAAACATTTATGTCCACACGGAAAACCTGCACATGAATGTTCATAGCAGCTTTACCTGTAATAGCCAAAAGCTGGAAACACGTAAGTCCTTCAACAAGTGAAAGGTTAAACAAACTGTGATACATGAATCCCATGGAATACTACTCAGCAATAAAAAGAAACAAACTCGCTAGAAGCAACAACTGGATGAATCGCCAGAGAATTATGCTGAGTGAAAAAGAATAGTGCTAAAAGTCATATACTGTATAATTCCTTTTATATACCATCCTTGAAATAACAAAATTATAAAAATGAAGAACAGGTCAGTGGTTGCCAGAAATTAAAGAGATGGTGGGGATTCCCCTCCGGCATCCAGACCGTACGCACCACCTGCTGTTGGGTGCGCTCAGCTGTCTCTGACAGGTTAAGAAACCGTGCTTCCCGGAAAATAAGACCCGGTCTTATATTAATTGTTACTCCAAAAGATGCGTTAGACCTGAATGTCCGGCTAGGTCTTATTTTCGGGGAAACATGGAAGAAACTGGAAATGTGGTGGCCTCTGGGGAAGGAACTCAGTAGTCAGGGTTTAGGAGGAAGTGGGAGACTTAATTTAGCCTTTGAATACCTTTTTTACTCCTTGAGTTTTTGCTTTTTTAATGTATTTAATTAGATTTTTTGTTAAAAAGTTATTCCAGCCCCTCAGGAATGATAAACTTATCCCATTAGAACTGTCTGACAAGCACCCGAGTCTCCACAGATGTCAGTTTGCTTCTCTGAGGATATTGTCCTGTAGTTGGATCTTCCCTCCCTCTCTGGAGGTCAGCCTCTCCCTCCCAGCGCGCTGGGAAAAGAGCTGGGCTAGAACCCAACCCACCTCCGGGGAAGGCCCCAGTGCACCTGCCAGATCTCAGGAAATTGCCGGCTGCTGCGGAGTGTGGGAGGAGAGGCCTGGTATCCAATGAAAAGGGCGTCGGTGGGAGGGGCTTGCCCAAAGCCCTTGAAGTAAGGCCCAGGCCCAACTACAACCTTGAGGCTGGCAGCCCTCTGGCAGCTCCTTGCGAGGCATGGCCACCCCAAAACCGTTTCCGACGCTCGTGCAGCTGGAGCAGCGGGAAGGGACACTATTCCAGGTGCTCGGTAACCTTACCAAGCGGCCCTACTGGTTCCACAACGAGTACCTGAAGACTCCGAAGACAGTTCACCTCGAGGCGTGGCTGGTGGAAGCAATCTTCGGTGAGTGGCCCGAGAGGGGAAGCCAATGCGGCCTCCTTCCCCACTCCTACCCCTCCCCGCCCCGGTTGACTGCACCCCAGGAGAAGCCTCTCCTGTGGCCCTGGCCGCAATCCAGTGCCCCTGTGGCTTGCACATCCCGTTGCCGCCCCTTCCCAAGTCCCATCCCTCATGGCCTCTTCGCCTCCTGCGCAGGCCCTGGCGGAGAGCACATCCCGCACGTGGAGTGTGTGTCGCAGACACTGCTTCACGTTAATCAGTGGGACCCCGAAGGCGACGCTGAGATCTTGGTATTTGGTCGGCCTTCTTACCAGAGGGATGTGTCCAAGATGATCATGAACTTGGCTTACTATCACCGCCAACTCCGGGCGCAAAGTACGGGCCCTGGGATGAGGGGCACCCTGAGCAGACCTTGGGTTCCTTGGGAGGGATCATGCCGCTTCCCGGTCTTACCTGGGCAGCGGTCTCAATCTCTTCGTCGCCCGGGTGGGGTGTGGGTGGCCTCTTTGCAAGGGAGCTAGAAGGCCAAGTTGACCCCGTGCTCTCAGATTCGGGGCGCCCGACCCCGCAGCCCGTGCGGATGACTCCTTTTGTGGAGAAAGCATGAAAGAAGACACAGGTGTGATCTCTTCACACTGCTCTTTCAGGCTCACAGAAGGACGCTGCCCTGGAGACCGGGACTCAGTGGTCTCCGGACACTGTCGGGGAGGCCGAGACCAAGCTGCCCCTGGTCGCAGTCCAGGAGGCGGCCACCCAGCGCTCCCCCGACGCCGCCCGCGAGGCAGCCACCCAGCGGTCCCCCGACGCAGTCCGGGAGGCGGCCACCCAGCGGTCCCCCGATGCTGCCCGCGACGCGGCCACCCAGCGGTCCCCCGATGCTGCCCGCGACGCGGCCACCCAGCGGTCCCCCGACGCTGCCCGCGAGGCGGCCACCCAGCGGTCCCCCGACGCTGTCCGCGAGGCGGCCACCCAGCGGTCCCCCGACGCTGTCCGCGAGGCGGCCACCCAGCGGTCCCCCGACGCTGTCCGCGAGGCGGCCACCCAGCGGTCCCCCGACATTGTCCGGGAGGCGGCCACCCAGCGGTCCCCCGACGCTGCCCGGGAGGCCGCCACCCAGCGGTCCCCCGACGCTGCCCGGGAGGCGGCCACCCAGCGATCCCCCGACGCTGTCCGCGAGGCGGCCACCCAGCGGTCCCCCGACGCTGTCCGCGAGGCGGCCACCCAGCGGTCCCCCGACGCTGTCCGGGAGGCGGCCACCCAGCGGTCCCCCGACGCTGTCCGGGAGGCGGCCACCCAGCGGTCCCCCGACGCTGTCCGGGAGGCGGCCACCCAGCGGTCCCCCGACGCTGTCCGGGAGGCGGCCACCCAGCGGTCCCCCGACGCTGCCCGGGAGGCGGCCACCCAGCGGTCCCCCCATGCTATCCAGGAGGCGGCCACCCAGAGCTCCTGCGACACTACCCTGGTACCGGTTCCCAGGTTATGAAGGCTTCTCAGGGCCCAGGAGAGAGACCCAGGCAAGTTTCATGTGGAAACTTATCTCTGGAGCCCTATTTTTCTAGTTCCTGCTTTTGCGCAGAAGCTGGGAAGGTGTGGGTTGTTATTGGTTCTTCCACCTCACCCCAATGTTAAATACGTGTAAACAGGAATCTAAGTTCTAAGAATCGAATTTCCATAATAAAGACTTGAACTTCCCTAAGGTCTGTTAATTGGCTGGTAGAAGGAGAGCGAGAGGCATATTTTTCCAGAAGCCAGTATCTGCTCTAGGCTGCTTTCTATCTATGTCGAGGCAAGTGAGACCTCAGATTTCTCCCCAGGCACCGCAAGTGCTTCCCTGTGCTCCTTATTCGCACACCTGGCTTTTCCGCGAGAGGCCTCTCAAGGCTATCAAGTCCGTCCTCACTTGGGAAACCTCTCCAAACCTGAGGTGTTTCTATTCAAAGTGACCTGGGATGCGAAAACTTGGTTCCAACAAGGCATGCGGCTGGGTCTATGGTGTCGCTGTAAGCAGCGACTTCCCAGCTCTGGCAACCGTGGGCAAAGGGAGTTAAGTGGGAGAGCCAGGGCTGCTCTGCTGTCGTCCTCAAGTCTAGCCTGTGTCACCCGACCCTCAGTGAGGTTTGACGTGAGTAAGAAGCAAGCAGTGCTGGCGACGACTCTTCCCTTAGTAACCACAGCAGCAAGCTGTGATGGAGCCCTCTTTGTTACTTTTAAATTGAAATACATTTGACATAAAACATTGTGCAAATTTAAGGTGTTAAACACTTTAATTTGATACATTTACAAATGATTGCCAATGGTAGCCATAAGTAGCACCTCTATCACATTTAGTGTCCTGCTCCACGCGGCTAGGACAGGGATGCCCTTGCTAGAAGAAAGCAACAGTTGACAGCTGGGTTCTAGGATGAAAAAGCAGTAGCAGGCATCAATCTCAGAGTTATGAAAACTTTCATTTAAAAATTCAAGGAAACCTGACTTTATAAAGACCAGGGGAGTGGTATGGTATGCCTGTCATGGACCCTTTGGTTAACCACTAACAGGATCACTCCAATTTTAAATAAGCATTTATTTTATAAGGGAAATAAAGAGGCAAAGCTGAATTTACAATAGCTTATTAACTATTTTTAGAAGAGGCAAGAAAAGCCTAAGTGGAGTGAACGTTAAACATTTAACATTCAAAATCAATGCATACTCAAAAGTTTCAATTGAAGCTTTTTTGGTTTTTGAGGCTAGTAAGACTTGATTTTCCCCCCCTCTTAGTATCCATATGACCAGAATGTCAGATTCTCTCCTTTACAAGAACGATTACTGAGCAGCAGATAGCAAACCAATGGAACATTTAGGAGTCTCTGTGATTCTTCCAAAACTTTTGACAAAAACACCCTACACACACACACACACACACACACACACACACACACACACACACACACGATTTTGTGAAAGTAAATGGTAAGATACAGTAAACATCCTTGGTTGGAGATTGGAGGGAGCCAAGAAAAGGGAGGTTGAACTTCAAAATAATTTAGGTGTGATGACACATAAAATTCTTTCTGCATGTATTATTTTTAAGAAACATATTAGATTCTCCTGAAAGCAGGGCATGAACCAGGGCCACCAAAGTTTTCACCCAGATCAAAGTCCCCAGACCTCCCTATCTGGTCTCTCAAATGTACTCTTACAGGAAATCACTTTTAACAGCTTAACTTGTACTTTTACATAATTGCACATACTTTTTTTCTTCCAGCAGCTTGATCTTCCTAAGTATGGGTATACTTTAACCCTTCCCTTACTACTGATTAGCTTGTTTCCCAGATTTCTCAATTACAAACTGCTGCACAGAATTCCTACTTACAACTTTGTGTCCGTGTTGGAATATTTCTATGAGAGAACTTCCTAGAAGTCGAATTACTGGGTTAAAGAATGAGCACCTTTAAAATTGTTATATTGCCAAACTGCCCTACAAAAATGGCCATACCAATTTATTTTCCCACTATATGGTATGAAAGCTATACTCACCCAAACTCAGTTACCAATCTATTTTATGTCCATGTGTCACTTTTTAATTTTTTAATATTTATCCCACTGTTTTAACCATGTAACTTTATACAGCGTTTTCACCTCTGAAAGGGAAGCCTACTCTCACAGTTCAATTGGCGGTCTTGGTAATTTGTTTTCCAGATGCAGCAACTTGTTAAAATACATAAATCATTACGGGAAAAGGTATATATAGATATCGCTTCCAAAAATACTGATTTTATTAAGATACACTAGAGTGCTTATTTTAGTCTTTAAATGACATATACATTATATATGCATGGAAGCATGTCTTTTGCCAATTAAACGAAGGTGGTGAATTAGATGGGGAGACTGGTAACTGAGGCCCAAGGCAGTCAATGGAGAGTTGTCAAGGAACAACGGCAGAAACTACAGGAGTCTACAAACAGTGACTCTGTTTTGTACA
The DNA here is from genome assembly GCF_057876585.1 of Rhinolophus sinicus. NCBI lineage: Eukaryota > Metazoa > Chordata > Mammalia > Chiroptera > Rhinolophidae > Rhinolophus > Rhinolophus sinicus. The sequence goes on along the minus strand of NC_142502.1, from coordinate 73,452,040 downwards.
TTTTTTGGAGGTAAAATGATTGATAGCTAGTGAAGTCAGTCTGGACAGTTTTTTTAAGAGGCTGATTAGAGGCATCAAAGATAAAAGTTCATTGTTGATACAATCTGTAGAAAATTTCTGAGTTAGCACACATGACAGCCTGTCTCCAGGTCTTCTTGCAGCACCAATTTAGTTAAGCCAGGTTGCTACTACCGTGTTTCCCTGAAAATAAGACCTAGCCGGACCATCAGCTCTAATGAGTCTTTTGGAGCAAAAATTAATACAAAACCCAGTCTTATTTTAATATAAGATCCAGTCTTATGTACTATAAGACTGGGTATAATATAATAACAGGTCTCATATTAATTTTTGCTTCAAAAGACACATTAGAGCTGATGGTCTGGCTAGGTCTTATTCTTGGGGAAACACGGTATTTCCCCTCATCAGAATTTCTCAACTCCACACTTTTGATCAAAACAAGGCCTTTTTAAATATCACTAAGAGTGGGACAAAAAACAAAAACAAACCATTTGCCTCCTGATGTGATGCACTGAGGACACAATATGATTTATCTAGTATTTTTGCAAAAAATGTATAACCTAGATCTAACCATGAAGAAACATCAAAAATAAAACCAGGATTATAAGTGAAGGAAAGAAAACTACAGTTGGTCTGAAAACAGCGACTTCTCCTTGCACACTGAGAACAGGGTCAACTGGTTGGCAAATACTGTGTTCCCCTGAAAATAAGAACCAGATAATAAGCCCCAGCATGATTTTTCAGGTGACATAAGCCCTAATGCGTCTTTTGGAGCAAGAATTAATATAAGACCCGGTCTTATTTTCGGGGAAACACGGTAGTTTAGGGCAAGCAGTCTGTCTTTGGGCTCACTAAAGTTATCAAAGAATACAATTTTAGTTGTTTATGTATTCTGTGGAAAATCTTGAGAGTTTAGTCGTGGAGCAATGTGACAGGCTATCTCTGTTATGTCTGCCTGTATACTTCTGTTAAGTACCGCAATTTAGTTAAATTACACTAGTGCATGTGCACTAGTATTTATCTTCATGGAGTTTTTCACTAGACAGCTAGGAAAAGCCTTTTTTACAGCCTTCCCAAGTCCTTCTGAAGCACCTGTATAATCAGGCTTTAAGGACTCTCACCTTACAGCATCACCCCCTTAAAAAGTGGTTGTGATTATAATTAGAATTGCATTGAGTTTTTAGATTATTTTGGGAAGAATTGACCACATCTGTACAACACTCTAATTTACCTCTGAAGAAGACAGTATCTCCATTTATTCAGCTGTTTTTCCCTCCTCGCCTCCTTTTTCCTCCATTGTCCATTTCATGTTTATTCACAGATATTTCAATTAAAGGAACAAAGTATCTATATTTTATCAGAAATAAGTTTTCATTAATCTAAGATAGAATGTAATGAGTTAAGATTTTTATAATCCCTAAGGCAAAATCATCTAAAAAAATAATAATTAAATGGCATATAAGAATTTAAGGGTGGCCGGTTAGTTCGGTTAGAGCGTGGTGCTACCATGTTTCCCCGAAAATAAGATCTAGCCGGACAATCAGCTCTAATGCGTCTTTTAGAGCAAAAATTAATATAAGACCCGGTCTTAGATTATGTTAGATAAGACCCGGTCTTACATTACATTATGTTAGATAAGACCCAGTCTTATATCATAGTAAAATAAGACTGGGTCTTAATTTTTGCTCCAAAAGACGCATTAGAGCTGATTGTCTGGCGAGGTCTTATTTTTTGGGTAAACTGTAATAATACCAAAGTTGCCGGTTGGATTCCCGCATGGGCCACTGTGAGCTGCGCCTCCTTAAAAAAAAAACAAAAAGAAAGAGTTTAACACAAAATCATAAAAGAAAAAAAAAAAGAAAAAAGACATAAGATAGGAAACAAATAGCAAAATGGAAGACATAAATCCTATCATTGATAATTACATTAAATTTGAATAGACTAAACCCTCCAATCAAACGATAGAGATATTCTAACCAGATAAAAAAGCCAGATTAAAAAAACTACATTTTATATTATTCTGTTTATATTAAATGTTCAGAAAAGGAGACTTTGTAGAGACAGAAAGCAAACTGGTTCCCTGGGTTTGGAGACAGTAGTGATGATTGACTGCAACGGGCATAAGGAAACTTATTGAAGTAATGGAAATGTTCCAAAACTGGTTTGTGGTGATTGAACTATACACTCAAAATTTTAGTTATGTAAATTGTAACCAATTAAGCAATTACATTTTTAAAAACTGTAGTGCAATAGCACCAATACCCAAAGTCTCTAAAATGAATATTCTGACTGGATAAAGACATAGGACAATTGGAACCTGATATATTGCTGAAAGAAATGTAAATTGGTTCAATCACCTTGATAATTTGAACTTATGCATACCCAATACCCAACAATTTCAACCTTAGATACATACTCAATTGAAATGCATATATGCATGCACCAATAGTCATGTACAAAAATTTTCATAGTAGCACTATTCATGATATACCCAATAGGAAATAACCAAAATGTACATCAACAGAGTAGAAAACTAAATTATTGTTTATTCACACAATAGAACTATAATTACAACATGGATAAATCTTACAGTAATTTCATTTATATTTAAATCAGAATAATTACCCTTGGGGAAGATTCAAGTGGGAGCTTCTGGAATGCTGGTAATGCTTTTTGTTCTCTGGGTATTGGCTAAATGAATGTGTTCCCTTTGTACTGTCTGATTTTATGGTCAGAATTTTCACACTTTGGATGTGCATGTTTTTGTATGAATGCTATGCATCGATAAAACATTTACTAAAATAACAGAAAAAAATATCTGGAGTTATGGAAAGCTACTTGAAGGTAATATATGGGCAGTGAGATTATTTGAATAATTATTTTAATATTTATATAGTGCCTTATTTAAAAAGAAATTAAGCATGTATGCATATCATCACAAAAATCAATAATGCTATTTTTATTTTGAACGTGGTACTAGTTAAATATTTCTATCTTAGCAACTTGTTAGAAAAAACATGGTCTTTTCCCTCAATAGAACGAACACTGGTTTCTTCACAAATTAAGAGGTATATTCTATACAAGGAACTCATGCAACTGAACAACAAAAAAACAAACAACCCAATTGAAAAATGGGCAGAGGACTTGAAGAGACATTTCTCCAAAGAGGACATACAAATGGCAAATAGACATATGAAAAAATGCTCAACATCACTAATCATCAGAGAAATGCAAATCAAAACCACAATGAGATATCACCTCACCCCAGTCAGAATGGCCATCATCAACAAGACAAATAGTAACAAATGTTGGAGAGGCTGTGGAGAAAAAGGAACCCTCATACACTGTTGGTGGGAATGCAGACTGGTGCAGCCGTTATGGAAGGCGGTGTGGAGGTTCCTCAAAAAATTACGAATAGAATTGCCATATGACCCAGCAATCCCTCTCCTGGGTATCTACCCAAAAAATCTGAAAACATTTAGAGATAAAGACACGTGTGCTCCAATGTTCATTGCAGCTTTGTTTACAGTGGCCAAGACATGGAAACAACCAAAATGTCCTTCGATAGATGAATGGATGAAGAAGTTGTGGTATATATACACAATGGAATACTATTCGGCAGTAAGAAAAGATGATATAGGAACATTTGTGACAACATGGATGGATCTTGAGAGTGTAATGCTGAGCGAAATAAGTCAGACAGAAAAAGCAGAGAACCATGTGATTTCACTGATATGTGGTATATAAACCAAAACAACAAAAGAACAAGACAAACAAATGAGAAACAGAAACTCATAGACACAGACAATGGTTTGGTGGTTGCCAGAGGGTAAGGGGGGTGGGGGGTGGGGGGTGGGGGGTGGGAGATGTGGGTAAGGGGGATCGAATATATGGTGATGGAAGGAGAACTGACTCTGGGTGATGAACACACAACGGGATTTATAGATGATGTAATACAGAATTGTACACCTGAAATCTATGTAATTTTACTAACAACTGTCACCTCAATAAATTTAATAAAAAAAAAAAAAAGAGGTATATTCTAATTCCTCTTAAAAAGAAACAAAAACAATGAGAAATGAGTCTAAATTCAGCTTCAGAGAAAAATAAAAGCAAGTGTGAAAGTAGTGTAGAGGTAAGGATTTGAGTCTTAGAATCAATGTTTTGGTCTAAATTTCACACATCCTAGCTCTGTGACCTTAAGCAAGTTTACTTATGCTCCAAGCATCCTACTTAGGTGCCTGGCACAAGGGCTTGTATGTGATACAAGCTCTAATAAATAAATACCGGGGGTGCCAAAAAAATGGATAAAAGTGGGCATTGCTCAAGCAGTAGTTCACCATAATCAGAAGTGTCTGGATGCTGATGGTAACCACTTTGAGCACCTCTTGTAATTGCAGAAGTCAATCATGACTTGTATACATCTTTTTTTATTGCTATATACTGAGTATTACAATTTCAATAGAGTTTTCCTTTCGTAAAATGTATATACATTTTTTTGGCACCTTCTGTATATCGCTAATATTACCCCAAATTCTGAAAGGTAGAATGACAAGGCAACCACCCTTTTTAGACATTAAAATGTTATAGAATAGTAAAAATACTGTATTGGCATATGGATGAAAGGGAACACAGAAAAACCTTATAGTTGTTGTATTAGTTTGCTAGAGCTGTCATAACAAAATAACAGACTGGGTGGCTTAAACAAGATATTTATTTTCTCAAAATTCTGGAGGTTAGAAGTCCAAGATCATGGTGTTAGCAGGTTTGTTTTCTTCTAAGGCCGCTCTCCTTAGATTGGGGATGGCTGTCTTCTTGCTGTGTCCTCACATGGTCCTTCCTCTGTGCTCAAACCTATCTGTGTCCATATTTCCTTTTCTTATAAAGACAACAGTCATTGGAAAAAAGCCTACCCATAAGACCTCATTTTACCTTAATTACCTCTTTTAAAGGTCCTATCTCCAAATACAGTCACATTCTAAGACGATGTGGATTAGGATTTCAACACATTAATGTGTATAAAGTATGGAAGGAGTGTGGATCATTTAGCAATTTAATTTTGGATAATTTTTGGGAAACTGGAATAAGTTTTAAGCATAACCCTGTTCTTCCAAATAATAGTCCAAAATGTTCAATGGTTTTGGAGAAATCCCAACAGGAAAAACCTGTAGGCATATTTATTTATCAAATTTCTTCAGAATGCAAAAAAGCAGGAGTTCCTAAGCTTAAAAGGGGTGAGGATGAGGGGAAATCACCCAGAACACGTAACTGGTTTAACTACATACAATAAACATTTTTCACATGCAAAAAATTTGAGAAGCAAAGGGATAAAAAAATGTTAGTTATAATGGACCATTATTTGTTACAAAAGCTTATACAGATAATAAAAATCCTTATATTCAGAGTTGAAAGAAGTAATGATAGGAATGAATAAAGAAAAATGTAAACGTGTTTTACAAAAATGTGAAGCAAAGTAGGTACACAATTAGTATCACTTGTAATCAAAGAAGCACATTTTAAAAGATTTGTGTATGTGTATGTTTAACCTATGTATATGTTTAAAACCCTCGCAAATGGCTACAATCTATTACCGCTAAGGGGTGAAGAAACTGAGTTAAATGAGCTCCAACTTTGTGTCTGAAGCCATAGATCTCTGGTAACCTCTCAAAGTGGAGGCAGCAAGGGGTTTGGGGTTGTTTTCCACAAATTGGTCATGGCATTGTAACTGGTAATGGAAAACCCACCCAGCCCATGTAGGACACTTGTGCAGGCCTCAGGGAAAAAGGAGACAGCTGGCTTGGAGGTCAGATGCCTTCCATGGGCCAAGCTGCCCAGGACTCCTACTCTTCTCTGGTGAATCACAGCACCAGCAGGATGAATGTTGATCACCTCATTTAGTGTTGGAACACCCATCCATGTGCCCAAAGGAAGGTTCCACTCTAAGAAAATCAGCAGCTTGAAAGTGAGAGCCTCAAAGAATCATTAGCATTGCCTATGGAGCTTGTTAGAAATGCAAATTCATGGACCCAATGTACTAAACCACAATCACTTAAGGAGCCTAGCAAACAGTATTTTAGCAAGTTCTCAGGGTGATTGTTCCACACATTAAAGTTTGAGAACAAATGATGAAAAAAAAAAAACAACAAAGCAGAACTGACCCTTCATCTCTTCTCCCTGTGCTTGAGGGCCTGACTCTGACCATAATAATCATAGAAGGGTTAGTAATTTCAAAATGGTAGAAACTAAGAAACAAAAAGAAAATCACTACCTCTCAGGCCTTTTACCCACGCTACACATCAAGATATGAACAGTCAGTCAATCTTTTGTAAATTTACTTAATTTTAAGCGAGCAAAGATCTTTATGCCATTGGACAAAAAGGAAATTCATTTCTTTACTAGATGGGCACCTACAAACTCACACTGGCATCAACATAATCAAACCATTACCCATCAAAGCAAAGGAAAAAAGAAATGTAGGGATTTAAGGATACTTGCTTCTCTTCAACTTTAATAGCAGAAGCAGGATTGTTCTCATAATGCTCCTGACAATACTTATGCAACAGGATGCTGGTCCGTATAGAGACCTGATGCGCGGGCCTTCAAGAACTCCTCAAGTTGTTTCATCTTTTGAGCTGCATAAGGAAAAATACTCGCTGTTTCAAACTACTCCATCACTGGGGGGTTAGGGGAAAGTGCTGGCAACATCATTTCTCAGGCTGGAGGCTCTGAACCTGGGATCTGGAAATAATGGGTAACCAAGCTGAGGGTGGCATGAGCAAGCAGTGATAGGCCTGAATGCGTAAGATGTCATCTTACTCTCCCAAGGTCTTACTTGGATTCCTCTCACAAAGGGATGCCCAGGGGCTGCGTGAAGCATACTGGAGTTGGGAAACTGCAAAAAGTATTAGGAAGGTAAGAGAGGTTGGGAGGAAGCCAGGTACGGCCAGATGGCTCACCCGTGGCTCCCTCCACATGCAGGTTTTCAGACCCTCACCTCGGGCACGATGTTTCCGGTGCCTTGATGCCAAGCTCAGGAGCACGCTCTTCACCCGATTTTGCACACGGGGCTGTCCAAAGATGGTGATTTCGACAAAGTTCCCGTTGTTTACTACGTCCACTGTCAGCAGGACCTGGTTCATCCACTCTATGTCCGGAATGATGGCTCGGTCTGCGCCTAAATAGAAAAAGTGAGACTCAGGGGAGGAACCGTTGAAGGTCAGGAGGAGCTAGGTTTGAAGGGGATGTCAGCCGGGGAGGGATGAGTTGGAAGCTGGTATCATGGCTTCAAACGTGGCCTGCGAATCTGGGAAAGAGGCTGTGACGTGCTGCTCTGCCGGCTTCTCTCAGACTGTAGGGGCGTAGGCCACCCACGCACCCCAGGTCGCTCACCGAAGATCGAGTCAGCCAGCCATGCCTCCAGGTAAAACACCAACGGGTCCTTCAGTTCCTGCACAGGAAACCACCACGGCCGGATGCGAATCCGTGGTAGTTGAAATGGTAACTTCATTAGCACGTCCAGGGAGTCGGCGGGCTTGCAGTCGTCCCCCTGGGCCACCGCACCTACGTGGTCCGCCATACTAGGACCAGTAGCCCAAACCAAGACCCAAGCAACGCGGGCGGAACTCCAGAGAGGAGCGAGGCCTGTGCCCCTTTTATGGTTTCCGGCCAGCCCCGCCCCTTCCGGCGGAGTCCCATGGCCCTTTGGGGCACGTGGGCCCATTGATACCGGGCACCCAGGCCTGGTGGTTACTCTTCGACCTTGAATTAGTATTTATTTGAGCTCCAGCTGGATCTCAGACGCTGTCTATCCGTGGTTTTCTCTGCCAAATGAGGTATCAGCCTCAAAGGCCTCCTCCACATCACAGTTGTCAACTGATAATCTCTATAAGAGGAGCTAGTGAATCAAACTTTAGTGAATATTTTATTTCTTCAATTTAATTTTAAAATTCAACATAAAAATACGTGTACATTGTTAAAAAAAAAGTCTTGAGGATCATAAATATGTGAAAGTTCTCCCTTTCATGTATCCTCCTTCAATCGCTTACTAATCCTTTTAAATTTTTGTTTATTGTGAATATCTTCTAGTTTAAATTGCCTTTTCACTTTCTTTAAGGTGACTTTCGATGAATAAATTTTTAATTTTAATATAGTCAGTTTATCGTCTTTGTAGTAAGTGCATTCCATGTCTTGCTTAAGAAATCGTTTCCTGCCCTGAGGTCTAAAGACATTCACTATACTTTCTACTAAGAATGCTAAAGTTTCTGTCTTAACATTTAAATCCTAGAATCATTTGGGGTTAATTTTGTTTTTTAAAAACTGGGCATTAGGTAGGGAGATAACTTTGTCTTTTTATAAACTGACCATTTTTTCACTTGAGCCATTCTCTTGAGAATGCATCCAACATGATGCAATTTCATCTATCTCCTTGAAAATTTTCAGACTCCTACATATAGCAAGAGTTAGCCACAAGGCTGGTTTGTGGTAATTAATTATTAGGTGAAGACATACTTGAGAAAGGCAAAATCAAGACAAGTTCCTTTGCCATCCCCATCTGGATGACATAGTTTATTTCTGATTTAGTGTTATTTTGGAAGTGTAGTCATTTGGGGTCCTAGTTTTATGCAGAGACCCCATAGTAAGGTTGCTACACTTGGCAAGCCTCAAGTTTTATTTGCTGACCCCATGCCAGCTTCAAAACTTCAGAATTGCAAAGTTATTAGGAGTTAGTAGAATCTTCTAAGATGAATCAGTTTTATCACTGTTACCTGCAAGTTTCCTGATTTGACTCTGATAGGTGGGGAGTGGGCATGATTTGAATACTGGCTCCAACATTTTCTAGCTGTGTGACTGATGCAAGTTATTAAAACTCTTCTACCAAGAAGACTTCCAGAAGATCATATGCTTTCATTTTGTCTGCTTAGCCCAGGAGGAAACAGTCTGAGGGGCTTTGGATTCAGCCAATAAAGTATGTGAGTGAATTGGTTTTATAATTTCTCCCTGAGAAGTTTCTTCTTCATTACTTCCCTTCTTGTAGTCTTCAACTCTTAAGCTGAAATCTTTATATAATGAAAAATGTTACAAAGCATAATGAAGACATAACACCAATTTTTTTGTACCAAATGATCACACCAAAGTGTGTATCACAGATAGAAAAATGAGGAAAGTAAACTAGTAAGGAGATATTTAACAAATTACCATCAGACTAGAAACAATCATGTGGAAAAGGAATACAATAAAGGCCTAATAGTTCTGACCAATAGAGTGCATTCTTGTAATGTTTAAGAGCATTTACAAACAGTAACTATACCATACTAGTTCTCTTGGATGGATGGATGGATGGATGGATGGATGGATGGATGGATGGATGGATGGATGGAGAGACATTATATCACACTACTAAATAATATTCAAGTAAAGTAAGAAATGAAAAACATCACTGACAAGCTCTTTAGAATATAAGAATAATTTACAAAGTACATTTTAAAAACATTTTATTATGAACAACATACATTCAGAAAAAATCTAGTTTCAATCCCTTCTCATCTATCCTGTTCTCTCCTTCACAATATAGTTAACTATTAATAGATTTTGTATTATTTTTCTATTTAAAAAAAGTACACAAGTATCAAAAGTTTTGCTTTTACTTTTTTGTAATATTGCATATAGTATTTTCTTGTATTCTTTTCACACCAGCTTTTTATTTTGAAAAACTTTAAACCTATGGAAAAATTGTTAGAACATTCAATTTACATTCTATGCCTGTCATTTGGTTTCACCAGTTTTTAATATTTTTATTCATTTATTTTATCTCTCTATCTATATATAACTTTCATACACTATTTGTAAGTTGCAAACATCATGACACTTTATCCCAGATACTTCAACATCACTTCCTAAGAACAAGGGCATTCTCCTATGTAACCATCTACAATTATTCACTCAGGAAATTTAAATTGATCCAATATTGTTGTCTGATATACAGTCCAATTTCAGTCTTTCCAATAATGTACTTTATGGCTTATATTTTCAAATCTACTGTTCAGTTAAGGAGCATGCATTGCATTTACTTGTCATGTCGCTAGTCTCTTTTAATCTAGAATCATTCTCTGTTGTTTAATCTTTAATGACATTGATATTTTGAAATATTTAAAATTTTTCATTGTGGAAAATTTAAAACATACACAAAAGTAGAGAGGGTAATATAAATGAATGACCATATACTGATCACACAACTTCAACAAATAACTGGTGAATTATCTTGTGTGGAAATAAACAAAGACCAAAATAAAAGAAAACAAAACAAAAAAGAAAAGAAAAGAAAAAGAAAGACCACCCAAATGGGAACAAGGAAAAGCTACGTATTCAGTGTTTGCTGTAGTGCAAGGGAGTCAGATACTGTCACTGTGTTTCTCAGAGACTCAAAGGCAGGCACAGGAGTGGGAAAGATTTGAAGTAGAAAAAAAGGAAGGCTTCAGGTATGACTGAAGAAGGAGTGTATTGGCATGGGGAGACTCCAGGTGGGCTAACAAAGGGGGGAATTTATGTGATTGGTTAGGGGTACATATTTGGCTTTCTCCAGTTGGTCCTAAGTTGAAATCAAGGGCAAAAATTAGGGAAGCTGTCATTACTAATCAAGTCCTGGCCATTTTGTGTTGATAGCCATAGAGGTTGTCTGGCTTGCTGGACTAAGTGCTGCAGATTGTGGGTTAGAGTTCTATTTTTATATTTGGTCTGGACATTGTCTGCTTATATATTCAGTCTGTCAGTCCCTACTTTTGGCCATTCTCTCATTTTCGAGGGGTTGACCAATTCAGGGAAAGCTAGATACCCATATCTTCACTGCTTAGAGATTGTTCAGTTGTCCTTATAGTCAACCAGATCGCAAGATCGTCTTTCCCTTTTTGTATCATCATTGAGATCATCTGTTGGAGAGTGACTATGTAGAAGCATTTAAGACTGCATAGAATATGTTAAAAGGATATTCAGAGAGCTGTACTTGAGATGAATATTTTATTGAGCAAGAAACAAACTTCGCAAAAAACAAGTGGCTTGAAGCTTGGATCTCAGCAGTTATAACTCAATTTATAAAGTATGAATAAGGAAGTGCATTGTTTTGTATTGTGACTGACTATTAGAACCTAAATTCCTTTTAGGGTAGTAGTACTAAATAAGCTTATTTGTTTGTAGCTGATTAGCTAGGAAGCTATAACATTATGCTGAAGAAAGCTTAAGTTTTGTTTAAAGTCAGAATCATCATTTCAGGGAAATCAGGACAGTTTCAAGTTTTGGTTATGCAGCTATGAGTGTTTGGTTAAGGGTATATTCAAACTGTGGCCTCCATTTTCTGTTTAACAAATGCAAAGGGTCAGCCTGACTACTATGACAAAAACAAGAACAATTAATAATCCATATAAAATGCTTTGGAAGCAGGAATTTTAATTGCCCCACCTAGGCCAAGAAAACAAATCCCATAGACAATACAACCTTCGAGTCACATAGCTTTTTCCTTAAGGTGATATATGGCTTGTTCCACCTTGCCTGTTTCATTGATCCAAGTAAAACAAGAAGTATTACCCATGGCACAGATGCCACCATAATCAGCCAAGAAGAAATAAGCAGTACAATTGTCCATCACTACTTATGACAGTGAGTTATGACTGATCTCTATTCCATCTAGGGCAGAGGTGGTATCACTAATAACTTATGCAAAAGTTAGTGATAGGCTTCTTCTAGTCTTTTCCATTTGTATGGTTCCTACTGATGGAACACTGCTCTGAGCTCTCATAAACAATGAATGAGTCAGTAATTTCCCTAGGAAATGTGCCTGAAAAATCAAGAATGGCCTCATTTTGGAACTCACGTCTAAGTCAGAATTTCCAGCCTTGATGATTTATAGAATCAGGGTCTCTGTGTACAGACAAGATTCAGAATACTGTTCCTAAAGTGCATGAGATGTTAGTTTGAGGCATATAGGACCAGGCATTCTGGCCACAAAGGAAGTAATCTCTAGTAGGGACACATGGAAATCCAGGAAAAAGGAAGTTCATGACATGAAGTTGGGACCAAGGCCTTACATTAGCTAGATTACACATTTGGATCTCTGTTAGTCGCTTACAAGTGGTATTTGGCCCGTTGCCCTATAAAGATTGTTGAATCAAAATATAGAATTACCTTGGGTCAACCAGTAAATTATGATAATTTGTTCTTATTCTGGAAGAGAGTAACACTAACAAAGTCACAGATTGATTTGTTTAAGGTCAATTGTCCATGTAGGAAGTGAAACACCATCAGCTATAATTCTTTTTTTTTTTTTTTTTCATGGGGATCTGGCGATGGCTAGCACATCCAGCAGTCACTATGAGTGAGGTCAGTGGTTACTGTTCAGGATAATCTAAGAATGGCATTAGAATGAGTATGTTCTGACCTAACAATTATAATAAGGAGGGGGGGGGAAGAGAAAAGGGGCAATTTATGGGTAGATGACAATAAGGGTCTATAGAAAATGAGAAGAATGATTACAAGCAGGCAGATAAAAAATGAAACAGGAATTAGGTAGGTGTCATGGTCCAAACAGCAGACTAACGCTTGTCTGTGGTCGTCTGTTTGTTCCAAAGGTCTGGGCCAGCTGTCTGTTTCCCAAGATTTGCTTCTGGAGGATCTCTGAGATGCCTGAGTTGGAGGTCCCATATTGGAGTTGCTTTCCAGTTGTGTGTAATTGTGAATTGCTATTTTAGTTAACAGTACCTGATAAAGGCCCTTCCAACAAGATTCAGAAGCAATTTTTCTCTGTTATTTCTTCAAATAGATGAAATCTATTGGTTGAAGTTCATGAAGAGGCTGTTTAGGAAGACATGGGGAAAGTGGTCTTAACCTGTTGTTGATGGAACTGGGAATAGCACATGAATCCCTTACAATATTTTGCCATATCTGCATGCATTTGGCAGAGTCCAGTATTGGAGATGAAAAATCTAAATGCATGGGCCTTCCAGTTTCCAATTCACAGCAGGATAAGTAATGTGTCCCTAAGGGAGTAGACTGAATGAGCATAATGGCTAGTGGGAGTTCCTTTGGCTAAGGGAACTCAAGGGTTCCTGAAAGTTTTGCGAATTTTAATTTTTAAGAATATTGTTGATCCTTCAACTTTTCCAGAAACTGGAGTTTGTGAATAAGAGATAACATCTTACAAAGTTCTTTAATAATAGTATTTGTAAAGTGTTTGCCTCAATCACTTGATATAAAAGTTGGGATGCCCCAGGTTGGAAAAACAAAATCAAGCAGCTTTTTAATGACTGTAAAGTCTATAGTTTTTCAGCAAGGAAATGCTTCAACTCATCCTGAAAAACATATTCAAATCCCTTACAGGGTGAAAGCTGGATAGTACATCTGAAGGTGCTCAAAAAGCCCTTGATGCTTTGGTTCCTGGCCATGTCCCACCTTTACAGTTTTTTGTTATTGTTGTTGTTGTGGTTGTGGTTGTGGTTGTGGTTTTAGGATTATGTTGTTGACAGGTGACACATAATCTGAAAATAACTTTAGCTGTCTTTTTAAAGTTTCTCTATCAATGCTGATTTAAGATAGTAACCAATCTGTCTATCCCATGATGGATAGTTTCATGGAGAAATTTAGCTAATATCTATTTAACATCATATGGAGCCATCAAATGGTCATCTTGAGAGTAAAAATTTTTGCCATCTGGGCTGATTTTTCCATATTCTAAAGGAAAGATTAAATTAGTGATAGCATATCCAGCTTGATAACCTACACTTTCACTTTTGAGGTATGCTACATCAACAAATAATATTAGGTCACATTCACAACGGGAGCCTCTAATAAATCTGAGAAAGGTACAGAATATTACCTACCTGAAGTAAGACAAATCACAGTATGATCCCTTCTGATAGAGGCAGGCGAGTGGCAGGATTCAGGGTATTGGAGCAGTGAACGATAAGTAATGTGAGAGGGACACTGTAACGGAATTTCACAAGATGTTAAAAGGCTGTTTGAAAAGTGTGTGTTCTCTGTCACTAGAAGTGTTTGTACTGTATGAGGAACCATTTAGATGGAATCAGAGCCTAGAACTAGTTCAGCGGAAGCATCAGTTTTGCAGTGGCAGCTATTGCCTTAGGACAGGGGGATAAGCCTTTGCTGCTGGATCCAGGGTAAGACTATACATAGTAAGCAATGAGCTTTTGGTGGTTCCCATGAAGTTTATTAAAAGAGTTTGTCTAGATCACTCATGTAAAATTACATAAATCGGTTTTTGCACTTAGGGATACCTAGGGAAGGAGGCTGTCAGAAGCTCACCTTACCTGGGGGGGGGGGGGGGGGGAAGGCAGAGAGAGAGAGAGAGAGAGAGAACTGAGCTGCCAAGTGTCTGAGTAGCCAATTAAAGCAACAAGCCAAAAAAGAGTTAAACCTTTAATCATTTACTGCAATTGTATAAGCAAGAGGCTGAAACCAAGGAAGTGCTGCCTCCCACTGTTCCATCCAGTCCATCAACACAGGACTGTCCTTTAACTCTTCAGATTAGTGATGAACCCTGAAATAAATCTATATGCAGCTAGAAAATGGAAAGTCAAAGCAAGGCTGGGACATGAGAATACTTGTTTTTCTCCAACTTCCAGGGTTAGAACACTAAAAGTATATAAATATTGGGTAAAATAGAAATATGTGTCTACATCCGTGAAATTAAATCTCTTGATTGGGTTAAGGTTTTAAATGTTTGTTGCTTCAGAGACACAGCTAAATCTTGCTTTCCTGAAGGTATGGCCTACACAGCTGATATTCAAGTTTTCTCAGAAATTGCTATTTGAGAATGAGGGGGTGGGCTGGAGGCAGAGTCACCCAGGCCCAGGTGACTCTCAGGACTCAGCAACATGCTCTCCACTATTTGAGGATGTTTTCCTATCTGTTTGTTTAATGCTCTTGTCCAATATTCATTTTATTTTACTTTTCCTTAACCATCAGCTCTTGGTATAATACAAAATTTCAAGCATTTTAAAATTTCATTTACAGAAGTTACTTATGCCCTATTTTACTTTTACAGATTGCTGGAGGTGGAAGGGGGTTGCTCTTTTTCTAAAATCATGTGTTCACAGTTCATTTATTTCCTACCATTTGTAAAGACTGAAAGCATTTAACATAGGACTCTAGAGTGCAAATTTGGACATATTTAATTAACTTTATACATAAAATACAACTTAAATATTACTTAAACTTTAAATTCTATACCCACGTTATTCATCAAGTATAAGGGAAGATTAAAAATACTAAACATGAAAGACCTCAAAAAAAAAAGGCAGATTGAAACACACAGCATTCATGAGGTACCCCACAAAAATATGCAAATTCCTGAACAATACCCAAAGAATCTAAGTACCAGGAGGCAAAACAGACCTAAGGGTTAACTTGTTTCAGAAAAGAGGATGTCGAGAAGACCAAAGGTACTTTCCTAATGTTGCCCATCTCTTTGAAGAGCAGGAACTGGTGCTCCCCACCTTGAAATTACCTCTTTTTCTAAACCCACATTTAATAGGACTCCCATGTTTTCTTATTTAGCCCAAAGAGGGGGTCTGCAGAGTTTCTTAGACCTAGGAAGAGAAAACATAGATGTAGCTGAATGGTGATTCTTTCAACCACACCTCCACTACCTTTTCAGGTGTGGAAATTGCCTGTTAGTGGGCCATTCTTCTGTGTCCCTGCCCCTTCTCCCGTCTTTCCAAGGAAGGATAAGGGAAACCATTTCTCGCTCTCGCTCTCTTTCTTTCTCTCTTTCTTTCTCTCTCCTGTTCTTATCCAGATTCTGCTGCATTTGATGGTTTCTACAGAAAAAGAACAGTGGTTTGGCTTGATTAGATGTAGCAAAGCTTACCTCTACCGAGAGGGGGAGGCAGATGGGAATTCTTTGTTCTTGTTGACATAAATGGAATATAATGTGTGTTTGTACCACTTAAGAAGATTCAGTTTTGCTATGAAAAAACAAATAGCCCGTTTGATTCCCACATGGGCCACTGTGAGCCGCACCCACCTTAAAAAAAAAATAAATAATAAAGTAGATAGAGCTTACATGTCCTAAACATAGGAAGAGAGAAGAGCAAAATGAATTAATACATTAATAAAGCACAGATCATATTACCTCCAGGTTGATAGTTAATCATTCCTAAATGTGACACCTATTCTGACTCTGTGTGTTTGCTGCCCAAGAAATGCAGACAAAAGCCATAGCTGCTGAGCAGGTTATGGGTGAGGCACAGGCACATTACAACAATGGCAAGGAGGACTTGCCCCTGTGTCTCTCCAATGAAGCAAATGTGTGCTGGCTCCAGTCACACTACTCAGTCCCCATGCTCACTCTCAACACTGGCCTTGTAATCACAGCATCAGATGGGAAGGAGAGAGACAGAACACAAGGCTACTGAGTAGCAGAACATTAGGTAGTATGATCTTTCCACCCACTTGCACTTATCCTAGGTGTATTAGCCTAGGTGTTCAGGGAATTAGATAAGTTCGATTCATGCAAAGAACTCAGAACAATCTCTGGCTCATAGTATTTTCCTAACTCAATAAAAAGTATTTCCATTATACAGCACAACATACATGTACATTTAGACTCTCTTTGACATTCAGCAGTCAACAATGACCAATTACTCTGAATTCTGGCTCTTGCTCCACTCCCCCCTTTCTCTTTTTTTGGCAATCCTCCTCCCCACCACCACTTAATAGCTGTGTGTGACCTTAGGTGAGATGTATTACCTCTCAGTTCCTTAGTTTTCATCTGTAAATTGGGGATGGTGATAAAAGTACCTCCATCCTTGAGTTGTGAGGATTAAATGAGTTAATACATGTAAAGCCCTTAATTGTGCCAAGCAAAAACCTCAGATAAGGGGCACTACTGTAAAGAACAAGGGCAACAGAAAACAAATATGGCAGATTCTAATCCAATTATATTGGTAATCACTTTAACATTAATGGTCAAAGTATACCAATTAAAAGTCAGAGATAGAGTAGATCAAAAAACAATACCCAACAATATGTTATTTACAAGAAGCTAATTTGAAATATAAAGATATACTACATACAATTGTGGAGGAGAGAATGTTCTGTGACATGAATGCTCTCTGTCCTATGAGGGACCTGGGCCAGAAGGAAAATTGCTTTCCTCAAAACCCCCCTAGAGACTGTCTGATCGTAATTGATGTTCATTCTGATATAAATCAACAATCCTCCCTTATCTCCTGTTATGTGCCAGTTCCTGGAACAGGCGGTTGACCTAACCTGGTTAAGCATAAACTAATTTTCTGTACCTGGTAGCATTCACGTACTAGTACCCATGACTATCCTCCTCTTTACTCTATATAATTCTTTGGTGACTGCCAAGTGGCACAGAGATTCATTTCATCTTGCAGCAACCCAAGACATGCCTCATATGTAAGTTGCCCTTATTAAACCAGACTGGCGTGGCCAGTCTCTCTTTGCCCTCTGTTCATGGAGGTAGATATTCAGTCTCAGAGCTTGTCCCTGGGTCTGCATGTACAAACAACAGTAGTCCCCCTTTACCCATGATTTTGCTTTCCAAGTGTTCAGTTAGAAGAAGAAAGATCTAAAATCAGTCATCTAAGTTCTCACCTTAGGAAACTAGAAAAAGAAGAGCAAATTAAATCCAAAGTAAGCAGAAGAAAATAAATAATAAAAATTAGAGCAGAAATCAATGACATTGAAAAGAGGAAATCAATAGAGAAAAATCAATGAAACTAAAAGCTGGTTCTTTGAAAAAATAAGTAAAATCACTAAAACTCAATCCAGGCTAAAGAAAAAAAGAAGGAAGACACAAACATCAGAAATGAAAGAGGGGACATCACTACAGATCCCATGGACTTTGAAAAAGATAATAAAAGAATACTATGAATAAGTCTATGCCACGAGTTTGATAATTTAAGCAAAAGGGAATAATTCTTTGAAAGACACAATCTGCTAAAACTAACAACAACAACAAAAAGAAATAGACAAACTAAATAGGCCTATAACTATTAAAGAAACTGAGTCAATAATTAATAACTTTGCAAAACAGAAAGCATCATGCCCAGATATGTTTACTGTTAAATGCTAAAAAAGTATTTAAGAAATTGTACCAATTTTCTACAATATCTTCCTGGAAATAGCAGAGGAAAAAATCTTTGTTGTTGTTAAATGATCTTTAATTGAAATATTTTCCTTTGTAGTTCTTAACTAGCTGGGCATTCCACTGCACCACTGTTGATGTCATCTGTGATGTCATGTCTTGAGGGTGGTGGCCATCAACATTGCAGCCCACAGACTGGGCAGTCCCCAAGATCTCTTTAATGGCTCCAGAGAGTTCTCGAGCTAAAGGCCAGCGCTGCGACTGTTGGGCAATGTTAACAATGTCATCAAAAGTGATATTTCCACTGTGTTTAATGTCTTTTTGCTTCTTTCTGTCTCTTGGTGGTTCTTTGAGGGCTTTGATGATCAGGGCAGAGGCAGCCCTCAATCTGGGCTGTCTGTTCCGAATGGTCAGTTTTACTGTGATCCTCACACCTTTCCAATCACTAGTTGTTTTGACAATCTCATCATCAACCCTTTTTGGAGACAGACCAGGGGGACCGATGTTAGGGGCCAGGGAAGATGTGGCACCTCAGATATATGACTTTGATCTTTTTGGGGGTTGAACTTTGGGGGCATGGAGGAGGTGGCTGGTGTCGAATGAACCCAGATTCAGGAGGATGGAAAAAAGTTGCAGCTCCGCCTCCTCTGAGCAGAAATCCGAAAAAAGGGAAAACTTCTTAACTCATGCTATTAGGCCAGCGTCATCCTTGTACCAAACCAGATGAAGACACTGCAAGAAAACCAAACTATTTCTCATGAATACAAATACAAAAATCCTCAATAAAATATTAGCATATCTAATCCAACAAAATTTCTTTCTAAAGATCATTACTATTATCCGTGTCAGATTAAAGATTAGAGAATTGAATTAAATGCATAACACATTTATCTTTTTATATATTTCCCACCAATAGTACTGTAATCCTGTTTGTTCAGAGATTATCACATTAAGAGTTATAATAATACGATGTGAGTTGATCCATTCAACCTGCGGTGGACCAGATTCAATCCTGGGCACAGACCATAGCGCCTAGCATTACAACAGACGTCTACTGTTATGGATGATTGACATAAGATTTGTTCAGACAATTTGAACATCGTAATCAAAGCAGGGGCACTCCCAGCTGGCTTGACAGCCTGGGATATGTCCACACACAGAGCCAGGTTGCAATGATTGGGAGTGCTTCAGGCATTTATTCAGTTTATTTCATTAGCTCTAAAACTACGCCAAACAGTCAAGTCAAGCGTTGCGTTGAAGTTTTACCTCAGGCCAGAGATTTTTAAACTGTGGGTCATCAAATTTGTGGATTACGACAAACATTTAAAAAACTAATATAGGCTTAAATATACCCAAGTGCTACTCACACAGCAATGGCAAATGCTGTTTTGTCAACTTTTTGTTTCAAATGTTTTATGTATGTATTGGGTCACGTTGTAAAAGTGACTGATATTTGAGACTCATGGTTAAAATCGTTTCAGAGACACGGAGACGTGGAGTATCAGGGGTGGGAATTTAGTAGGGCAAAGCACAAAGACCTCCAGGAAAGACTCACGCCCAAGAAGGTACAGACGTCGGCGCATTGACTCGCCCCCGCGAGCTCGCATGGTTAAGAGAGAGGATTGGTCAAACCGTGAAGCCCCCGCCCACAACATCTCGTCCGCCAATGGCTGAGAGGCCACGGAGGGGCGGGGCGAGCCTCGAGCGGGCTCCTTAAGTAGCGGCTGTGTGATGCCCTTGTATAGTAGCCGTGCGACGCACAGCCACAGTGCAGAGCCGGATGGAACGACGTCCGACGCGCCGGATCTTCTTCACGGAACCATGTCTAGGAAAGAAGCAGGCGCCAACGCCTCTTCCTGGGTCGTTGCTTCCCGTCGAAGCTCGGCACTGTCCCAGGCTCCGGCAAGGAGGCCGGCGGAGGAGCCGAATCGAAGAGGTCGGGGAGGCCGTAGGGGCGGCAGAGGTGGCGGCTGGAGGGATTCCTCCGGCCCCCAGCAGCCTGTAGCCGATGGTCCCCAGGAACCGCCGCTCTGCTTTGGTTTGAAGCAAGACTGGATTGGCGTAGTGATTGGTGAGAGCAAGAGGATGGGTGTGCTGGGCAGGGCCAGGAGAGGAGAATGGGTGGGGCCAGGGGCGGAGCCTGAGCAAGGGCACCGCCTCACTCTCTTCGCCTCCAATTAGCTGCCGCCTAGTGAGACTCTGGTCTCTCCCGGTGATATTTTAATACCCGCTGGTACTAAAATGGTGTCACTTAACGCACCTTTTGATTTTTATAGAGACGATATTTTGGGAGAGCAAATTCTTAGAAGACTTTGGAAATCTTTGGGCTGAAAGATCAGACCTTTGACAGATTATCCCAAAATGAACAAAACGGGTGCTGAAATCAATCTGAACACCGTATAGAGTCATTAACCAAAGATAAGAAGGTGGATGATATTATTATAGGGTGCTCAAAGCGTTAGCCATGTCTTGTACTCACGTAGTTTAACTTAAATGTGATTTATCTGCTGAAAAACAGGCTGTTGTTTTCTTAGTATATCTTGAGGCTTACAAATTCATTTTTGAAAAGCATTTAGAAAGGATTAGATTTGCCCCATGTATTACCATTAAGTCAGGATAAAATCCAACATTTGCCCATTAGGTATGGCATCTAATATTTTATTTTACCCCCTTTTAAGTTGTTCTGAATAAATGAACAGATTTTGTAGACTATTTTTTCTTTTTTTTTCTTTTTTTTAAAGTTTTATAACAGGTTGTTTGAGCCCAATTTACAACATATGCTAGGGAGCAGGATTTCAAATGCTCCAAAGAATAACAGCTTTGCAGCTTATGTAGGCTGCTATTACATAGAGCACTACCAAGACTGGTTGCTAGAACAGCCAGAGATTAATTGACCCCCCAAGATGGCTCAGTCTCAAAGATCTGAAGAGTGATGCTCCTTAAACGAAAGCCACTAGGTTTGCAATAAAAAAATCACTTACGTGGTGTCTGGTTGGCTCAGTTGCTTAGAGTGCAGTGCTCATAACTCCAGGGTCACCGGTCTGAGTCCCACATGGAACCAGTGAGCTACGCCCTCCACAACTAGATTGAAAAAAAAACCGACTTGACTTGGAGCTGATGGGTCCTGGAAAAACACACTGTTCCCCAATACATTTTTTTAAAAATCACTTAAGCACCTGTGAAGCACAAGCACTGTGCTAGAGAGCACTCACTGAAAAGGGTGTCCTGAAGCAGAAGTCACTTGGTGTTGGTTCTGGATCCAATTTTTAAAGATTGTGATAAATTCCCCTGAAATCTATGTAATTTTACTAACAATTGTAACCCCAATAAATTTTAAAAAATTGTGATAAATTCAACTTTAATTTACACATAATTTTAAGTGTACAGTTTACAGTACAGTATTAATTATAAGAGTAATGTTGTATAGTAGCTGTCTAGAACGTTTTCATCTTGCATGACTGAACCTACCCTTTGAATATCTCTCCATTTCCTCCATCCCCATCCCTGGCAACTACCATTCTGATATGTTTCTCTAAATATGATTACATTAGATACCCCATAGAAGTAGAATCATGCATTATTTGGTTTTTCATGATTGCCTTATTTCACTTAGCATAATGTCCTTAAGATTCATCCATGTTGTCACAAATGGCAAGATTTCTTTTTTAAGGCTGAAAACTTCCAGTGTACACATACGCCCCATTTCTTCATCCAATAATCTGTTGACATTTAGAATTGTTTCCACCTCTTAGCTATTGTGAATAATGTTGAAGTGAACATAGGAGTGCATATATCATTTTGAGAGCCTGACTTCCATTATTTTGCATAAATGCCCAGAAGTGGGATTGCTGGATCATACGGTAGTTCTATTTTTAATTTTTTGAGGAACCTCTGTACTGTTTTCCATAGTGGCTGTACCAATTTACATTCCCATCAACAGCGCACAAGGGTTCCCTTTTCTCCACGTCCTCCTGAACACTTGTTATCTCTTCTTTTTGATGATGGCCATTGTAACATATATGAGATGATTTCTCATTGTGGTTTTGGTTTGCATTTCCCGGATGATTTCAGCATCTTCACCATATATACTTTGTTGGACATTTGTATGTCTTCTGTAGAGAAATGTCTATTGAAGAACTTGGACCATTTTTTTTAATTGGAATTTTTTGTTGTTGAGTTGTACTGTGCAAGGTTTCCAATTTCTCCACATTCTTGCCAACACTTTGGATCTAATTAGTTTGCTTGGGCTGCTGACAAATCCTTAGTATCTACCTCCAGAAGAGGAGCCTCCTACCACCCACTAAAATTTGGAATAGAAAACTCTTGATTCCCTTTTTCCAAATTGAAAGTGATTATTGGACCCTAGGAACTTTTGTTTGGATGATTTGGGAAAGAACTAGAGAAGGTTCTTTGAGGAAGTAGGTAAAACCCCCTTTTAAAAAAAATTCTTTATTTTTAAAAACAGGTCGTGGTGGATCAAAAATAAGAGACATCCAGAGTACAACAAATACCAAAATAGAGGTAAGTGATCTGTGTTCTTAAATCCTTAAAGAGTATATCATTCATTCCTAACTCTAGTTTCTGCTCAGTTCTGTTAAGTTAGATGAGTTGCCAAAGCTCTTCATAGTGCCATTCTTTTCAAGAACTCACCTAAGCTGTGGTGCATTCCAGGTCTAGGTTTTTTGACTCATAGAGGTAAAAATTTTTAGACATAATCTGAAGAATGAGGTCTCTGGGGACTATTTATCATGCCCTTCCTGACCCCCACTCCTCAAACCTTGAACTGTTCCTGTTCCCAATCTCGGTTAGCAGCCATATCATTCACCAAGTTCCCAAGCCAGAAATTCTCCATATCCTAAAACCAGTCCATCATTGAGGCCTTTCATATTTCCTGTATTTCTCAGGGGAAATCACATCATTTGGTGGCATTTTCCCCTAAGTGAACCATACTGCTTCCAGTGTATGTCCTCTGACCATTCTCCACTGTGTCCAGAGAGGTCTTTCTAAAATACAAGTTATGGTTGTTCATGACCTTTTCCCGTAGAAAAGCCTTTTATGGTATCTCAGACACTGATTGATAGCAATCCTATGTTTACTTTATACTTTTGTACTATTTGAAGTTGAATGATTGTTGGAGGGAGTAAAGGTGAGGAGACTTCAGTCACCTATTTTTCCCCTTGTATCTAGATAATAAAAGGGTGTCCTGAAGCAGAAGTCAAAATTTTTGGCAGCAAGACAATGCAGACAAAAGCAAAAGCAGTGATAGATAATCTTGTTAAAAAACAAGAAAATTACAACTCACAACACAGAGTTGGTAAGTAATTTTTACCCATTAGAGCCCTGTAAAATTTTTTAAAAATTCATTCATTGTTATAAGCCATATTATAGCTGATATTCTTACTGAAACAAAGCTTTAGGTTGTCATCATTAAATCTAGTCTGTTATAGGACTTTTTTCTGTGGAATCCCAGAATACTTTTTCCTCCGATGAAAACACCTTGTCTCTGTGATTAAACCTAGCAGTTTTACTTGTAGCAACTGATGAGTGAAAAAACAAAATAACCTTTCAGTATATTTCTCTTAATGATAGAGCAAGGATTAGTCCTGCTGTTCTGTCTCTATGGTCTCTTCCTTGGAACATAACTGACTTTGAAAATTGCCTAATTATTTGGTATTTAAAAAATCGCAGATCTACTTGGACTAGAGAAAAAGCCATTATTGAACCACTTCCAGAAGCAACAAGGAAGTAAAATGAATAAAGTCTTGGGTTCAAATGGCAGCATTGGCTCTTAGTGTTTCTTGGGAAGAAACCTCTAAGAAGTCTGTAAGACTCCATTTCTTCATCTGTTAACCTGGAGTAACATCTACCTCACAGGATTATTGTAAATATTAAGTGATATGTGTGATTTATTAGTAGACACTAGGCTCTCTTGCTATTTAACTTTTCTTCTCCAGTAAGTTAAAAATGTTTCCATTTCATAAACCTGAAGTATATAACTAATGCCAGAAACCATGACCAGAATTGTCATGGTAATGTAACAGTAAAACTCTAAATATTGCAAGCATTATTGTCTGGTTGTTAAAACACAACATAGTAAAATGGCTTTGGGGATTTTGAATTGGTGGGATTTATTTTGAAACTAATTTGGTAAAAATATTTTAACAGATTTTGTTACATTCCAACCTTCTGTTCGAAGAGATGTAAGGACAGATGGCAGTGTTACAGATCAGCCACTGATAGATTGGGATCAAATTCGAGAAGATGCTTTGAAATGGGAGGAAAAAAAGTGGGCAGGTTAGTGCTGTATTCTAACATATACATGTGGTGTTGATGTTTCTCTTAATTGAGATTTTTATCCTCTGTAAAATGTGTTACTTTCAGTAATAAGCTCTATATGAAAAATGATAGTAAGATTTGCAATGCTGCAATTAGTCCCTAGGGCATGATACTTTCTATGTTATGATCTATGCTATAAAATATTAAACTTATTTACACCTTATTTGAGGTCGCAAAAGTTTAACAAAATAGAAGGAAAATTGGGCCCAAGGGGAATATGAAGGGAATTAACTTTCTGACCATAAGTTGTTAACATTGTTGCTGTGATTAAGCAAAAGTTGGTCTTGGAGTAACCTGGCTGACAAGTGCAAAATAAAAAGGGAACAACATTTAATAGAGCGTACTGTTCTTGAGAAGACACAGGTTTTTAGAATTTGTTTAATTTTAAATGAAATTCTCACTTGGAATAATATATGGAGTATAATGTTCCACATTATAGTTACCAAATTCCAGAGTAAATTTGACTATCAGAATGAGGCAGCAATACAACATCGTTCAAAATAAAAAAGCGAATGCACTAATATGTGACAAATATTAAAGATGATTAATACCGCTATGGTAGTCAGCCTGTCTGCACATTGTTTTTTTCATTGCCACCTCAACAGTATATCTGTTGGGGAGATTTGGAATGGGAGACGAGAGAAAGGATTTAAGTTTGGAGGACGAATGATAGGCATTTAAGAAAGAAGAAAGTAGCTTCTGAAATTAGAGTAAGGATACGTATTTTATTTCTAAACAGTAATGAGATGGACCTTTGAAGAAAAGATAAAATCAGTTTACTATGTTTGAGAGCTTTATCAATTGTGATGGTTCTTGTAAAGCATAGTTTCTTTTATTTTATACTTGATTAATTTTATACTTAAAGATCTCTTTCTTGGATGAAAAAACGTAACTAAAACACAAACCAAAATGGGAGATCTCCTAGAGTCTGGCATAAGCCTGGCTGGCAAAGTGTAGAGCAACTGTGTAAAACTCTATGTGTGCAAGGAGAACTTGATATACATTTTAATTTGATTTCTGTTAATTGAATAAGTGTTAGTGAAGTGTAAGTTCTCATTATTTATTGGAGTTTGAATTTTCACATTTGTCCCAGATTTACCTCCAATTAGGAAAAACTTTTACATGGAGTCAGAAACAACAAGTTCAATGTCACAAGCACAAATAGACAATTGGAGGTGGGTAGTTTGATTACTTCTTTAAGTTTTGTGTAGTTATGTTATTAAATTAACTCAGTAGGCAAAGATTTGAGATGATTGCATTTGAAGTTTATATCTTTCATATTCAAATGAAAACTTGATTGCATCCTACATGGTGTTTTAGAGCATTGCTATCCAATAAAACTTGCTGCAGAGATGGAAAATGGACTATATTTGTGTGTCTGCTAGAGTAGTTGCTATCCATATACAGGTATTGAACACTTAAAATATGGCTAGTATAATTGAGGAACTGAATTTTCAATTTAAAAATTTAAATTTAAGGACATGTGGTGAGTGCCTGCTGTATCGAACAGTTTTAGAGAATTATTTTTATACAGTTGTTGGAAATCATAAGGAATTGACCTGATATCTGAATAAGAGAATACTTTTTTACTCTTCAGTCCTTATTATCTGGAATTAAAAGGTCCCAATGGCAACATTTTTTTTTCTATTAATATCTGTTATAAAACTAAGATAGTATGGTACAGCAGAAAGAACAGTTATTCTGGGATTGGAGTAGGGCTCAGACCTTGGACAAGTAACTAATGATCACCTGTCAAATGAGAATAATTCCCACTTCATAGGATTGTGGAGGATAACTTAAGGAAATATGTGTGGAACATTGT
The DNA here is from genome assembly GCF_057876585.1 of Rhinolophus sinicus. Classification (NCBI taxonomy): domain Eukaryota; kingdom Metazoa; phylum Chordata; class Mammalia; order Chiroptera; family Rhinolophidae; genus Rhinolophus; species Rhinolophus sinicus. Next base: position 73,425,746 of record NC_142502.1, on the reverse strand, counting down.
CGGCCCTCAAGTATTTGCCAAATCTGATTTTGAATCATGAAGCACATATTTTTCAGGCTCTATTCTTAACCTTCCCATGAAACTTTCCATGGCCCATTCATACATACAATGTAATATTTTTTCTTTTCTCTGCAACTATTCTGATAAGAAAAAAAAATGGGCTTACTTCTATTTCTTAGTAGTTACATTTTATTATAACTTTACTAACAGTCCGGTTTTAGTTAGTTGCAGTTGAATTTCTAGATATGACCTGAACTAATGCCGGAAGATTTCTTGCTTAGGGAGTAAAGTGACCAAAGCCACTAATATTCGTCCTATTTTTCCTTAAAGGAAGGAAAATTATAATATAACGTGTGATGACTTGAAAGTTGGTGAGAAACGTCCTATCCCCAATCCTACTTGTAAATTTGAGGATGCCTTTCAATGTTATCCTGAAGTTATGGAAAACATTAAAAAGGCAGGTTTTCAAAAGCCAACACCAATTCAGGTATGTTGAATAATTTTTTAATTCTAATATTTCACTGACCATTTTTGCCCCCCCAAACAATATCTTATTATTAGAAGTTAAATCATCGGGAAGCAACTATCTCTAATGAGCACTCCCCCAGCACCTCCTACAGCACCAGTACCTAGCACTCAGAAAATATCTGTGGAAAGAACTTAGGGGTTGGGAGAAAAGGGACACTTAACAAAAAGAAATGCACTTTTTATTTTACTATTTATCATTCTGTTTCAGTCACAGGCATGGCCAGTAGTTCTACAAGGAATAGATCTTATAGGAGTAGCCCAAACTGGAACAGGGAAGACATTGTCCTACTTAATGCCGGGATTTATTCACCTTGACTCTCAACCAGTGTAAGAATTTCTACAACTGGGTTCTCTTTGTAGGGGTTTAATCGATAGGGATACCAAAAAAAAAAAAAGCAATAAAAGTTCATTTCATATATTGCTTTGGTCAAAAGATAATGCAGGGGGCCGGCCGGGTGGCTCAGGCGGTTAGAGCTCCGTGCTCCTAACTCCGAAGGCTGCCGGTTCGATTCCCACGTGGGCCGGTGGGCTCTCAACCGCAGGGTTGCCGGTTCAATTCCTTGAGTCCCGCAAGGGATGGTGGGCTCTGCCCCCTGCAACTAAGATTGAACATGGCACCTTGAGCTGAGCTGCCTCCCGGATGGCTCAGTTGTTAGTTGGAGCGCGGGCTCTCAACCACAAGGTTGCCAGTTCAACTCCCGCAAGGGATGGTGGGCTGTGCCCCCTGCAACTGGCAACTGGACCTGGAGCTGAGCTGCGCCCTCCACAACTAAGACTGAAAGGACAACAACTTGAGGCTGGGCAGCGCCCTCCATAACTAGGATTGAGGGAGCAACAACTTGACTTGGGAAAAAAAAAAAAAAGAAAGTCCTGGAAGTGCACACTGTTCCCCAATAAAGTCCTGTTCCCCTTCCCCAATAAAATCTTTTTAAAAAAATAAATAAAAAGATAATGCAGGGAAATGCACTTGTATTGTGCTCATCAAAGTATAAATTGACAAAACATTTTGGGAAGCAATAGGTGGTATGTACCAAAAGTCTTAATAGTGAAACACTGGAAAGGAATTTTTTAAATTATGTCCAGTACAATTGTGTGAGAGAATGGTTGACACAGGAAAGCATTGGCCATGTTAAATAAAAAGGCTTTATCTGGGCCCCTGGATTTTTTTGTGTGGCTATTTTTCTATATTTCTCCACTTTTAATGGTGAATGTATGTGACTTTGGCACTCATTTCTACAAATTTTCAAACACCGAAGGAATGTACCATGTATCTGAGACAAATACTTAAATCTGTTTTCTCTCCTAAGAGCCAGAGAGAAAAGGAATGGACCGGGCATGTTAGTCCTTACACCTACCCGAGAATTAGCTCTTCAAGTGCAAGCTGAATGTTCTAAGTATTCATATAAAGGTCTTAAAAAGTAAGTCATTTCTTTGGCCATCCCTGCACCAGCATCTTAATCATTTGTAGCTTTATACATTCTCCCATTCTTTTTCACACATTTCAAGAATCTGATTGGCTCAGCATGGATCAGGGGTGGGGTCAGTAACAATGATACAAATATGGCTCTTTCGGGGACACATCATTGTGGGTTGATGGCTGTGGATAGTTCTCAAAAAGGGGCATAAACTACCAAAGGCATCAGATACTTTTTTTGATTTTATATACGTTTTATTTTGTTATACCCAAAATGCTTCAGTTGGTTGGGATTTTGAGTTGTGATGGGATATTCGTTACCTGAACATTAACCTCTATTTTTTTTTAAAGTGTTTGTATATATGGTGGTGGAGATAGATATGGACAAATACAAGACCTGACAAAAGGTGTAGATATCATTATTGCAACTCCCGGAAGATTGAATGATCTGCAAATGAATAACTTTGTCAACCTGAAAAGCATAACCTACTTGGTAATCAAATGGAGTAGGGGTTTGGGATACTGGGAGGAAGAACTGAAATAGTCTTTTAGAATGGCTGTCCATTTTATAATGGTTTTTTATCATAGGAATATTTCCCATTCCCTCTCATATGTTAAAGATTTTAAGACAATTGTATTTTAATGTTTTTTTTATAAATGCTGGGAAATATAGATATGTACAAGAATATTAAAATCCACATAGATATTTTAGACGTAATTTTTTTCATTAAATAGATTTAGAATCTATTAGCCAACTTAAAAAAAAATCAATTTATGTTACAACTACAGACAGCTTTTTTTCTCCTAGAGAATTTAAAACAGTGGCTTAGATAATAGGGGAAATGAGAAAAAAATTACCTCTTAGTGTTATGAAGAGAGAGCATACATATTAGCTACCTCTCATATCTAATCTAGCCACAAACATTTTTAATGCAGGTATTAGATGAAGCTGACAAGATGCTGGATATGGGATTTGAACCCCAGATAACGAAGATTTTATTAGATGTGCGCCCAGACAGGCAGACTATTATGACAAGGTAGATATATGCCTAATTGCTAGTCTGCGGAATAGAATCTGTTCTTTTTGGTTTATTTTCCCACAGGATTTTTAGAGCATTACTTGAAAGTATTTCGAGATCCTTAGGTGAAAGACATCGTGTCATCACTTACATAGCAATTCAGTGTAACAGTGTAACAAGGACTATTGGGTTTCCTAAGTTACAGATAGAGACTTCTATAAAAACGTAGAGGGGACTCCTGGAGGGGAAGCTGTTTCCAAGTGGGGTCTCATATTTGAAGAAGTGATCACCTGTCTTTAGAGGTCAACATTTGATTACTGAATATGTTTTTGCCCAAGATAAAACTGAAGAAGTAAGCATTGCTATTTAAATGCAGAGTGATCTGTGCACTATTTTCTCCTTTGTATCATTAGCATAAAAAAGAATAGTATATAATTGAGGAAATATACAGAAATTCCTCACTGTTTTCTTATTAATCTTCTCATCAGTCACTACTATGAAAGTATAAAAGGTGGTTACTTACTTGAAGAAACATTTGAATTTACATATCCTTTCATCAGTACACTTTAAAATGTTTTTATTTGGCATAAGCACTTAGTTTTGCCTGCTGACATTGTATGAAAAATACAAGGTTTTTTGTTTTTTTGATTTTTTAGAAAGACCAAGAGATAACTAAAACTTGAATTCATTTTGCTTTTTCAATGGTTGGAATTTAAAGTATAAGTGTCCTTTACCTTGGGTTTATAAACCTATTTATTAAACATATTTAAAGGTTTTTATCTGGTAGCTTCACTATAGTTGAGCAAATTTTTGTGAAGTATACATTTTCTGTAAAATCTGTCTTATGGAAAAATACTAAATTTGTCTTTCATGGGCAAATTGGTTCATAGCATTCTTAGGGAAACTTAGTAATGTTTGACTTATAATAAATTTTTAATGTTTCTGTGTCATGTTTTGTTTCCAGTGCAACATGGCCATATGCTGTCCGTCGACTTGCACAATCTTATTTGAAAGAGCCCATGATTGTTTATGTTGATACTTTGGATCTAGTTGTAAGCCTGTTTTTTTATTATTATTAAAAATATTTCTTATTAATTATAGAAACTTTAGTAGTTTTTGTTTTGGCATGTCTCCTCTGCCTTAATTTTAGAGCAAATACTAGATACATGATTTTATCTGTAACTCAGTATATATGTCTAAAAGACTAGTTTAAACATATCTATAGTACAATTATCTCACACCTGAAATTTTAATACTCCTTTAATACTATCAAATATCCAATCAGTGTTTTTATTTTCCTAATATTTCATGTCTCATTTTAATTAACCCTGTTAGAATCAGGTTCTAAACAAGGTCTACATCTGTGCACATATTTAACTGGTGTTCTCTGTGAAGTTAGGATAGATCAGTGGGTGAAGATGTTGTTGGTAATTATATAATTTATAATTAAAGATCTCCATTATATCTCTCTTTCGCTATGAATTTCTCTGGCCTTTCACTTAATAGTTGTAATTTGCCTTTCAGTTAATCATTAATAAGAATTGACCATTTTTACTTACTCACTTGTAATAATGGGTCATTGCCTAGGCTCATTTCATTAGGTTTCATGACAGGCAGGATAAATGCCTGGTTCTTTCCTTTCATTAAATGTTATTAAAATCTATTTTATCTCTGTGTCAAAAAGTGGTACCAATGATATTTTGAACTTTTGCATTAAATTGTCAAAATACTCATTGAATGGAAATTCTTGTGTGTAAGGTGATCATCTTCTTTCATTGTAAGGGCTATACCCAAAATTCATGAATGTTTTTGTACGCTTAGCCTCACCCCATGGTTATTTCTTTTCCTATAACGATAACCAATTACTTTCAACATTCAAGAGTTTCCAACATCTCTTGAGTGAATAAATAATAAAAAGTAAAAAGCCAAGCTAAAAATCCTTGAGTAGAAACAGGTAATTTTGCAAGGATCTGCCTTTTTCCTGTTAGCAGTTTATTAAAACGTTAACCAATGATAGAAATAAGATGTATTTTGAGCCACGGTATGGGATTTCCCCATCAATGCTGATGTACTATGATCTTTGAATCTTTTAGGCTGTAAGTACTGTGAAACAAAATATAATTGTCACTACAGAAGAAGAAAAACGATCTCATATCCAAACTTTCCTAGAGAGCATGTCTCCCAAAGACAAAGTTATAGTGTTTGTCAGCAGAAAAGCTGTGTAGGTATTTTTTTCTTTTACATCCTTAATCATCAGTCAAATTGATTTATTTAGCATTATTTCTGTTTGTATACTAATTTCAAGTGGGGGTGTATATGTCTTACAGTATGTCATTTCAGACTTTTGCTAATAAAGGTAAAATAGTGAATTGATGGTGGTGTTAGAATAAGCTGTTAGAGTCACTGACTATCTTTTGTTTCAGTGCTGATCACTTATCAAGTGACCTGATTCTCCGACATATATCAGTAGAGTCTCTGCATGGTAACAGAGAACAGAGTGATCGAGAGAGAGCGTTAGAAAACTTTAAAACAGGTACATTTACACAATTATTATTTGTTGCATTGTAAGAGTATACAAATGCATGTGGTTGGCTAAGTGATAGCTCCTTTTCATGGAACCCATTTCTAAGTTCTGTCCTCAGCTTACAGGTCCCAAAACTTTACTTGTTAGAGCTCTAAATATTAATCAGACTGTCAGAACAATCCAAATTCAAAGAGCTAATGTTTAGACCTGGATGTCAAGGTAATAATTTGCAATGGGAAATTATTTCTATAAATTACCTGAAAGGCTTATATCTCTGTGACATGGCTCAGATGATTCAGGGACCATTTGCTGAACCGTGGTATCTATTGTGTTGTAACTTGCCAGCAGTTAAAAAGAAAGACTAACTATCCCTCTCCCATTTTCACTACCTTAAGTGTTTTAATATTAAAGGCAATAATAGTTCACCTGGATAGGTATTAGGGGAAAATACACTTTCTGATCGGTCTGGGGTTGGTTTATGCCAGAAAGTGTCTATATTCTTTGGGCTTTACTCTTTAGGTAAAGTGAGAATACTGATTGCTACTGACTTAGCATCTCGAGGTCTCGATGTCCATGATGTCACACATGTCTATAATTATGATTTTCCCCGCAACATTGAAGAATATGTGCACAGAGTAGGGCGCACTGGAAGGGCAGGGTAAGTAAGCGTTGTCTGCCCATGAAAGAAGCCAGCCCTGGCTCCTCATTACCTCCTCAGACATTTTGACCTAGAAAATGGCTTTATTCTCTTGCCTGTAAATTGAGCTGCCTTAGAACATGCTTTGCTACTTGATTCCTATCCAGTTGGCCTGTTCCAGGTTCAGCCAGGCCTGTTATGATCAGCTGCATGTAACTTTCCGTCCACTCTTTGCTTTGTACCTATAGTGTCACAAAACTGACTTACAACCAGTGGTTACTCCGTTGTCAAAGCTGGCATGTGTAGGAGGACCTTTTCTCTCCCTGAGAGCACTACTGTCATAAACCCCTTCTAATGTGCTGTTTAAACAACTGCAGATCATTTAGATTCCAAATTGCTTTTTTATTTTTTTTAATTTGTATTAGAATTTATTTAAGCCAAGCTGACGACAGCTACTGGGAAGCAAGATCTCAAATGCTCTCCCAAATTGTTCTTTGAATGATGCTAAATCTTGATATACAATACATATTTGGTCTTGTGAAAGAGTTGAGGTTTTACTGCTGCTGTTTTTATTTCAATTTGCTAACTGAATAAGATAAATTGTAAATCAAATTACCTGAGTTTTTTTCCCCATTAAAGGAGGACTGGAGTGTCCGTTACCCTTATCACTAGAAATGATTGGAGGGTTGCCAACGAATTAATTAACATTCTGGAAAGAGCAAATCAGGTGAGAATAAAACTCATTAGAATTCTACCTCATATCACTTATCTAATGTTCAAATAACTTAATTTATTCTAAGTACTGGGGCTTACTACTTACCAGGAAAGACAGATATTTAACAAGTAATTGAACATGAGGGCAGAGATAAGCAACTATAATAGCACATAATTGCGGAACCTAATCTAATGGGGGTGAGCATCACTGAAAACCCTGCTGAGGAAGAAACAGTGAGTTGAGAGAATTGTAGAAAAATGGGATAAGTGTTCCAGCAAGGGACATACTCAGGCCTAGAGATGAGAGAGCACAGAGTAGCACCAGGTGAGGCATGTTAAGGTCACTGGGAAGCAACTGGGGGCGATACAGGCAGTGGATTAGTATAATGATGGGTGTTTTTAAGATCAGTCTGATACCTTAGCTTGAAGATAAATTCAGAGTTTAATATGTAAGGACACACATTTCATTCTGTTTGAAAGATATCATGTAATCCGCTATGGAGAAGATTCTCTGATTGAAATGATTTGGAGGCATTTTAGCTTATTGTAGAAAAGCTCTTATACCAAGAGAAAAATTTCAACACTAATAACACATTTAATGGTTTCAGAGCATCCCAGAGGATCTTGTGTCGATGGCTGAGAGATACAAGGCAAACAAACTGAAAAAAGAAATGGAAAAAAAGTTGGGGAGACCCCAAGGAAAACCCAAAAAGTTTTCTTATTAATGTCTTTGAAAAGTGGTACCAGCCTACTTATAGGAGGTAAAATTTGCATAACACATGGACTTTCAGATGCCTGTTTTCCTTAACGAGGCTTTGTTAGTATGTTTATTGCAATCGGCATTATCTCTTGAGTCTTTAACATAATAAATTATTAGGTGTTATTCTTTATCTGTTACCTAAATTCCAGTTAATATCTTTACAGTTAGAAGTATTAATTCAGAGTTGAAAAAATAAACTTTAAATTGTACAGAAAGACCAAGAGTGTAATGGATTGATGGAGGTATAAATTGTCATAACCTCTTCTGAGCAATTTGGTAATGTACCAATTAAAATACATATACCTTTTGATCCAGCAGTTCTTCTAGGATTATATTCTATAAGTATGTCTGCAAGTACAAGTAAAGATTTATTATAGCAATATTTGTAGTAGGACAAGACTATAATGTAAATGGCCAGTAAGGCACCATATGAATAAACTATGGAGAAAATATTTTTGCAAGTCATATCTTGTTAAGGGATTAATACCTACAATATAGAGAATTCCTAAAACGGAACAAAAACAACCAATCTGATTTTAAAAATGAGCAAAAGACTTGAACAGACACTTCTCCAAAGAAATACACAAATGGCCAACAAACATGAAAAGACCTCAACCTCACTCATCACTAAGGAAATGCAAATCAAAACCACAATGAGGGGCCGGCCTGGTGGCTCAGGCGGTTAGAGCTCCATGCTCCTAACTCCGAAGGCTGCCGGTTCGATTCCCACATGGGCCAGTGGGCTCTCAACCACAAGGTTGCTGGTTCAACTCCTCGAGTCCCGCAAGGGATGGTGGGCTCCACCCCCTGCAACTAAAATTGAACACGGCACCTTGAGCTGAGCTGCCTCCGGATGGCTCAGTTGGTTGGAGCATGGGCTCTCAACCCACAAGGTTGCTGGTTCGACTCCCGCAAGGGATGGTGGGCTGCGCCCCCTGCAACTAGAAAACGGCAACTGGACCTGGAGTAAGCTGCGCCCTCCACAACTAAGACTGAAAGGACAACAAGTTGAAGCTGAACGGGCATCCTCCACAGCTAAGATTGAAAGGACAACAACTTGACTTGGAAAAAAGGCCTGGAAGTACACACTGTTCCCCAATAAAGTCCTGTTCCCCTTCCCCAATAAAATCTTAAAAAAAAAAAAAAAAAAAAAAAACCACAATGAGATCACTCCACACCCATTAGGATGGCTCCTATAGGATCGCTGTTATCAACTAAACAGAAAATAAGCATTGGCAAGGATGTGGAGAAATGGAAACCCTAGTATGCTATTGGTGGGAATGTAAAATGGTGGATCATCCACTATGCAAAATATGGCAGTTCCTCAAAAAATTAAAAATACAATACAGCAATCCCACTTCTGGGTACATATCCAAAAAGAATTGAAAGCAGGGTCCCTAAGAGATATTTGTACACCCATGTTCATAGCAGCTTTATTCATAATAGCCAGAGGTCGGGGCAACCCAGGTGTGACTAACTGGATAAACAATGTGGTATGTAAAAGCAAGTTCTGACATAAGCTATAACATGGATGAACCTTGAGGACATTATGTTAAGTGGAAGAACATTATGCTAAGTGAAATAAGAACAAATAATGTATGATTCTACACACATGGGGTACCTAGAGTAGTCACTCAGAGACAAAGTAGAATGGTGATTACCAGGAGTTGGTGGGAGAGGGGAAATGGGGAGATGTTTAATGGGTAGAGTTTCAGTTTTGCATGATGAATAAGTTCTGGCAATTGGTTAGAACAATAAATACACTTAACATTTAAACACTACAACTGTGCACTTAAAAAATTGGTTAGGATGGGAAATTTAGTTTTGTGTATTTTATCACAATTAAAATTTTTTTAAATTTGAAAACAGCAGTTTATGTTCTTTTTCTACTTATTTTTCAGGACTCAAGATATTTTAGAGATACACTACTTAAGCTATATGGAAATATGGAACATACTGGCATTGTGAAGACTGATTCTTAATAGTGTTTTAAAATGTAGAATTCAATATTTTATACTTTAATCAAAAGTATTTAAACTTGAGTTGAAAATATTTTTCATGGATATTAAGGAATGTAGCAATTTTTTTTTTCACTTTTTACTAAAGTAAACTTTGTCTCTTGTAATGTTGCTGTATTAAGGCCAGTGTGTAAAAAGTTTAAAGTTTGTCATGGCAGGGAAAAAGATACTGTTAATTAAATAAAAATGTTCTATGATAAAAAGATAAGCTGATATCTGTCTTTCTAAATAGCCTTTTAATTTTGTGTTTGCTAAATATTTATTCAGGGGTACTTTTCTTAAGAGATTACACTTTACCTACATTGAAATGAAACAGTGAAAAGATTTCATGGGACCAAAATATACAACAGCTATTTCTTACATTTTAGCCAGTAGTTCTCTGCTAAAAAAATCTTAGGAAAATAATTTCATTTCCATGAAAGTTTCTTTGACTAATGATATTCCACAACTTTCCTTTACAGTTTTCTCTTATATATGATGGTTACTTGTATTAACATTTAGTATTTTTGTAGGTATTTATATTTGTGTATAATTAGGTCTTCATTTAATTTTAAATTACTCATTCGTGCAATAATAGTTTCCTGGTATTAGTGATAAAGACACTAATAAGAGAACAGAAAAGAAATAGATGAATTAGAAAATATAAGTTGATTCTTCAGTAAGATCTATCAAATAGATAAATTTCTGGTAATCTGAGTGGGAAAGAGGGAGCAACTCTCCCTGCTCTACCTACCTTAGGTATGTACGTGCATAAACTATAAGAACACTGTATTATATTACGTCAACAAATATGAATTCACAAGATTAACTACTTTATATTTTCCCTAGTTACCAAATTAACTCAGGTCGTTAAGCTGAATAGACAAAACAGAAAAAACATGAAAGATAATCAAGGGCCTTCAACAAGACAGTAAATCCTGCATACCAGAACATTAAAAAAAGATGTTTCAAAACCCACTCTATAAAACTAGCATAACTGACACCAAAACTGAAAAATAGCTTTAAATCAAGTCATTCTCACATAAATCTCTAGAAAATGACAGCAATCTGAATACTGCAATGGAATACAATGTAAACAATAGAAAGGATGAGGCAGTTCTATCTATACAAATGGAGTGATTTGAAAATAAAGTGAAAAATGTTTTATTAGACTATAGTCATCCCTCTGTATTGCAGGGGATTGGTTCCAGGACCCCACCCCACCCTCCACCCCATGGATACCAGATTCATGGATGCTCAAGTCCCCTATACAAAATGGTGTAGTATTTGCATATAACCTATGCAGATCACCCCATATACTTTAAATCATCTCTAGATTACTTATAATACCTAATATAAATACTGTGTAAATGTTGTATTGTTTAGGAAATAATGACGAAAATTTAGTACATGATCAGTATAGATGCAACCATTGTAGGCCTAACTACACTGTATATGTCAGCAACAATGTAACTTTTTCCAAATGTCTTTTAAATTTTATTTTTAAATTTATTTATTTTTAAGGAGGGTGCAGCTCAAAGTGGCCCATGCAGGGATCAAACCAGCAACCCTGGTGTTATTAGAACCATGCTCTAACCAACTGAGCTAGCTGGCCACCCCCTTTCAAATATTTTTGATCCACTGTTGAATAAATCTGTGAATGCAGAACCTGCAGATACAAAGAGCCAACTGTGTATGTGTACAGATAAGCATGTTCTTAGAAGGCTATATAAGAGGTATCAGTGATTGCTTTTTGGAAGATAAGTGGTGTCTGAGTAATTGGAGTGGAAATACTTTATTAGGTTACTGCAAAAGTAATTGCAGTTTTTGCAATTATTTTAACGGCAAAAACCACAATTACTTTTGCACCAACCGTATACTTTCACTGTCCTTAGGTACTTTTGGAGGTTTTTTTTTAGCATGTGCATATATCACCTGTCAGAAAAAAGTGAATAGTAATGAGGAAATACATTCATAATATAAAAATCACAAACATTTACCAAAAAGTGTATGATAACAAGAATAAATTTTTGTAAGAAACATTTTATTGCATGAACATATTTAAAATAAGTAAAACATACTATCATTAATGTGTTAGAGAAAGGTTTTCAGTGAAGGTGGGCTAGGCTAACAGCTAGGAGACCACCTTCTTAAAACAAAATTAAATATAAAGTGTTAAGTACCGGGTTTCTTTTGGAGTGATGAAAATGTACTGGGATTACATAGTGGTAATGGGTACACCACTTTTGAATATACTAAAAACCACGGAATTGTGCACTTGAATGAATTGTTGTGTAATTTATATCTTAATAGAGTTGTTATTTTAAAAGTCTCCTTAAAAGCAGAAAAGTTGGCAGGACACTAAGGAACTAGAAATCCAAGAGTCCAAGAGAGTGAAGCAGAGCACAGGCAACTCCAAAACCGTTTGGGACGTTTGATGACCGTATTCTGCTAAGCCAGTGGGAAGGGAGGCAAGGTGGCATTTTCCTAGGTTAAACTAAATATTCAGACTCATAATACCACAAACAGCCATGCTTAGCATCAGATTCACTCAGGAGCATATGAAACAGCTTGCCAGCAAGGCACTGTCAGGTGTTCATGGGAGTAGCCCTCGCATAAGTCCATATAACCATCCTGGAGCTAGTCTCATTGATGATCCCAGGTGACACTTCAGAGGCCAGAGACTAGACCCACCTCACTGGGTATGAGGTCCACCTTAGCATGGAAGCTCCATAACCCAAAGGAGCCAGTATCTCTTATAACAACTTCACAGGCATAGATTACCATACTGAAAAACTGAATATTGACTTTGGTGACAAAAAGAAAAAAAAAAGTCAAGAATCAAGGTCCATTTAAGTTGAAAAATTTAAATAACACCCTCTTCACATTAAATTAGGATACCAAAGGGCTATCACCTTAAGGTAAGGTAAAACAAAAGTAAACCTACTTCCAGCTTTCTGCAAGCAGGTGGCCCTGGCACTTAGAAGAGTAGGAGTCAAAATGAAAAGTGAAAAATAACATTGAGAAGTATTGCCTCAGTTTATATAGATGTGAAACCCATGTTCACATTGACTCGGTGGTTCAAGAAGCTTCCAGAAGTAATTGTGATTTGATGTGCTTCATTCACTGATTGCTAATGTCCCCCAGAAGCCTGGCAAATGCAAACAAATCCTCTCTAGAGGGAGGCACCTTCATACTAGGCCAAAAAGAAGCTCCACAAAAATTCTTCAAGAATAATAAACAGCACTGAGTAGAAAAAGAACCATGCACCACAAAGAAGAACCAGAAGAAACAATAGAAACAGCTATAGTAAACTACAACTATTGAAATTATCAGATTATAAAACTACGATTACTATTAAACAACACAGGCTTCAAAATTGCTGCCAGAAATAGACTACAGGAAGTAACATAGCCAATGAGAACAAGAACCAGACTAAACTTCTAGAAATAAAAAATATATACAATAAAAAATTTCAAACTCAATGACCACAAATTAAAACAGAAAAGTGGAATGATATTATTGAAGCAGGGTATAGAAATGAGATATGATATTACCCTAATTTTGTGTATAGATAGATAGATAGATAGATAGATAGATAGATAGATAGATAGATAGATATTTTCATAAAAAATAATTTTTAAGGATGAATTAACCAGAGGATTAGACATAATTGAACACTGAATAAGTGAACTAGAAGATAAGTCAGAATCCAGATTGCAACACAGAAAGACAAAAAAGATAGAAAATACAAAAGAGGGTTAAACAATAGAAAATTCCTTAGAAGTTCTAACATGCATTTAACTAGCGTCCCAGAGAAGACAAAAAGGTTAGGGCCAGGCCAATATTAAGAGATAATGGCTGAGAATTTTCCAAAACCAATAAAAAATAGCCACAGAATCAAGCTCAATGAATCTCACGCCAGGTAAATAAAAAGTTATACACAACTATACATATAATAATGAAATTCCAGAATGCCAAAGACAAAAATCCTAAAATCAGCCAGAGAAAATTATTAAGTTAATAATGCCATCTCTCTGGGTAGTGGAATTATAAGCAATTTTAACTTTCTTCTTTACATTTAAACATGAGCATCTGATTCTGTTACATATTACTTTTAAATGGACACAAAGGGGGGATGGAGGGTGGGAGATGAGGGCAATATATGGTGATGGAAGGAGAACTGACTCTGGGTGGTGAACACACAATGGGATTTATAGATGATGTAATACAGAATTGTACACCTGAAACCTATGTAATTTTACTAACAATTGTCACCCCAAGAAACTAAAAAAAAAATTTCATCTTTGTCAAATCATATATGCATGTAGTATACAGAAGCAAATAATTCTACAAAGCTTATTTAAAAAAAAAAAAAAAGTCCCCCGCCCTTACCCTTCATTTTCTATTACCAAGATGCAACAATTTCATCTTTCAGCCATTTTTAAATAATATGCTTACATTTTCTTGGTTTTTCAAATTTGATATTTCTACTGATTTCCCACTATAAGAGAGAGAATTCAGCTCTTTCACATCTGCGATGGTCAAACTCAGGGTGGACTCATAACCCTGACCTTCTGGTTCATATCAAGGTATAATTTAACCTAACTCAAAGACGGGTCTTACCTTTGCTGTTGGCTTCTGGGAGATAATCACTAAGGCCTTGGAACATGCCAGAAAGTCTAACAATGATTTATGGTGGGCCTTTGGGCCATATCACTTGGCTTCGAGAGGGGTTGGAGACTGAAGTTAGACATGTTGGCAACGAACCAATGGGCTCTGATAAAAACTCTGGATACTGAGGCTTAGGTGAGCTCTCCTGGTTGGCAATATTCCATATGTCCTATTATACATTGATGATAAGAGAATAATGCATCCATGACTCCACAGGAAAAGAATGGAAGTCCCGTGTTTGGTACCCTCCTGGACTCTGCTCTATGTGACTTTTCCCTTGGCGAATTTTAATCCGTACCCTTATCCTGTAATAAACTGTAACCATGAGTACAAAGGTTTCACTGAGTTCTGTCTTTCCAGTGAATTATTAAACATGAGAGTGATTTGGGGAATCTCCTGAAACTACAATTGGTGGCAGAAGTGAGGATGTTGTTTTCCCCAATGATATAATTGGATAAACTGACACAACATTCTTGATTCCCCTCCCCTTTAGTATGCTTCCAACCAATTAAATATGTAAAAGCAATGGGATGTACATGATTATGTGTATGTAATTATGTTTGTTAAAGAAGATTGTAGTGCTGCTCTTGCTGGAGTCTCTCACTCCCTTGCTGATTTTGAAGTAGTAAGCTGCCAATGTTGGGAGATTCACATGGCAAGGAACCAAAGGCAGTTTATCAACACTCAGAAATATGCTGAAGTCCTCAGTCTTCTAACTGTAAGGAGCTGAATACTGCCAACAAAACGGGATTTTTTTCCAGACATGCCTCAGATGATACAATCCCAGCTGACATCTTCATTGTAGCCTTGTGAGGCCCTGCCTAGCGCGATGCCCAGAATCTTGACCCACTGAAACTATGAGATAATAAATGTGTATTAAGTTAGAGTTTGTGGTAACTTGTTATGCAGCAATAGGAATCTAACACAATCTAACCCTCTCTACCACCACTATCACCACACAAGCATGCAGCCTGTGGCCCTATCCTCCCCACATAATTAATCATAATTTTTATAAGATTAATAGTCAATGGTTGTTACTTTTACTATATAAATACTTAACTACAGGTGAGCAATATTCTCAAATCATACTATGATTACTTTTCTTTTGTACACATTCATTTTTTTCCTTGAGTTAAAAGTAGCTTGAATTTTTTTGTTTGCCTTCTTTTCTATTTATCATTCATTGTCCCCAAAACTCTCCTCCAAATGTCTAACTTTTCTCTTAGTATGTTCAAACATAGTAGGTTGTTAAACAAGATATATAAAATACACAAGCCATAGAAGACTGATAAATTCAACTACACTAAAATTTAAAAACCTTGTTTACTAAAAGAAACTAAAAATGGTAAAGACAATCTACACAGTGGGAGAAGTTATTCGTTATATAGACAACCAACAAAGTGTAAGTACTGTCATGCGCCACTTAACAGGGATACTCTTGGCGAAATGCGTTGTTAGGCAATTTCATGACTGTGCGAACATCACAGAGGGCACTTACACAAACCTAGATGGCCTAGCCTACTACACGCCGAGGCTGTAAGGCATAGCCTATTGCTCCTGGGCTACAACCCTGTACAGCGCGTGACTATACTGAGTACTGTAGGCAACTGTAACACAATGGTATTTGTGTATCTAAACATAAAAAAGTACATTAAAAATATGGTATGAAAGATAAAAAATGGTCCACCTATATATGGCACATGCCATGAATGGAGCTTGCAGAACTGGAAGCTGCTCTGGGTGAGTCAGTGAGTGAGTGGTGAGTGACTGTGGAGGCCTAGGGCATGACTGTACACTGCTGTAGACTTTATAAACACTGTACACTTAGGCTACACTAAATGTATAAAACATGAGATTAAATCAAGCACAGAAGAAAATAATGTAATCAAGAGACTTGGGAAACAAGATTTATGAGGCTGCTTCCAGTGTAACACAGCATACTGTTTTACAGCAAACATTTTTTTAAAAAATAAATTTTATTAGGGAATATTGGGGAATAGTGTGTTTCTCCAGGGCCCGTCAGCTCCAAGTCATTGTCCCTCAATCTAGTTGTGGAGGGCGCAGCTCAGCATCAAGTCCAGTCTCCGTTTTCAATCTTTAGTTACAGGGGGTGCAGCCCACCATCCCATGTGGGAATCAAACCGGCAACCCTGTTGTTCAGAGCTCTAGTTCTAACCAACTGAGCCATCCGGCCGCTCCCAGAAAACATTTTTTTTTTTTTGTAAGTACAAAGAGAACACTTGACAATAATTACAAAAAATATAGTACAGTAAATAAATACATAGACCAGTAACATAAACATGTATTACCATGATCATGTATTACGTGCACGCTTTTATACAGCCGGCAGCACAGATTTGTTTATACCGTGTTTCCCCGAAAATAAGACTGAACCCGGACAATTGGCTCTAATGTGTCTTTTGGAGCAAAATTAATATAGGACCCGGTCTTATTTTACTATAAGACCGGGTGTTACGTAATATAAGACCCAGTGTTATGTTAATCTTTACTCCAAAAGACCCATTAGAGCTGATTGTCCGGCTAGGTCTTATTTTCAGGGAAACACGGTACCAGCATCACCACAAAACACATGAGTAATGCATTGCACTATGACATTACCATGGCTGACAGGAATTTTTCAACTCCATTATAATCTTACGGGACCACCGTTCATTGTGTGGTCTGTCGTTATGCGGCACATGAGTGTATCTAAAATATAAAACTTCTAGAAAACAATGAGAAAACATTCATTAAAACAGTCGTAAAGAAAATGTGCAAAATACAGGAATAGAAAAAGTGAACAAACAACAATTGCCTCTAAGTTCAACAATGCCTGAGAGGGTGACATTTTATTCCATACCTATTTCTTTGAATTATATACCATGTGTATGTACTGCCTTTTCAGGAATACATACAAAAGTGTTACTAAAAATAAACATAAGCGGGGTGGCCGGTTGGCTCAGTTGGTTAGAGCGCGAGCTCTGAACAGGGTTGCTGGGTGGATTTCCACATGGGTCAGTGAGCCGCGCCCTCCACAACTAGATTGAAGGACAACGACTTGGAGCTGATGGGTCCTGGACAAATGCAGTTCCCCAATATTCCCCCAATAAAATTACTTAAAAAAATAAAATAAAGAAAGAAAATGTTATGTTTTATGTTTAGCCATGCATATTAAATTACCCAATATTTTCCTAGGAGATTATGAATTTCTTGAGAGTTGTAGAGACAATGTAGAACTTATATTTTCATTTCCTTACCTATCTTACTACATTGCTTCCAAATATGTTTGTGCATTAAACAAAGCCCACCAGATTTATGTAAGCCACGAATAAGAGTTCGCGCTTTAACCAACTGAGCCATCCGGCCACCCTATACTCAGTAGAGTTTATTAGTAAGACAAACTGAGCTGAAAAATTAGTTACATTCATTTTCATCAGTCATTGCTGTGAAAAATTTCAAACATCCTAATTATTATAGTCACTGGATTTCTTGATTCTTTTTAAAAATATAATTTCAAAATTCACCAAAAACTGGAAATCCATTATTTCTTTCATATTCAATTTGATTTGACAGAAATTCTTTACTCCCTCTGTCAATGTGGTCTTGAGAGAACAGATTGAATCCAGGAATAAAATAATGCTTAAGATCTTCTGCCCTGAGGCACTGAAGAAAGTATTCCACACACCGATCAAAGGAGATTTTCAGGTCCTTGGTTTGCCACTTATCATCAGTTGGGTCCTGGGTACATACGTGAAAGAAGGCAGTTTTCACATGGTACGAACAGAAATTTTCCAGTTTCTCTCGGTTTCCAAACTTGTTTTTCAATTGTTCTAAAAGATATTTCATTAGTTTTAAACAATCTTTCCTGTTGAATAAAAAAGAAAACCATTTATTTTTACTTATTTACAACCTGCTTTATTCCACAAAGAGCATTAAGCACATTACAGGAAAAACATATAAAGATACAATAAACAATGAAGATATGTAACAGGGGTGCCAAAAAAATGTATACACATGATTTGTATTCATCTTTTGTTATCAGTATATATTGAGTATTACAATTTTAATAGAGTTTTTTTCCTTTCTTAAAATGTGTATACATTTTTTGGCACCCTCTGTATATATAATCACTCTAAAACCTCATTATTTTTTTTCAAATATATGCTTTCAATTTCAAAAACATATGTTTCTTCCCTCTTCCCCATTCCTAGCTTCAGTATTTTATTCTATCAGGATTAATTCAACTACATGAAACTAGAAGATATTTGTATTATTCATCCAGTTACTTAGTATTCAGAAAAACCTTGTTTTAATTTGTATACAATGATTTTGCCTTACTAGGCTACAAATATTTACATTATTCATCCAGATATTTCATAGACAAATTTTAATGTTTTTAAAATTATTTAGCCTTATCAGCAATATAGTTCTCTTAACGCTGGTTTCAAAACCTGTACATGAAGCCTGTGCCTGCATGTTGTGTATTCTTGCTTTGATCTTTAAACTTTTGAGACCTTTATACTGGACAACATTAGAAACTGAGATTGAGAAGAAATTGTTCATTCAAGTTTAGCCAGTCAGTCCCTGGCCTTCAATGCAGACAAACCACCTCAAAGCAAGCACCAGTAGCCAATAAGAGTGATCTGTTGGCACCCTCCCATTACGTGACATTAATATTCATTACCTTGAAGTGATCAGAATACTAAGACAATTGTCCTGGCTAATCATGACTAGTGTTTACACTCTCTTACTCTGTTTTACTTTATACATCCGTCTGATCCAGGTTCAGGACTATGCTCTCTGGCCTTGCCTTCTTTTTTTTTTTTTTTTTTTTTTTTTTTTTTTTTTTTTTATTAAATTTATTGAGGTGACAGTTGTTAGTAAAATTACATAGATTTCAGGTGTACAATTCTGTATTACATCATCTATAAATCCCGTTGTGTGTTCATCACCCAGAGTCAGTTCTCCTTCCATCACCATATATTCGATCCCCCTTACCCTCATCTCCCACCCCCCACCCCCCACCCCCCTTACCCTCTGGCAACCACCAAACCATTGTCTGTGTCTATGAGTTTCTGTTTCTCATTTGTTTGTCTTGTTCTTTTGTTGTTTTGGTTTATATACCACATATCAGTGAAATCACATGGTTCTCTGCTTTTTCTGTCTGACTTATTTCGCTCAGCATTATACTCTCAAGATCCATCCATGTTGTCACAAATGTTCCTATATCATCTTTTCTTACTGCCGAATAGTATTCCATTGTGTATATATACCACAACTTCTTCATCCATTCATCTATCGAAGGACATTTTGGTTGTTTCCATGTCTTGGCCACTGTAAACAAAGCTGCAATGAACATTGGAGCACACGTGTCTTTATCTCTAAATGTTTTCAGATTTTTTGGGTAGATACCCAGGAGAGGGATTGCTGGGTCATATGGCAATTCTATTCGTAATTTTTTGAGGAACCTCCACACCGCCTTCCATAACGGCTGCACCAGTCTGCATTCCCACCAACAGTGTATGAGGGTTCCTTTTTCTCCACAGCCTCTCCAACATTTGTTACTATTTGTCTTGTTGATGATGGCCATTCTGACTGGGGTGAGGTGATATCTCATTGTGGTTTTGATTTGCATTTCTCTGATGATTAGTGATGTTGAGCATTTTTTCATATGTCTATTTGCCATTTGTATGTCCTCTTTGGAGAAATGTCTCTTCAAGTCCTCTGCCCATTTTTCAATTGGGTTGTTTGTTTTTTTGTTGTTGAGTTGCATGAGTTCCTTGTATATTCTGGATACTAGCCCCTTATCGGAGGCACTGTTTGCAAAAATCTTCTCCCATTCAGTTGGTGGCCTCTTTATTTTGTCAATGGTTTCTTTTGCTGTGCAGAAGCTTTTAAGTTTCATATAGTCCCATTCGTTTATTTTAGCTTTTACTTCCATTGCCTTTGGAGTCAAGTTCATAAAATGCTCTTTGAACCCAAGGTCCATAAGTTTAGTACCTATGTTTTCTTCTATGCAGTTTATTGTGTCAGGTCTTATGCTTAAGTCTTTGATCCATTTTGAATTAATTTTGGTACATGGTGACAAATAGCAGTCCAGTTTCATTCTTTTGCACGTGGCTATCCAATTCTCCCAGCACCATTTATTGAAGAGGCTGTCTTTGCTCCATTGTATGTTTTTAGCTTCTTTGTCAAAAATTATCTGTCCATATTTATGTGGTTTTATTTCTGGGTTCTCAATTCTATTCCATTGGTCTATATGTCTGTTTTTCTGCCAATACCATGCTGTTTTGATTATTGTGGCCCTGTAGTACAAGCCAAAGTCAGGAAGTGTGATACCTCCATTATAGTTCTTTTTTCTTAAGATTGCTTTGGCTATTCGGGGTCTTTTGTGGTTCCAAACAAATCTGATGATTTTTTGTTCTATTTCTTTAAAATATGCCATTGGGATTTTGATGGGGATTGCATTGAATCTGTATATTGCTTTGGGTAATATGGCCATTTTAACTATGTTGATTCTTCCAATCCATGAGCACGGAATGTCTTTCCATTTCTTTGTGTCTTCTTCAATTTCTTTCAGAAAAGTCTTATAGTTTTCAGCATATAGGTCTTTCACATCCTTGGTTAAGTTTATTCCTAGGTATTTTATTCTTTTTGATGCAATTGTAAAAGGAATTGTTTTTTGTATTTCTTTTTCTGAGATTTCATTGTTGGTATATAGGAAGGCAATGGACTTTTGTGCATTGATTTTGTAGCCAGCAACTTTACTGTATTCGTTGATTGTTTCTAATAGCTTTTTGGTGGAGTCTTTAGGGTTTTCTATATATAGCATCATGTCATCTGCAAAGAGTGATAATTTAACTTCTTCATTCCCAATTTGGATGCCTTTGATTTCTTTCTCTTGCCTGATTGCTCTGGCAAGGACTTCCAACACGATGTTGAAAAGCAGAGGTGATAGGGGACATCCCTGTCGTGTTCCTGAACGTAGAGCAAAGGGCTTCAGTCTTTCTCCATTAATTATGAGATTAGCAGAGGGCTTGTCATATATGGCTTTTATTATGTTAAGGTATTTTCCTTCTATACCTATTTTATTAAGTGTTTTAATCATAAATGGATGTTGTATTTTGTCAAATGCTTTTTCTGCATCAATTGATATAATCATATGATTTTTGTCCTTTATTTTGTTTATATGATGTATCACATTGATGGATTTGCGTATGTTGAACCATCCTTGTGCCCCGGGGATGAACCCCACTTGGTCGTGATGAATAATCTTTTTAATGCATTGTTGTATTCGATTTGCTAGAATTTTATTTAGGATTTTTGCATCGGTATTCATCAGAGATATTGGTCTGTAGTTTTCTTTTTTTGTGCTGTCTTTACCAGGTTTTGGTATCAGGGTAATGTTGGCCTCATAAAATGTGTTGGGGAGTACTGTTTCTTCTTCAATTTTTTGGAAGAGTTTGTGCAGAATTGGTATTAGATCCTCTTTGAAGGTTTGGTAGAATTCACTAGTGAAGCCATCTGGTCCCGGACTTTTGCTTTTGGGAAGGTTTTGGATGACTGATTCAATTTCGTTACTGGTGATCGGTCTGTTTAGATTTTCCAGTTCTTCATGGTTCAGCCTTGGAAGGCTATATGTTTCTAAGAACTTATCCATTTCTTCTAGGTTGTTGAATTTGGTGGCATATAGTCCTTCATAGTATTCTTGGATGATCCTTTGTATTTCTGTGGTGTCCGTGATAACTTCCCCTTTTACGTTTCTGATTTTGTTAATCAGTGTCTTCTCTCTTTTTATCTTAGTAAGTCTAGCCAAGGGTTTGTCAATTTTGTTAATCTTCTCAAAGAAC
This sequence comes from Rhinolophus sinicus, assembly GCF_057876585.1. Classification (NCBI taxonomy): domain Eukaryota; kingdom Metazoa; phylum Chordata; class Mammalia; order Chiroptera; family Rhinolophidae; genus Rhinolophus; species Rhinolophus sinicus. Next base: position 73,403,629 of record NC_142502.1, on the reverse strand, counting down.
CAGCTCTTTGTCACATTAATTTTTTCTATTGTCTTTCTGTTCTCTATTTCATTTATTTCTGCTCTAATTTTTGTTATGTCCTTTCTTCTGCTGACCTTGGGTTTTACCTGTTCTTCTTTTTCTAGTTCTTTAAGGTGTAACATGAGGTTATTTATTTGGGAATTTTCTTGTTTCTTGAGATAGGCCTGTAATGAGATAAATTTCCCTCTTAAAACTGCTTTCGCTGCATCCCAAAAATTTTGGTAGGATGTATTTTCATTGTCATTTGTTTCTATGTATCTTTTGATCTCTCCTCTAATTTCTTCTTTGACCCAGTCCTTCTTTAAAAGTATGTTGTTTAGTCTCCATGTATTTGTGTTTTTTCCCGCTTTCTTTTTACAGTTGATATCCAATTTCAAAGCCTTGTGATCAGAGAATATGCATGGTATGATTTCAATCTTTTTAAATTTGTTGAGACTGATTTTATGTCCCAATATATGGTCTATCCTTGAGAATGTTCCATGTACACTAGAAAAGAATGTGTAGTCTGATGTTTTAGGATGAAGTGCTCTATAAATGTCAATTATGTCCATTTCATCTAATGTGTCATTTAGGGCTACTATTTCGTTATTTATTTTCTGTTTGGATGATCTATCCATAGCTGTCAATGATGTATTTAAGTCCCCTAGTATAATTGTGTTTTGGTCAATTTCTCCCTTTAGTTCTGTTAGTAGTTGCTTGGTGTATTTCGGTGCTCCCTGACTAGGGGCATAAATATTGATGACTGTTATGTCTTCTTGTTTTACAGTCCCCTTCACCATTATGAAATGTCCATCTTTGTCTCTTGTTATCTTTTTCACCTTGAAGTCTGTTTCATCTGATATCATTATGGCTACACCTGATTTTCTCTGGGCACCATTTGCTTGGAGTGTCAATTTCCACCCTTTCACTTTGAGTCTATGCTTGTCCTTGTAGCTGAGATGTGTCTCTTGGAGACAGCATATGGTTGGGTTTAGTTTTTTGATCCAATCTGCTACTCTGTGCCTTTTTATTGGTGAGTTCAGTCCATTTACATTTAGGGTGATTATTGATATGTGAGGATTTCCTGTCATTCTATCTTTAGTTTTCTGGTAAGGCTGTGTCTCCATTGTTTCTTTGCCTTTTTGTTGTTGTCTGTTATTTCTGTGTGGTGGTATTCTGTGATGTTTCCCTCTGTTTCTTCTTTTATTTCAGTATATATTTCAGTTCTGGATTTTTTTTGAGTGGTTACCCTTAAGTTTATGTAAAAGTAAGTTTGATATTTAGAGTATTCCATTTTCTTCAGCACGCTTACTTTCTCCATTCCCATATTCCGGTTCAGGCCTTTATTCTCCCCCTTTTTGAGTTTTGGTTGCCACAAATTGTCCCTGTTGATGGTGGTCGAATAGCCTCCTTTAGTATTTCTTGTAGTGCAGGTCGTGTATTAGAAAATTCCCTCAGCTTCTGTATGTCTGGAAAGGTCTTTATTCCTCCTTCATATCTAAAGGATATCTTTGCTGGATATATTATTCTTGGCTCATGATTTCTCTCTTTCAATAGTTTGAATATTTGGTTCCACTCCCTCCTGGCTTGTAGAGTTTCTGCTGAAAAATCTGATGATAATCTAATGGGCTTTCCTTTGTAAGTTACCGTCTTCTTTTCCCTGGCTGCCTTGAGGATTCTTTCTTTGTCGTTGATTTTAGACAGCTTCAGTACAATGTGCCTTGGAGAAGGCCTGTTGGGATTGAGGTAACTAGGTGTTCTATTCGCTTCTTGGATTCGAGGGTCCAGTTCTGTCCACAAATTTGGGAAGTTCTCATCGACGATTTGTTTGAATATATTCTCTGTTCCCTTCTCTCTTTCTTCTCCTTCTGGTATGCCCATTATTCTTATATTGCTCTTTCTGATGGAGTCAGAAAGTTCTTGTAGAGTTCTTTCATTTCTTTTAAGTCTCAAGTCTCTTTCTTCTTCTATCTGTGTCATTTCCAGGTTTCTATCTTCGATGTCACTGATTCTTTCCTCCATCTGGTCAACTCTACTACCTAAGCTGGTTATTTCATTCTTAATTTCTTCTATTGAGTTCTTAATCTCCAGAAATTCTATTTGGTTCTTTTTTAAAATTTCAATCTCTTTCGTAAAATGCTCATACTGTTCTTTAATTGAGTTTCTGAGTTCATTTAACTGCCTATCTGTGTTTTCTTGTATCTCGTTGAGTTTTTTCAGAACTGCAGCCTTGAATTCTCTGTCATTTAAGTCACATATTTCTGTATATTTAAGTGCCTTTTCTGGAGATTTTTCACTTTCTTTCTGAGCTATCTTGTTGCCTTGGTTACTCATGGCGATTATTGGTTTACTATTTCTCTTCCTAGACATCTACAGGAGTGACTTCTGCAACAAGTTGATAGGAAGAGGTCTTTCTTTTGTTCAGCAGCTCTGTTTACTCCTGCAGGGATCCGCCCAGATAGGTGGGGCCAGGGGCGGGGTGAGCTGTGAGAGGTGGCCCAGAGCAATGGCAGCGACCACCACCACAGCCGGTACTGCTTCCACAGCTCTCTTCCCTTTGCCGGAACTAGTTGGGCTGTGGATTTGTGTTTGTGGGCCACAGTTCTCAAATATAGCAAATTTTCTGTTGTTTTGATCTGACACTGCTACTGTTTCGCTTCTAGCACCGGCAGGTGGGGGCGGGGCGAGCTCTGAGAGGGGAGGGAGGGGGCGGCTAGTCTCAGTGCCTAAGGCTCCGTTCTCTGCTCGGCAGTGCGGGCTTAAACCACCGTTTTCAGCCTTTTTCCCTCAGTCTTTTCTCCGAGGTCTCTGCCGTGAGCGTTGGGTTCAGCTGTGTTATATGCTGTCCCCTCTGCCCTGTGGAGCCCTGGCGGAGCCCTAGCAGTCCGATCTCCCGCAGCTGCGGTAGTTCCGGGAAGCAGCGAGCTCGGCGCACTGAGCTGGGTCTGAGTCCTGCGCCCCCGGAGCTGCGTCTCCGCGCGCTTCTCACTTTCCTCCTCCCCCCGCTCGCGCGCGCGAATCTCCCACCTGTAGGTGATTTCAGTCGGTAGTGGGCCTCTTCGTCTTGCCTGTCTGCTGTGCAGGGAGTCCTTTGTGGAGTTTTTGTTGTTCGATTCTTTGTAAATTCCAGGGGAGCTTTACAGAGGCTCACCTCACTCCGCCATTTTTCCGGAACTCCTGGCCTTGCCTTCTAACAACACTCCCTCCTTGGTCCCTTAGATCTGGCTTCCCTGGTTTCATGCTCACCCTCTAGATAACATTCCAGGTCAATCTAGCCATGTGCTTCCCCCAGAACTCAACCCAGCAATGACCATCTTCAGGTTTGAGCTATGGAGTAAAAACAAATTTTTTTTTAATTGAACATTACATAGATTATCCCCCATTTAACAAAAGAAGGAAATTACCTGCAACACTTCACTCCATCACTTTCACAGCATGTTTTAGAATTTCCATGATTTTCCAAAATGTGCTTTTCAATGTGAGAGAAAGATAGCCGCCATGTTTCTTCTTAATTTCCAAAAGAAAAATAGAAAAGCACTTTATCAAAATGTCAATATATAAACAACACAATATTTAAGTAAATTACTTTATTAAAATATCATTCTGAAAAATTTCTAGGGGAAGATAGACTAAAAGAAGTGAACATATAAATAATTAATTACATATTAAAAGAAGTCATTTGAAGTAAACAATGGACCAAGACAGGAAAAAATCGGGGGAGAGGTTAAAGCTTAATGTAGTTAGTGACTGTAAGATGTATTACCTTCTGTATATTGCTAAATTCAGTTTGTTGATATTTTGTTTCACTAATAATTTGAATCAATGAATTCAAAAATTTTTTATGCCATCCTTGCAAATTTTGGTATTCATGTAAATGAAACAGGGAATATTTCCTTTCTATTCCTTGGGAGAGTTTGTGTAAGATTAGTATAATTTTCCCCCAGCTTCTCCCCAAGTTTTACCATGGCTATAGCTCTTTTAAGCTCAGACTATCCTATTGCCTCATTGGTTTTATACCAGAAATGCACGATTGGTTTATAATTTAAAAAATCAATGAATACAATCTGTCACATTAACAGAATCAAGAAGAAACATGATCATCTCAACAGAAACAGAATATGCAGCTAATAAATTTAACATTCATTCATTAAAAAAAACATATCAGCAATTTAAATCTAGACAGAAACTTGATCTGATGAAAGACTTTCAAAAACACAACATGATAATATAAGGTAAAAAATTGAGGTTTTTTTTTCTTCGGCCGGCCCCATGGCTCAGGTGTCCATGCTGGCCGTGCTCCTAACACCCAGGTCGCAGTTCGATTCCCTCAATGGCCAGTAAGCTGCACCCTCTACAGCTAAGATTGTGAACAATAGCTCGGCTTGAACTGAATTTGGGGGGCAAGGAGGAAAAAGGGGGGAAAATTGAGGTTTTTTCCTTTGAGATCAGGAAGGCAGATGTTTGCTATCCCTATTCCTGTTCAACATGCACCACCTATCCCAGCAAGCATAGTAAGGGAACGAAAAAAAGATAATAGCATTGGAAAGGGAGAAACAAAGCTACCATTATTATTAAACAATACAATTTGCGTAAGTAGAAAATACAAAAGAAGCTGGGTGACAGGTATATGTGAATTCATATAGTCTTCAGTCTACTTTTCTATTGGTTTAAAATTTTAATACTAAAAAGTTACAATTGCCTATGAGTAAATCTAATACAAAATTTCTGTGGAGAAAACTCTAGAGGAAATCTAAACTAATGGAGATGTGTACCTGTCCATGAACTGGAAGACTCATTATTGTAAATACATCAAGTCATCACAAACTTATCTATAGATTCAAGGTACTCTCAATAAAAACTTCAAAAAATGTTTTTGTGGAACATAACATGATACTGATATGGGCCAAGCGAGTAGACTTCCCCACTGAAAAACTTTGTTTTCTTTCCTATAGGGATTTTAAGTTTCCTTTTTCTTGTTTCCTTTTCCCCAGTTTCTTAGCTCTTACCAACCCCCCCGCCTGCCCCCACTTAATTATTTTATAAATCAGTTTCTTAATCTTAGGCAACAGATTGTTGCCTAAGAATCATAAGAAGTGTTTTTTGCCCCTGCTTTAGATAATTATCTTGAAACTTGTGATTTGTACTTGTTGATTGTAATCACTGAAGCCTAATGTTCTTCCCAACCCATTCTGGACCCAGCTCTTGGACAATTAACGCCACCTGAGTGACCAGTTGAATGGCCATAGGCTCCGTAAGAACTGACGGACTTTCCATCACGGACTTAGCCACCCCACATCAATAGCTTTGAGCTCTGCTCTTTAAGCCAACACTTCTAAATTTATTAATTAAAATATATTTAAAAATAATAAAAAATAAATAAAATAAAAAATATTTTTCCTCATTCAGGGGTCTTGGAGATACAGATGATACCCCAGCAAGATGACCAGTCCCAACCAAAGAAGCCAACACGGTCTTCCAGGCAGATCCCGAGACCCCTTCCTCTCATATAAGATCAGATAGGGCGAGAGTTCCGTGAATCCCCAATAGGTAGGGCTAGCTCTACATCCCCGCCCAGCAGGAAGCAAATACAGAAGAAAAGACCTCCTGTCCCTCAACTTCCCATAGAGATTTTATGGGGATCATGTCTCTCAAGGAGAAAACAAGGCAGGCAGTTAAACAGGCATTGGATCTCTACATTCCTGCACATCCAACTCAACTCACAGAATGCAACTCCTTAAAGGACCTCCCCTCTCCGCCCAAAACTTCCCCTTTTCACTATAATTATCAACCCCTATGAGGAAACAAATGAGTACAATACCCAACTAGATGAGACCAGTCACTCACACCTGCACAGTACAGGCAACGACCTTCATTTCACCTGTGCCTCATTATACCATCATTATATCATACATATACTAAGAAGTTCATTAAAATCATTATTAACAGACTGAATTCTGGGAAGGAACACGCGCAGTTTAAAATGATGAGGTAATAGCTCCTTGTCAATCACCAGTGTCAATCAAGTGGTCCCACCCCTGGAGAGGAACAGTCCATCCTAGAATAAAAAGGATAAAACCACCAAGTCATCATCAGTCGGGGCCTTTCGAGCCTTTTTGAGTCACGTTTTTGGTCAGGCCTGCTCCTATCTCTTTGAAGTGTACTTTTTCTTTTAATAAACTGGTCTTTCACTACTTTACCTCGGTATCTCATTCTATTCTTTGCTCGAGATGCCAATAACCTGGATACCACACCGAGGATGGCCCACCCTCCGGCAACGTAGCAGCTAGGATTCCTGGTTTTCCTCCAGGAGGCCCGGGTTCGACCCCTGGTGTGGGTACCTAGCCTAGACATCGCCGGATTCAACCCCTGATGTGGGAACGAAGTCCGGGCATCATGTTGATAAGGGTCTGCTCTTCGGTAATTCTCATAATTTTTATGAAAATAAAAAGGGTCAAGAATATCTAAAACATTCTTGAAAAAAGACAAAGTGGGAGAACTTGCCCTATCAGATATCAAGATTTATAAAAATACATTGTCTATGACAATATAATACAGTGCAAGGGTAGACAAAGATTTTAATGGGACAGAATAAAGAGTGTAGTAATAGCAACACAATATATGGACAATGAATATATAGAAAAGGTGGTATTGAGCTAGATGTACTCATTGCTACTGTATATATCCATTTATGACACCCATTCATGCCATCCTGAAAAATACAAAAATGCAAAACTATTGAGATGGTAAACAGATGAGCAGTTGCTAAAAGTATGGGATGGGAAGGTTTGAATAAGTGAAACACAAGGGACTTTTTAGGGCAGTGAAACTATTACTTGAGGGTAGATACATGATACAATGCATTTGTCAAAACCAGTAGAACTTTACAGCACAAATAATGAACCCTAATATGTGCAAACTATTAAAAAATCATTTAGGAAGCCAAAGGATCCTAGAAAATACTGCAGACTGTGAAAAGGGTCTCTCTGTTACAAATGTATAAAACAACCTTCCTGAAAGGGGTGGGGGCAAAAGGTGCTGACCTAAATTACTTTGGAAATAGGGTCGGTAAGACCCTGTACATAAGAGAACTGTACATAAGCACTGTACTCTAATTGATAATTGTTTCCCATGGGGAAATGGGTTTACAATTCTGAAACAACTAGGTCTTATTCCCCAAAAATAAGACCTAGCCAGACCATCAGCTCTAACGTGTCTTTTGGAGCAAAAATTAAAATAAGACCTGGTCTTATTTTATTATATTTTTTCTATTTTACTATAAGACCAGGTATAATCTAATCTAATGTAATATAATATAATATAATATAATATAATATAATATAATATAATATAATATAATACTGGGTAATATAATGTACTATTATACCGAGTCTTGTATTAATTTTTGCTCCAAAAGATGCACTAGAGTTGATGGTCCGGCTAGGTCTTATTTTCGGGGAAACATGGTATACATGTATACTGGGACTGAACAATTAAGTAAATGGGTGGCAGACATGGGAGTCAGGTTTTTCACTGTTGGAATGAGAGGTTACAGATAGCAAGGACAGAAAGAATGATCCACGTGGTAATGGATTATAGTTAGGCAGTATAAACTCTTGTATAGCTTAATATAGATACAAATGGTTAATAAAAACATTTATAGATATGTGTGTACACTAAGGTTAATAAAAATACATATATTTCCTTGTTTCTTCAGGTGAGAGGGTTGACAACCTAGTAACAGAGCACACATACACACAGCACCCAGATCTTGGTTTCTAGTACATTCTCCAATAAAAAGATCCAGGGCTCCTTGTAAAAATGGCTGATTCTAGGACAGATGCAGAAAATACACAAGATGAGCATGGAGCATCTTTGCAGTGCCAGAAAGGGAGTTAGTGCTCAAAACAAAACAAACAAACAAAAAACTCCCACAATTATGGGAAGCATGTCCAAAGGACACAGGAGCCAATTGAAAGAGCTTCTAAAGGCCAAAGTTGGAACAATTGAAACAATAAAATTATTAAAGTAGTATTGGAACACAGCCCAAAGTATAAAACAAATATCCACAAAGCCCATATTGATATAAATTATTAAGTAAGTTAATAAATGGGGGAGAAGAGACAAATTTCCCAAGCAGAATTCCCAATAATTTGTGTAAATACTCTGCCCTTAAAGAGGTGGAGCATAACTCCCCACGCCCTAAGTGTGAGCTGTGCACAGTGACCTACTTCAAAATAGTACAGTATGAAAAGGTGGGAGATAGAGTAACAGTGGAGAAACCTGACAAACACTACCTCACTCAGGTGATCGAGGTCAACATAAACAGTGCTAAGTCATGTTCACAGCATGTACCCTTAACATGATGTGATGAAAACGGCACTTTACCTCTCTGGCCTTCCTTGTCAAAACCCAAAACTCCAGTCTAATCATAAGAAAAACATCAGATATGGGCCATATGAGGGACATTCTATAAAATATTTGACTAGTACTTCTCAAAACTGTCAAGGTCATCAAAAACAAGCAAAGAATGAGAAACTGTCAGTCAAGAGGAGCCTCGGGAGACAGGATGACTAAATGTAATGTGGTTCCTACATGGACTCCTGGAACAAAAAAGGGACTTTAGGTAAAAACTAAGGAGATCTGAATAAAGTATGAACTTTAGTTAACAATATCTCCTTGACATTGGTTCATTAATTGTGAAAAATATACATAAAATTAATGTAAAATGTTAATAATAGGGAAATAGGTATGGGGTAAATAGGGCCTCTCTGTACTATCTTTGCAATTTTTCTGTAAATATAAAACTATTCTAAAACTAAAAGTTTATTTTAAAAAGCTACATTGAGATGTCATTTCTCATTTTTTGGATTATTGGCAAAAATTCCAAAGTTTAACAAGTTCTGTTGATAAGGCTGAGGGTGAAACAGGTACTCTCAAATATTGTTGTGAAAATGCAAATGGTACAATTCCCTACGGAGGCGATTTGGGCAGTATCCAGCAAAATTACATATGGATTTACTCCTTGACCAGCTGTAAAAATAGACTGTAAAAAGGAATGGGTGCTATTTCTATATATAGTTATGGAGTGATAGCCAGGATATCTTAAGTGAAAAAAGGAAGGTATATTTTTTATCTTAATAAAAGGGGGTAGCATATATATATATATATACATTTTTTTAAAGTGAATGGGTGTGGGGGCAGAGCCCCAGAAAGTAGTTTCCAGGCTCTCGGCCTCACATAGACAGGTGCCTGGCTCAGGTAGTAAATGGCCATCAACTGTGATTGCATGGCCATCAGCTGTGGCTAGTTGGCCAACAGCTGTAACCAGTGAGCCATTGGCCGCTAATATAACTGCTGTGGCTACGCTAGCAGAGAGAGAGAAGGAGAAGAGAGAGAGAATGGGGGCTAGCAAGAAGATGGCGGCTGGGCTGGCAAGCGCGGATGGCGGTTTGCGGACAGTGTGGATCCAGCCTCCATTGAGAGTATAGTGCCGCCAGAGAGAATATAGTGGTATGACTCCCCTACCTATGGCTCCGTGGGTGTTCCTTTTTGGCCTCACCATATCCTGCGTTCTTGTATGGGGAGCGGGAGCAGAGACCCCGCCGGGTCCCCCGCATGACAATGGGTAAACCAAAAACAATTTGGTTTTCCAATCAGGGAATGAATGGAAGATACGTTTCTCTACGAGTACCTTTTTCTGGCCTTGACTTTAAAATCATGTGAATGTTTTATAAATTTATGAAACAAAATCAAAATTTTAAATCCAGAATCTAAAACTAGAAATCATAATGAAACAAATGAATTTAATTATGCTGAGTTAGGCAGCTTAACAAGCTGCAGAAATTTTTTCAAGTGAGTTTAAACTCGATATTTTGATATTTTGATAAACTTGATATTTTGTTCTTTTACCTTAAGAATAAAAGAATGGCAAAGAAATCTTCAACTTTTTTTTTATAATTATACTCTTGGTAATAATATTAGTATTATTATTTTGAAACGGATAGGTAGAAAATTTTTTTTAATTTTTCAAATTTTAAATTAAAAATCAAATAAATTATAGTTTAAAAAATACATCTTGAGACCAGGAAAATTCCTAGTAAAATGTTTAGAAAGAGAACAGCTGTGCCGGGCCTGTGGCTTAAGTGGTTGGAGTGCCATGCTCCTAATGCCGAGGTTGCTGGTTCGATTCCCACATGGGCCAGTGAACTGTTCCCTCTATAGCTAAGATTGTGAGCAACAGCTCTCCCTGGAGCTGGGCTGCCGTGAGCAGCCCGAGGTTGGCATGAGCTGCCGTGGGCTGCCGTGGGCTACTGTGTACTGCTATGAGAGGCTAGCATTGAGTAGCCAGCAGCCAGAGCGACTGGGGACCGACTGCCTCAGCGGGGGGAGTGCAAGGCTCATAATACCAGCATGGGTCAGGGAGCTGTGTCCTACACAACCAGACTGAGAAACAACTGCTTGTACCAGAGTGGGGGTGGGGGTGAGGGGAGAGTCAGACGAAAGGGGGGGAAAAAAAAGCTAAAACAGGTGTTACAAGTGTATCCAATCTAGTACAAGTATTTTCATTGCTAATCTGCCTTTTTCAGTCACTCAGGTATCACACACACACACACACACACACACACACACACACACACACACACAGTGTTTTGCCTGAATATAGGTCATCTGGAGTAATGGGGGATGGAAAACCACAGCCAAGGGTAACAGAGAACAGAGGTCAGTTGAGCACCCATCACCAGCCTCCACTTTCATCTTAATGCAAGGATGTGAGGAACTACCCAACCACATTGGTCTTTGGACAGCCACCGGGCCAACGGAAAACTCTTATATCTAAGCTGATTTGTTTCCAATCTTTCCCAAGATGGTTGGTATAGGCCCAGCAAGAGGGTGGTATGGGTGCCATTGAGATATCTGTATCATATACAGTAAGGGTTTCTTGGGGCTGCCTTTCTAGAAATTGTTCAGGGGTGCAATCCCGCTTTGCAGGAAGCTACGTTCCTTTTACAAAACCATGAATAATGATATATATAATTCTCTCTTACAAACAAATTTTCTTGCAGAAAATGACTCCCATATATATACATATGCAATATACAAAGTTATGGTGTATGTCCACAAAAACCCAAGCCTTCAACCTAAGCATGACTGACTATTTCTAGGATTTGTTCAGTAATACACATTTATAACTTGGTTCATTTGTTCTGTGGTCTCCTGCAATTTCCCTGGAGTCCAACAGTAGTAGGTACCAAAAGTCCTTATATAACTTTATGGGAGACAAATAAAATAATCAGCTAATTTTTTCTGCCACCTGAGAAAACATCACCATTATTTAGTTTTATCTATAGACTAACTCAGCCCAGTTCTCAGAACTTGACTGTTACCCAAGAACACTGCCTGAGAACCTATCCTGACCTGAGACTGGGGTACACAGGCAAGGAGGAGACCTAACCACTGTGCTCTACTGCAGCTAAGGCTGCAAAGGTCTAGCTGCATGAGGAGCAGTGGAAGGGGAAGATGAAAGAAAGAGACAAATATGGCTGGGAACAAGAGTCCAGGCTCTGATGATCACAATAATACAGGGTCTGACAATTCAGTTTGTGAAATCCTAGAAAAAGTGCTACATACCTCATTGCTCAATAGCACTACAGTCACCTTTGAAGTACTCCCCTTGGGAAGCTATGCACCGATGCCAGCGCCTAGTCCACACTTCAAAGCAATTTTGGAACTCTTTTTCTGGAATGGCCATCAGAGCTGTCGTCATATTACCCTCGATGCCCTGAATGTCATCAAAATGTGTTACTTTCAATACTTCCTTTATCTTTAGATAAAGAAAGAAGTCACTGGGGACCAGATCAGGTGAGTAGGGAGGGTGTTCCAATACAGTTATTTGTTTACTGGCTAAAAACTCCCTCACAGACAGTGCCATGAGCTGGTGCATTGTCGTGATGCAAGAGCCATGAATTGTTGGCAGAAAGTTCAGGTCTAACTTTTTCATGCAGCCTTTTCAGCACTTCCAAATAGTAAACTTGGTTAACTATTTGTCCAGTTGGTACAAAGTCACAACGAATAATCCCTCTGATATCAGAAAGTTAGCAACATCATTGCAACAAGTTCATGAACTTAATTGTCAGACGCCATATATAACTGCCATGGACTAAACTAGGGATTTTACATATGTCTTATTTTTATCTTCCCAGAATCTTTTAAGTAGCTTTGATTATTAACCTAGTGTACACATGAGCAAACAAACAGGTTTAGAGAGGCTTGGTAACTAGCCCAAGATCACACAGCTAGTAGGAAAAGGAGCCTCATGGTTCAGATCCTGAGCAGTCTGACTCCAAAGCCAGGACTGCCCTTCTTTATTAAAAACAAACAAAAAAGACAACATTCAAATGTGGGCTAGTAGACATTTTAAAGCTGAGTATTTGATCTTACTACTATGACTATGCCCTTTTCAACTCCATCTCTCACCAAACTCCCATCTTGTGGCCTATTTAGCCTTATGGCTCTTGAAATGCCAACAGCAGTTGATCTTTTACTGCCCTAGTATATAACATTAATGACTCTTTATATGCCTTTAAATTAACCTTCACATTCAAGATACCTTGCAAACCACGGCCTTCCTTTGCAGGCTTGGGTACCAGGCAATATGGCTGTAGTGTTAGAGCTTTCCTAACTTTTCCTCCAAGCCATTGTTTGATGAATAGGCCTTCCTGGGTGCTATGTGGCCAGCTTTGCTTTGCTTCCAGAGTCAACACTACATCCACAGATATTTCTTTAGGTTGTCTAATAAGAAGTGTTACAGCAGGGCTCCTTGCCTTCTTCCTCTCCAAAATGACATCTGCATCTGTTTAAACGTATAAAAGGGAAGAAAGTGTTTATCAATCTAACTTTCGCAAAACTATATGGACAATAATATATCTATAATTGGAGATACATAAAGTGCTAAGGTGAAAATTAGTTCTGAGGCGGAAACTGACCCCCAAGGCAAAGTGTTTTACTCTTTTAACCAATATTTATTGATATCTATCATGGCACGGAAGCATTGTCAAGATTCTGTCTGGTATATATGATAAGGAATCCCTGAAGATTTGGGAGTTTGGGAGTAGATCTTAAATATACACAATTTTTATTTTTTTAAAAAGAAAAAGGTAGCAGAAGTGAGAGCAATTAAAGAGGTTCAAATCAACAGAACTGATAGATGGACCGAATCTGCGAAGTAACGAAGAAGGTAGGAGTTCTGGAATGCCATCCCAGGATTTTAGCCTGGGAAATGATTGATGTTGACTCCATTCTTTAATATAAAGTAAGCAGGAGGAAGAAAGGTTCAGCTAAGATGAATTTCGTTTTAGATACACTGAGCTCTAGGTACCTGGTGCCTATGGGACACCCAAGTGGAGATGACCACTAAGCAGGTGGGTAAGGTGGTTAGAAGTTCAGGAAAGGCCTCTAGATGAGAGATAGTGGCTTTGGGATTTGGGGATGTACAAGCAGTTGTTAAAGACTACTCCCAGATAAGACTTCTGGAAGCTATCACAGTAAGAAAGAAGATAGAGCACCAAAGAGGAAATCCTAGAGAACACTGTCATTTTCTTATCATGAAATCTGTAAACCTATCCCCTTTACCCATTATATCCTTCTTCCTAGTACCACCAAGGGAGTGTCTACCATCTTTCAAAGGCCACCCCTGCACATGGCCTCTGGAGCCTCACCTTCTCAAGCACCCTGCTCCGTCAATTGTTCCCTCTCCTGCATCAATGGCCTTCCCTTTCCTGCTGGATCATTCCTGTCTGCATACAAAGGGTTCTAGTGTCTCTCATTCTAAAATATACTTCTCTTTTGACCCTGTACCTGCCTCCTCCTCACACTTACCTGTCTTTCTACTTCCTTTGCAGCCAAAACTTTCTGAAGCGTTACCTACATATGCTGTTTCTACATCCCTGCCCTTTCTCTCTTGTGTGCTCATGTCAAATTTACCAACAATCCCCATAAAACCAAAGACCAAATCCAATGGTTTTCTGGATGTCAGTAGCATTCTAAACACTGACCACTCCTTCTGCAAAACACTCAGTCTTCTTTTGCTCCTTCTCTTCTCTCCAGCCTTTAATGGGATCATTTTCTTACCCCTCTACTTAACATTGCAATTCCCCCATCCCATCCAATCCTCAACACTGCCTATCTCTCTCACTTTGCTATTCTTCTTCATCATAGGACTTACTATTTTTCAGTACACAAGATAATTAGGTTTTTCCATTTGTTATTAATTGTACCTGCCCTTATATGATAATAGGGTACAGAAGGGTGAGGGTCTTCACCTATTTATTCATTAATATATCCTAAACTTCCAGAACACCTGTCACATTAGATCATCAATGTATATTGATTAAATTAATGAATAAATGAATCTACACTCTCTGCATAGGTGATCTCATTCATTCCCAATGCCACTCATATATGTTGACAGTAGCCCAAATGTATCCTCTGAACTCCAAACCCATATCCAACTACATAGTTGACACATTCACTTTAACACATCACGGGAATCTCTAACTTAACGTATCCAAAGCCAAACTTGTAATTCATTCCCCACAAAGTGTTTCTCCTATGTCCTTCCCATGTTAGAAAACAGCACAATCTACACAGGTGCTCAATCCAGAAACCTGGGAGCTTTCTTCAATTCAATCCTCTCTCTCACCCCTACATTTAATCCAGAAGCAAGCACGGCTACATCTTGGATGTATCTGCTTCTCTCCGTCTCCAGTGCCCCAGAACATCTCCATCCTTTCATCTGTACTATTATATTGTCCTTTCTAATCTCCTTATTTACCTTCTTATAATATCTTCTCCATAGAAGCCAGAGTAAACATTTTTAAAAAACAAAGCAAGGGCCGGCCTGGTGGCTCAGGCGGTTAGAGCTCCATGCTCCTAACTCCGAAGGCTGCCTGTTTGATTCCCACATGGGCCAGTGGGCTCTCAACCACAAGGTTGCCAGTTCAATTCTTCGACTCCCACAAGGGATGGTGGGCTACGCCCACTGCAACTAAGATTGAACATGGCACCTTGAGCTGAGCTGCCGCTGAGCTCCTGGACAAGTTGGTTGGAGCGCATCCTCAACCACAAGGTTGCAGGTTTCGACTCCCACAAGGGATGGTGGGCTGTGCCCCCTGCAACTAGCAACGGCAACTGGACCTGGAGCTGAGTTGCGCCCTCCACACTAAGATTGAAAGGACAACAACTTGACTTGGAAAAAAGTCCTGGAAGTACATACTGTTCCCCAATAAAGTTCTGTTCCCCTTACCCAATAAAATCTTAAAAATAAAAAAACCAAAAAACCAAAGCCAATCATTACTTCCTAATTAAAACCTGGCTTCTCAATGAACATGGAATAAAATCTCCTTTCCAGGGTGCACAAGTCCTTGCAGAATCTGATCCCTGGCCACCTCTTCAACATCATTTCAGGTCATTCTTCCCCTTGTTCACATGGGTCTCTTTTTGTTCCTTGAGCTTGACAAGGTCTTTTGTGTCTCAGGACCTTGCTCTACCACTCGCTACTTCTCCCAGTTCATTCTCTGCAGAGTACTCACTGCAATGTGTATTTACAAGCCTCAAGTTTCAAGGGGGGAATCCTATAATTTTATTCAACCACATATGCCCAGTGGTACAGCAGTTCAGTGAATATTCAATGGAGACCAAATAGAACCAATCAACATTAAGGAAGAATACCAAGGAAATGTAGTAGACTAAAATCAAGGGCAAAGAGTTATTTCTAGGAGGCCATAATCAATAGCGTGCTGCAGGGAAGTCAAGAAAGATCAGGAGAGGAGTGTACACTGGCAATAAATACATATGATTAGAACTTTAAGAATCAAAAGTCAAAAATCTTACCTTCAATGTTTTTAATTTCGTCCTTAATGATTTTCCTAAATTTGTTCAGCATCAAAGAAGCTGATAATATTCCGTCTTTTACAAATTGACTCAGAGGATTTCCTGCAGGATTTCTTTTGAACTTCACAAGGTAATAAGCACCACTGTTGCAATACGGTTCTAGCTCAATTCTGGGGACCTCCAGTTTGAACATAACATCAAATTCATTAGGAGCAGAAATCTAAGAAAAAGCAAAAATAGCAGTGAAATGTTTGCTTGCGAATATTTTCCAAGCAACTGCAATTTCTTTTTCTTGAAATTTCCACTTAAAATCCTACTTTGAAAAGCAAGATTCCTAATATTTATACCCTCTGGGAGTGGGACTAGTGGAGCTGGAATAGTATTATTGGTTTTAGTTTGTAGGTTCTATACTCATTCCTTCTTACCATGAAAATTGTCATGCAGGGTGTCATGCGGGGTCTCAGCTCCCACTCCCCACATAAGAACGCAGGACATGGTGAGGCCAAAAAGGAACGCCCACGGAGCCATAGATAGGGGCGTCATACCACTATAGTCTCGCTGGCTGCTGGGTTGGAGACACAGGAAGCAGGAGCCACACTATCCGCAACCCGCCGTCCACTTCTGTGCTAACCAACCTCACTTGCTAACTGCAATCTGCCTCTCTGCAATCCGCAATCCACACTCCACCATCCACTGCTAGCATAGCCACAGCAGTTATATTAGTGGCCCATGGCTCACTGGTTACAGCTGCTGGCCATCCAATCAAAGTTGATGGCCATTTACTACATGAGCCAGCACCATTCCACGTGAGGCCGAGAGCCTGGAAACTGCACTCCTGGCTCTGTCCCCACAGAAGACGTGGACGGTTCCCCAACCAGCATAGGCCAGAGAAAGCAAGGGTCATTGCGGCCCTGTGGGCTGGGAAGTTCTTGCTGAAGCAGCCCGGATGCAGGACTTGCAGTCCCAGGAGGAAACGCTTGCTGAGTCCTCTGTGGGAGATGAGAGTGAGGTCAAGGTCGTCCTTCACCCCCAGGACGAAATGACTATGGACTATGGGGAATGGGCTCTATCCATAATTTAATGGACCGCTTGACTGTTTGCTTGGGAACATACCACCATGTAGTGGAACTGGCGGATGTTGCTTTTGTGTCTTGACCATACAACATCGAGAATATGTAAGCACCTTGATTGTGAGCCATTGTTGTTCCAGCATGTACCCTGAGAGGCCCAGGAGAGTGTCAGTGCCCTGAGAACCCTGGCTGAGTCCAGGAAGTCTGGCTGTGCCCAGAGAGAGTGGCAGTGCCCTGAGAGCCCTGGCTGAGTCCAGGAAGTCTGGCTGTGCCCAGAGAGAGTGGCAGTGCCCTGAGAGCCCTGGCTGAGTCCAGGAAGTCTGGCTATGTCCAGAGAGAGTGGCAGTGCCCTGAGGCCCTGGCTGTGCCCGGGGGAGACTGGTGGTACCCTAAGAAGCCCAGGAAGTCTGGCTGTGCCCAGAAGTACTGGTGGTACCCTGAGAAACCCTGGCTGTGCCCGGGAAAACTAGTGGTACCCTAAGAAGCCCAGGAAGTCTGGCTGTGCCCAGAAGCACTGGTGGTGCCCTGAGAAACCCTGGCTGTGCCCAGGGAGCCTGGCTGTGTCCAGGGTATTGCATTCACCTCCAGGCTCCTCGCACAGGGCCCCTCGCAGAAGACGCTTGTCACATAGATTGTGAGGCGAGAGCCTGTAGGGGTGGAGTGTGGGGACAGAGCCCCAGAAAGCAGTTTCCAGGCTCTCACCCTCACATAGAAAGGTGCTGGCTCAGGTAGTAAATGGCCATCAACTGTGATTGGATGGCCATCAGCTGTGGCTAGTTGGCCGTCAGCTGTAAACAGTGAGCCATTGGCCACTAATATAACTGCCATGGCTTCGCTAGCAGAAAATGGGGGCTAGCAAGAAGATGGTGGCTGAGCCTGCAAGCGGTGCAATGAGGGTTGCGAACAGTGTGGCTCCTGCTTCCTGTGTCTCCAACCCAGCCGCCAGTGAGAATACAGTGGTATGCCTCCTCTACCTATGGCTTCATGGGTGTTCCTTTTTGGCCTCACCATGTCCTGCGTTCTTATGTGGGGAGCGGGAGCTGAGACCCCACATGACACCCTGCATGACAGCCATCTTGTTATAGCTGCCAGTCACCCAAGGGTGAGCTCCAAGTCAGGTACTACATTAGTGTCTTTGAACCACAGCATCTGTAAACCTTCAAAGAATCTTTTCCATTCTCACAATAATTAAAGCAATTATAATAAATGCTTGTTTTTACTACAATAAAAACGCCACACGTCTTTCATTAGTTAGGAGTGTACCTCAAATCCAGCTATTGGGCTGCACAGTACCTAGTAGCCATATGCCTATTGACATGTGAAACGTGGCTAGTGCAAATTGAGATATACTGTGCTGGGTACTGAACTGTCCTCCCCACAGTCATATACTGAAGTCCTAACCCCCAACGTGACTGGACTTGGAATACAGATACAGCTTTTAGTAGGCAATGAAGGTTAAACGAGATCATGAGGATGGGGTCCTAATCTGATAGGACTGGTGACCTTATAAGAAGAGATTGCTTTCTCTCTGCACACATGCACCAAGGAACACAGTAAGGACATAGGGAGAAGGTGGCCATCTGCAAGCCAGGAAGAGAGTCCTCCTCTTAGACTTCCAGCCTCCGTAACTGTGAAAAAATAAATTTCTGCCGTTTATGCCTCACTCAGTCTATGGTATTTTGTTATGGCAGCCTGAGCTAACTAAGATATACTGTAAAGGTGAAACAAACACTTATATCAGTGGGCATGAAGTAGGAGCCTGTGAAAGTCCATCCTTCCGTAAAGCAACAGGAAACATGGGCAGAAAAAATAGTCAAACTCAACCCTTTCAAAACTGTAAATTAACCAAAGGCTTGCAACAATCCAAGAAGATTCAAGAAAAATGACAGAATCCTAGTAAGACCAGTGAGCTTTGTGGCATTTAAATTGCCCTATTCCCATCCCCAGCAGCATACAAAGTTCTCTCATCCCCACTCTCTGTTAGAAACCCTCCACCAAGAGTAGCCACTACTCTGACTTCTAACACCATAGATTAGGTTTACCTGTTTGGAACATCACATAAACTGAATCATATAGTATGTACGCTTTCATATCTGGCTTCTTTCATTCAACATTATGTTCGTGAGAGTCATCCATATTGTTATGTGTATTTGTAGTTTGTTCTTTTTCATTCTATTTAGTATTACACCAAGTTACTGGAATATACCAGAATATATTTACTTAGTGTGGTGTTGGATATTTGAGTTGTTTTTACTTTTTAATTATTACAAATAGTTCTGAGTTTAACTATTATAAAACTGTTCTGAGCAGTCTTATATATGCCTTTTGGTGGACAAGAGCACCCATTTCTATTGTATATATGCCCAGGAGTAGAATTACTGGACCATAGAGTAGGCATGTCTTTAACTTTAGAAAAAATTGTCAATTTTCTAAAGAGGTAATACCAGTTTATCCTGCCATCATTGATATAAGGAAGCTTCAGTTGCTCCACATCTTCTCCAACACCTGGAATTGTCAAATCTTTTAAAATTTTAGTGATTCTAGCGGAGACTCTCATCATGGTTTTAATTTACATTTCTCTGATGATTAATGATGTTGAACATCTTTCCTGTTTATTGCTATTTGGATTGCATACTAAAGTGCCTGTTCACTTCTTTTGCCCAATTTTAAATTGGCTTGTCTATCTTTTTCTTACTGGTTTGTACTAGTCCTTTGTCAAATACACATATTGGAAAATATCTTCTCCTAGTCTGTGGCTTGAATTTTCATTCTCTCAATGGTGTCTTGTGATAAATAGAAGTTCTTAATTCTAAGGAAGTCCAATTTATCTATCTTTTATGGTTAGCAATTGTAGTGTTCTATTTAAGAAATATTTGTATATCCCAAGGTTATAAAGATATTCTTCTTTGCTTTCTCCTAGAAGCTTTGTTGTTTTTCCTTTTACCTTTACGTCTATGATATATCTTGAATTCATTTTTGCATATGCTGTGTAATAGGTGTCATGCTTCACGTTATTTGCATATGAATATCCAATTGACCCAGCACCAATTACAGAAAAGACTATCCTTCCCCCATTGAATTGTATTACTACATATATTGTGTATTGTATTGAATTATATATGTAGGTCTGTTCCTATTTGTCTATCATTGCACCAATAACATCTGCTTAATTAGGATAGCTTTATGGTAAGTCTTGCTCTTTGGTAGGTTAAATCCTCCAACATTTTCTCCTACAGAATTGCTTTGGCTATTCTAAGTTCTTTGCATTTCCATATACATAAATCTTATAATCAGCTGGTCAATTTAAACAAATTAACAATTTAAACAATTTAAACATTTTGTTTGTAAGATCCATTCATGTTGCTGTAGTTTATTCCTTTTCTTTAGTGGTTAATGTACCATTGGCTAAAACCACTATAATTAGTTGATTTCTATATAACATTTTCACTCAGTCTTAATGGTAGAATTAGTTAAGGGCATTAACATCTAGAACAAAAGGAACATTATGGACTGGCAATTCTATAGGGAATTTGTACAAGAAATTTTCAGATTTTCACCTAGAACTTAACAATATTACAATAAAATATATGAATGAGAAATGTGGTAATATGGAACCATGTAAATAAATTACTGAGAAGTATATTTTGTCTATCCTTTCACCAATTATAAAGAGCTTGGAAACCAATTTTGAAATCCAAGTGTATGCATAAAAGAATAAAACACACCAAAATGATAACAGTGAATAAAATAAACAGGAATAATATTGTCTTCTATATGCTTTTCTGAATTTTTCAGGCACATCAACATGGAACAGGGGTGAATATGGGAGAGGATAAAGAAAAAGGTAAGAAGGGAGGGGGTGCTTTTGTGCTGTGGGAGCCTGCTGGAGGGCAGACAGTGGGTCAACTCTACAATGAACACATATACCGTTTATGATCAGTTTTAAAAAATCAATACGTTTTAGATAAAACAAATTTTACTGAATTTCCATCAATGTGATTTTAAAAAGGAGACTGTTCTTTAAATATCTTATTGTTCTCTAGTTCTAACTAGTAACTTTCTTTTTCCTTTGGATCCTCTATATAATTGAAAAGATAGATATTTATGTAATAAGAATCATACTCAAGGAACAGATAGTCTGGTGAAAGTTTTGCTGACTTGACTTTCAAGAAACCTCAGGTGGAATTATATGAGTGGTCTTCAGTGACAAAAGAGTTTAAGATCCAAAGATCAATACATACACTGCCTTTTTGACAATGAACAAATATTGCTAAGTCCACATCAATGAAAAGAGAAGTTATATAGGGTACAAAATTGTGTAAAACATACTGCAACAATGGAACTTACAATCTCTGTGGGAAGCCAAAACAAAAATTTATGAAAGGTTTAATTTCCACTGAAGGCTACCAGGCTAAATGCTTAAAATGGGAATTAAATCTGAATTTACTGAGAAGGGAAGGGTCTTGCGACAGATCACCCATTGTTTCTTTTTGAGACCATTCATTCATTCGTTTGAATGCTTCCTATGTGTTAAGGCTTAGAGATACAAAGATGCTAAGAGTTTATAATCCTAAAACCCTAAATCTAGAGTTTTATCACTATCTACCTTCTGGAGAAGGGCAATTAATTGATTTAAGCCAATATGTAACTCTAAAGATAGCCTCTATTCTGTTCAGCCTTTATTTCTGTTGATGCTACACCCAAGATTTTACACAGAGGTAATGGAGGTGCCCAAATGAGCGCTTAGGAAATTGATAGATTAGGCAAAAACACAACCAGAGAAATCTGCCACTGGTCAGGAAACCAACTCCAGTCAGGAACCTGCTCCTAAATCTTCCATTTATACTGAAATGATGAGTTTAATGACAACCACCCACAAACAAATGGAGCTGTGACATACTTAAAAAGAATTACATCTGATGTGTATTTAGGAAGTATGCTTTTTAGTATCTGTAGGAGACTTTCTCTTTAAAAAGTTTTAACATCCATCACTGTGAGCTTCCTATTACATCTATATAAGAAACTGGGGGAGAGGGAATTTGCAGGGTCTGGAGGGAGACACTGAAGATATTTTTTCTATAGAGTATAGGTGTCCTCATAGGAAAGTTTCTTACATATATTAATTCTGTGGATTTTTTTGCAGATCACTCCTAATCAACCATCTGAGTCATAATTTGACTAGGGACCATATAGCACTCTGACAGAAACACAGTACAGGTCGCCTTGACCTGTATGAATGAATCTATACATTCGCAATCCCCCAACAGTGTTTTGACAGTAGATGGCAATCAATATGGGTTGGCTCTATTTGTTGGATGTAGAGGTGAATAAACAAATGAACTGTTTGTCATTTTCATTAGAACTAAAGAATTAAGAGTCTGAGTTACTTCCAAAGGGAAATGAGGGACCATGGGAAGTGCGGAATATCAGGGAGGCTGGGAGAGGGATGAGGAAGCCGGCCCACGAGGCGCGGGAACTGGAGGGCAGGATCTGGGCAGCTCACCTTCACGTGCTCGTAGTAGCTCCCTGTGCACAGCCGCGTCACACCTTTGAACTCGGACTCAAAGCTCTGCAGTCTTCGTAGCAGATGGTTCACGACTTTATTCACAACATCTGCCGCCTCTGAGATTTCCTGGCGGCGTAGCCTCAACTTGTCCAGCACATCTCGGAGTTCAGGGCTGCCGTACACCCCCTTCCTCCGGCGGAGACTAGGGGCTTCGGAGAGGTCAGAGACCGCCGTGGGGGCGGGAGGGGGTCTCTGCTTCCCAGCGGCGCGTGCACCCCCGTCGCGGCGAGATCCAGCCCTGGGAAGGGGAGCCCCTAGGGCCGCGGGAGGTTCCGGCCCTTCCGCCAGATCCGCCTGCCCGTCCACCGCGTCCTCCGCGCTCTGAGGCGCCTTATCGGAGCCGGCACCTCGCGCGCCCACCTGAGGCCTCCCTACGGGGCCAGGGGTGCTCTTCTTCCGCTGGGATCCCGATGCCCTGGTGGAGCCGCATCTCTGCGCGTTGGGCCGGGCAGCCTCGGGGACGACCCGAGACTCGGTGGGCTTCGTTAGGGCGCCCCTCGCCCTCGGGGCTGAAACCTTGGGTGCGGCAGCCCCGGCCTTCGAAGCTGCCCGCGTCCCCTTTCCGCGCCTAGAATCCATGCCTGGCTCTCTCTGCTACCGAGAAGTTGGCTCCGCTTAGGGAAAAGGCGGCAGAAACAGAAACCAGTAGCTGCGGCTGGAAATGAAACTTAAAAAACTGGCGGGAACACAGCTGCGGAGCACGCGCCGGAAGGGGGGAGGGGGGACCACGCCCCCTCAGTGACTGGACAGATTTCCCACGGCGCTGGGAGAGGCGCTTTGTGAAGGTCTCTCTGGTGCCATCGATGCCACTGGCTCCGGCACCACTCAAAATGTAACCGAGCGAAGCAGGAAACACTCTCAGGAGCTGTAAAAGCCAGACGCATTTGCTGGCACAGCGCCTAAAAGAATTTTGGGAAACTACAGATTTTCTCGCCCACTGAAGTTGACAGAAACTTAAAATCTAAGTTTAAATATGGGTATTTTTAAGAAAAATTTTATTGGGGACTATTGGGGGACAGTGTGTTTCTCCAGGGCCCATCAGGTCCAAGTAGTAGTCCTTCAATCCAGTTGTGGAGGGTGCAGCTCAGCTCCAAGTCCACGCCATCCTCAATCTTTAGTTGCAGAGGGAGCAGCCCACCATCCCACGCAGGAATTGATCTGGCAACCTTGTTGAGGGCTGCTCTAAGCAGCTCCTTGCCTTCAATCTAGTTGTGGAGGACACAGCTCACTGACCTATGTGGGAATCGAACAGGAAACCCTGTTCCTCAGAGTTCTTGCTCTAACCAGCTGAGCCATCCGGCTGCCCCAAAGGTATTTTTTAAATTAAGGGAAACACAAGATGAACTTTCATGAGAGGGAAAGGGATGAATGAAGATTGACTGTAACTGAAATAAATATTTAATTTTATTTGAATTTTTAAAGGCATACACATTAAAGACATTGTGTGAAGTTCTTATCCTTGAGCTTTATCCATTGGTTCTCAAAAGCTCATCAAAAAAATCATACATTTTAAATAACCCATGCTGCTTCCACAGTTGAGATTCCAAAGTATCTCAACACAGGCTTTCAAATATCTTTCTAAAGCCAAGCCATTTATAGAAATACATAGAGGAGACAGGGACCCCTTTGGGTTTAGAATGCTTTGAGTACTGTTTTAAACCATCCTAACCATTTTTAAGTGTACAGTTCAGTAATATTACGTACCTTAACGTTGTTGTGCAACCATCACCACAATCCATCTTCAGAACTCTTCATCTTGGAAAAGTGAAACTCTGTACCTGTTAAATAATAACACCCCAGCCCTGTCTCTCTCCCCCCAGCCCATGGCAAACACCCTTCTATTTTCTGTCTCTATGAATTTGACTACTCTAGGTACCTCATGGAAGTGGAATCATACAGTCTTTACCTTTTTGTGACTGGCTTATTTCACTTAAGATAATGTCCTCAAGGTTTATCCATGTTGCAGTATGTGTCAGCCTCCCTTTTTAAGGCTGAATAATTCCAATCTGTGTCTCTGTGTGTGTGTGTGTGTGTGTGTGTGTATACACACATATACATGTATATATCATATACACATATATATATACATATATCACATTTTATTTATCCATTCATCTGTCAATGGACAAAAATGGTTTCATCCGAAATCATCCCAAAAGCAAAAGTCCAGGACCAGATGGCTTCACTAGTGAATTCTACCAAACCTTCAAAGAGGATCTAATACCTGTCCTACTCAAACTCTTCCAAAAAACTGAAGAAGCGACAATACTCCCTAACTCACTTTATGAGGCCAACATTACCCTGATATCAAAACCTGGTAAGGATAACACAAAAATACAAAACTACAGACCAATATCTCTGATGAATACAGATGCAAAAATCCTAAACAAAATTCTAGCAAATCAAATGAAATAATGCATTAAAATGATTATTTGGGGGCTGGCCCGGTGACTCAGGCGGTTGGAGCTCTATGCTCCTAACGCCGAAGGCTGCCGGTTCGATTCCCACATGGGCCAGTATGCTCTCAACCACAAGGTTGCCAGTTCAATTCCTTGACTCCCGGTTGGATTCCGCGACTCCCATGGTGGCTGTGCCCCCTGCAACTAAGATTGTACATGGCACCTTGAGCTGAGCTGCCACTGAGCTCCCGGATGGCTTAGTTGGTTGGAGCACATCCTCTCAACGACAAGGTTGCCAGTTCGACTCCCGCAAGGGATGTTGGGCTGCATTCCCTGCAACTAACAACAGCAACTGGACCTGGAGCTGAGCTGTGCCCTCCACAACTAAGATTGAAAGGACAACAACTTGACTTGGAAAAAGTCCTGGAAGTACACACTGTTCCCCAATAAAGTCCTGTTTCCCTTCCCCAATAAAATCTTTAAAATAAAAAAAAGATTATTTGTCACGACCAAGTGGGGTTCATCCCAGGAGCACAAGGATGGTTCAACATACGCAAATCCATCAATGTGATACATCACGTAAACAAAATAAAGGACAAAAATCATATGATTATATCAATTGATGCAGAAAAAGCGTCTGACAAGATATAACATCCATTTATTATTAAAACACTTAATAAAATAGGTATAGAAGGGAAATACCTTAACATAATAAAGGCCATATATGACAAACCCTCAGCTAATCTCATAATTAACGGTGAAAAACTGAAGCCCTTTGCTCTACATTCAGGAACATGACAGGACTGTCCCCTATCGCCTCTGCTTTTCAACACAGTGTTGGAAGTCCTCGCCAGAGCAACCAGGCAAGAGAAAGAAATAAAAGGCATCCAAATTGGAAATGAAGAAGTTAAATTGTTAAATTGCAGATGACATGATGCTATATGTAGAAAAGCCTAAAGATTCCACCGAAAAGCTATTAGAAACAATCAACAAATATAGTAAAGTTGCCGGCTACAAAATCAACATCAAAAGTCCATTGCATTCCTATATACTAACAATGAAATCTCAGAAAAAGAAATTAAAAAAACAATTCTTTTTGCAATTGCAACAAAAAGAATAAAATACCTAGGAATAAACTTAACCAAGGATGTGAAGGACCTAGATGCTGAAAACTATAAGACATTTTTAAAAGAAATTGAAGAAGACACAAAGAAATGGAAAGACATTCCGTGCTCATGGATTGGAAGAATCAACATAGTTAAAATGGCCATATTACCCAAAGCAACATACAGATTTAATGCAATCCCTATCAAAATCCCAATGACATTTTTTAAAGAAATAGAACAAAAAAAATCATCAGATTTGTATGGAACCACAAAAGACCCCAAATAGCCAAAGCAATCCTAAGAAAAAAGATCACACTCCCTGACTTTAGCTTGTACTACAGGGCTACACTAATCAAAACAGCATGGTATTGACAGAAAAACAGACACATAGACCAATGCAATAGAATTGAGAACCCAGAAATAAACCTACATAAATATGGACAGATGATTTTTAACAAAGAAGCAAAAATCATACAATGGAGAAAAGACAGCTTCTTCAATAAATGGTGCTGGCAGAATTGGAAAGCCACATGCAAAAGAATGAAACTGGACTGCTATCTGTCACCATGTACCAAAATTAATTCAAAATGGATCAAAGACTTAAGCATAAGACTGGAAACAATAAACTGCATAGAAGAAAATGCAGGTACTAAACTTATGGACCTTGGGTTCAAAGAGCATTTTATGAATTTGACTCCAAAGGCAAGGGAAGTAAAAGCTAACATAAATGAATGGGACTACATCAAATTTAAAAGCTTCTGCACAGCAAAAGAAACCACTGACAAAATAAAGAGACAACCAACTGAATGGGAGAAGATTTTTGCAAACAGTGCCTGCGATAAGGGGCTAATATCCAAAATACACAAGGAACTCATACAACTCAGTAACAAAAAAAACAACCCAATTGAAAAATGGGCAGACGACCTGAAGACATTTCTCCAAAGAGGACATACAAATGGCAAATAGACATATGAAAAAATGTTCAATATCACTAATCATCAGAGAAATGCAAATAAAAACCACAATGAGATATCACCTCACCCCAGTCAGAATGGCTATCATCAACAAGACAAAGAGTAACAAGTGTTGGAGAGGCTGTGGAGAAAAAGGAACCCTCATACACTGTTGGTGAGAACGCAGATTGGTGCAGCCACTATGGAAGGCAGTGTGGAGGTTCCTCAAAAAATTATGAATAGAATTACCATGTGATCCAGCAATCCCTCTTCTGGGTATCTACCCAAAAAATCTGAAAACATTTATCCATAAAGACATATGTGCTCCAATGTTCATTGCAGAGTTATTTACAGTGGCCAAGACATAGAAACAATCAAAATGTCCTTCGATAGATGAATGGATAAAGAAGTTGTGGTATATATACACAATGGTATACTATTCGACAGTAAGAATAGATGAAATAGGACCATTTGTGACAACATGGATGGATCTTGAGATTATAATGCTCAGTGAAATAAGTCAGACAGAAAAAGTAGAGAACCAGGATTTCACTGATATGTGGTATATAAACTGAAAACAAAAGAACAAGACAAACAACTGAAAGAGCAAAAACTCATAGACATAGATAATAGTTTAGGGGTTACCAGAGGGTAAGGGGGAGGGGAGAGCGGGGCTCTAGAAGCGGGTAAATGGGTTCTAATATATGGTGATGAAAAGAGAACTGACTTTGGGTGGTGAACACACAATGCGAAATATAATGTATTCAGGAACTGTACACCTGAAATCTATGTAATTTTACTAACAATTGTCACCCCAATAAACGTTAATTTAAAGAAAAAATAAAAATAAAAAACAATCCAAACGCCCAGTAATTGGAGTCAATTAAATAAATTACAGTTCCCATACACAATCGAAGATTATGTACCACTAAAAAGTGAGATAGATTCATATATACTGGCATGGAGAAAGTCAAAAACACATTGCTAAAAAAGAAGCAAACTGAAAAACAATATGAGCACAGTATATTATATGTGCAAAATAATAGTAGCATTAGTATTGTAAAAAAAAGCTAGAAGGCACTAATGCTAACAATATAGAGGTGGGGATTGGGAAGGCTTCATTGAAATTTTAAGTTCTTTAACTGTCAAAAGTTTTGTATTTCTGTAAGGTTTAAATTGTGTATATAGAACGCTTATTAATGTTACAAGACAATGAAATTATGTATTTGATAGATTTTAATAATCAGAATAAAACTCCCACACAGATTGTTTCACTCTTTAACCAGTCAAAAGTTTCTTAAGGAAAGTTTTAAAAATAAATTTCAGAAGGCTGTACGTTTTACCTTCAACCGTTCGCTTTCCCCTAATTAGCCATCATGAATCTTTTATCCACAGAGGTACTTGAACTTTCGAATCTATTCGTATTCAGACTGTAGTCTTTATAAACAAACAAAAGTCAAAGTGATATTGCACCAGAAAATTAAAAATATCTGATAAAGCAAAGTGATCAAAATCATTGTTCGTAGGTGGCCACCTGGAGATTAGGGCTGCAACTCACCAAAAACGACAAAAAAATGACAGAGTTAGACACCCCAGTTCACGGCCAGATAAGATCAGACAACTTGCACAAACCAAGAAACAAGCACACACCCCCGCCCCACTAGCGCCCTTTCCAGGTCTCGCTTCACTAGTGAGGTCGCGCCAAACCGCCAATTAGCGGCGACGCAGGACGGAGACGTGCTACGCCGTGACGTCAGAGCAAGATGGCTGCGCCCTGAAATTTCCCCGTCGTATCCTGAATTTTTGCGCCTCGCTTGTGTTAGGTTCACAGTCAGAATCTGCCTTTCTCCAGCCATGTTCTCCTTCCGAGGTTGTGGTCGCTGGGTTGCAGCTTCTCTCACCAAACAACACCTTCCGTTGGGTCGGTTTAGCGGTGACAGCGCGGCGTCCCGGACTCCGCACTTCGACGTGGTAGTCATCGGCGGAGGACATGCCGGGACCGAGGCAGCCGCCGCTGCTGCTCGGTGCGGTTCCCGGACTCTGCTACTTACGCACCGCGTGGACACGATCGGTGAGGAGTGCAAGTGGTGTGGAGCTTGGTGTAGGCAATCTGCGAATAATCCCCTTTTCCTCCAGGGCCTGATGTGGGCAGCCCCTTCCCTCTCCCAAGGCTAGTAAGAATTCAGGTGTCTGTGGTTTCAGTCTGATTTTTGTCTTACTGGCCAGGCGGGCCCATGCCAGAACTATGGATTAGGCTATTCTGTGGACCGCGGATTCTGCTGCTGCTGCTAAAAGTAGCTGCTTGGGGGAGGTGGAGATGGTGCCTAAGGAAAGGGGGAAACTAAACTTACTAACTATAGTAGGTGACAAGTTCTTATTTCAGTGTTGCCATGTACCCTTTACTACCATAGCTTGTTGCTTTGGATAAAGAGTGAATTAACATTACTGAAAGTTTATTAAAAGTTTAATGAGATTTTGTGAAGCCCTTTTGAAGAACGATGCCATCTTTTGTTCCATGTTTCTACAGGATGTTTGTTCCCCAGTTTTGAGATTAGGACTCGACAGTACTAGTTTTGCCCTTAATTAACGGTTGGACGACCATAATTTAAAGCAAGGCCGCTCTCTTACATCATGATAGATGCTAGCTAAAACAGTATCTTGTAAATTATGCGTGCCTATGTCTTTCCTCCTGCATTTTGCTTAAGAGTAAACAGTACTTAAAATATTAACTGTATTAGCTGTTATATTCAAATTGTTAATAAATCACATATCAGTATACTGAAGTCCTTTTCTTTTGAAGGGGGGGCTATATGATTACCCGAAAGATTACACTTTGCTCATTATACAGTATTGCTTATTGTAGTACCTTTCAACAATAATAACAAAAATCTAATGAACAAAAAAGTATTTTTTGAACTAAGATGATCATTATATAGTATAAGTAATGTATTTCTGCCAGGGATAAAGGGATTCCCATTAAAACCCATATTCTTGTTCTCAACAAAATATGATCTAAGTTTTTAAATCAGTACATTCAGAGATATTTTAATAACTCTTACAGCTGAGCTTAGTGAATAACAATTCTATCTTAAAATCAAAGTCTCATTTTTTAAGGCAATTTGATATAGTGGAGTATCAAGTATTTCTACTTGGCCTTAGAAAGAGCTTTGGCTTAGAAAGTTGAACTTCTATAAGAATACAGAATGCAAGAAGTATCTGGTAGTGATTCAGTCATATCATCTGGCAATAGTGAAGTCAGAGACAGAAATCTTTATACTAACCTGGGAGATAATGTTTTTTTGGCAAACTGTTTTTTGCATTTCACAACAAGAGACAAGCCTTCTGAGCGTGTTGATTGTATATGTATCACCTATGTATTTCATGGAGAATGTTGTCCTTCAAAGAGTTGTTAGACATTCTGAACTTTTAAGCCAGGCTCCACTGGTATACTATCTGTGTGACCCTTGGACAATGGACAATTTATCTAAGCCTCAGTTTCTTTCTCTATGAAATAGAAATCATAGTACCAACTTCATCCTGTTGCTGTCAAGTTTAAGTCAGAAAATGCATGCAACTCATCTGGAATAGTGCCTGGCCCATATTAAATGGTCAGATGTTAACTTGTTTTACCATAAGCTTCCTATATAGCTGACTTAAATTCTTCAGTAGAGTGAAAAATGTACTTGATTTATACATTTCTACTGCCACTGCCCACCCCAACTACTGGTACCACACTTAGGATGTTAGTAGCCTCTATTTAAGAGCATAGATGACCAAAAGAGCTTATTCCAACTCCAAATAATTGGAAATGAATGCTAGCATCCTGCAGTTTTATGTTGAGAAAAATTTTGAGCGCTAAATAAAAGAGAGTGACATGTTCAGCTTTTATGCCAATAAGGAGAGGGGCTCAACATTGATACACGTATTTCTTTGAGAAAAAGTTTTCAGCAGTTTGAAAAGATGAGGATTTCTTTGCACTTGACTTTCACAAATGTAAATTTTATGTGTAGGTACACTATAACATAGTACACTAATTCAATAAAGTGCCTAGAAGTTGTCTAGTTTAATGACATGAGAAAGTGGTGGAATTTCAATAATTTATTGTTAATTTTTTAGGGGTTTTTTCCCCTTGTGTATTGAGGAGACTCATTGCTGAGGATCAGAGTTTGAGAAAATGTCAGAAATTAGAGGGATGCAGAGATTTTAAAAAAATTAACTGATATATAAAGCTGTTTTAGATAGTAGCAGTATCTAAAAGTGATGGTGTAGGAGCCAGACACACAATTTAAATGTCGGAGGCTAAGTGGATGTAAAACAGCACAGAGTGCTGGCAATAGTGGTGAGTTGGAAGATATATTCCTATTCATTGTTTTGTTTATTTTTAACAAAAGCCTTATGTGTACCAAGCAAAACATCACAGTCAAACTATTGGGTTATGACCTCTGATCTAAAAGTATCTGAAATGTGTCCTCTTTAAAGATTGGAAGAGGATTACTTAAGAGTGGTACAGAGTAATAGAAAAAAAATCAGGCTTAGTGATGTTGTCCCACACTTCCAGTTTATATTTTGGTTACTTATTCATTAACAAACAATTCAAATGTTTCAGGTGTGATTAAGGTATTGTGTGTGTGTTTCTAAACAAAAAAGTCCTTGTCTGAAATATTTAGAGTTGATATGATGTGTAGGAGAGAGGGAAATGGGTATAAAAGACGTAAGATTGGACCTGAGTCAATAATTGGGAATTAATTACAGTATTCTCTGTACTTCTTGTTTTTTGTATTTCTTTTATAAAATAGTTTAACATTTATATGTGAAATAATAAGTTGACTTAGAAACTCAGGAGTGCAAATCTGTTGCTTTCATATAAACTCAGTGATAGACTAAATATTTACTGTTTATGCTTATTGAGTTTATACACTGGAGCACTTTTCTAAGATATCCATGTAAGGATATTTTTTACACATTTGAGAAAATAATCAGAATTTTTTAATGGTGCTGGTGAAGGAAAATTATGTAATGATTAAAATAAATATAAAAACCAATTCAAAGAAATTATATGATTGTTTTAAAAAGTGAAGATCAGAAGCAAAGACTATTTTACACTGACTTGGGAAATGAAACAGTTATTACTAAATGTTCTTTATTGCGTATTTTATTCCAGACACTTCTTTTCTAACAGCAAGTCTGCAGGTAGAGTAGCTTTAAGGTTGGTTAATTCAGCATTGTCACAGTATCCAAGGATTCAAATTCCTTCCACTTCCCCATTGCGCCACTCTTGGAGTATCTTCACGCCAGCTATCCTCATGATTGCAAAATAGCTGTAGTAGTTCCCGGTGTCACATTCAGATATGACAACTTTCAGCAGAGGAAGGTTTTTTTTTTCTTCTTGTACCTCTTTAAAGAGGAAGAAAAACAAACCTGTCCTAGAGACCGCCTCCCCAACAGATTAACCCCTCAGAACTTATTTTCCACCCTTAAATCAGATACTGGCAAGTAGGAACGGGATTACCATGATTACTTTAGATCATTCAAGACCTGCCCCTAAACTGAGTTCAGGTCATAGTCCCTAAACACAGAGCCTCGTAGAGGAGACTGCTTACTTCAATGAAATGGTGATTCTATGTCAAAGGAAGGAAATAATCTACAGCTATCATCCCTGTTTTTACAGTAGGCAATCCGAGGTACAGAAAATTAGATAACTTGCCAAAATCACAGAGATTATAAGTGATAGATCTAGCAATAGAGCTAGATCTCTCACTAACTCCTAACCCATGCTCCTAATCACGGCACTACTTAGTCTTCCTATGGAGACTACAAACACTTTTGGAGGGCTCGATGGTGGCTGCAGTGCACCTGCAGATGTTGGCATAGCTGTCCCACCCTTCCACCTCCCATAAAAACCCTTGAGGTAACCACATGAGTTTAGACCTCCGAATAAGACTAGGGGAATTTAAAGAGAAGGTATAAAATATGGTTTGTACTTTGAGGAAGTTTATTTAATTATTTCTACAAAATAAACAAACACAAAACAGCAGATGGTATTTATGGAAGGCATAATTGTTTATGACAGTGAACTATTGCTGGGGGACTTCTTAAAAGTATGTTTGATTTGGATGGTTTCATGAGATAAGGATTTCAAAACTACATTTTAAAGGAAAAAAACCTAGTGAAATCGTGAAAATATACATCAAGGAAAAGATTGCAAGGAAACTACATGCAATGGTTTGCCTTCCAGAGTTCCCTGAGTAACTCTTGCATCCCACTGGAACTTTTGAAATTTTATTTTAAGTGTTTGTTTCAAGTTTTTTATTTTTTATCACGAGATGATTCTAGACACTTGTACCGACATTTCCCTGTTAAACACCCACTGGTGCAAAGTGCTCATGTATTTATTTTCTTTCTGTCTGTTTTCTTTAGGTCAGATGTCCTGTAATCCTTCCTTTGGCGGCATCGGAAAGGGGCATTTAATGAGGGAAGTTGATGCTTTGGATGGCCTGTGTTCTCGAATCTGTGACCAGTCTGGTGTGCATTACAAAGTATTAAACCGGCGTAAGGGACCAGCTGTTTGGGGTCTGAGAGCTCAAATTGATAGGAAGCTCTATAAGCAGAACATGCAGGTAAGAATAGGGCATAAAAACAGGGATGACTGTAGTGATTGTTTAACTGTTGTTTCAACTTGCATTCTCTTTTGATAGAAAGAAATCTTAACTACACCGCTGCTTACTGTTCAAGAGGGAGCTGTAGAAGATCTTATTCTTACAGAACCAGAACCTGAGCACACTGGGAAATGCCGTGCCAGTGGTGTTGTTTTGGGTATGTACTAGTTATAGACGATGATGACAGTATCAAACTTCATATAAGCAAGTTACTTTAGAGTGGAGATGTTTTGCTTATTC
This sequence comes from Rhinolophus sinicus, assembly GCF_057876585.1. Classification (NCBI taxonomy): domain Eukaryota; kingdom Metazoa; phylum Chordata; class Mammalia; order Chiroptera; family Rhinolophidae; genus Rhinolophus; species Rhinolophus sinicus. Next base: position 73,369,751 of record NC_142502.1, on the reverse strand, counting down.
TAGGAAATTTTTGTGTGTTCATGGATGAGGAAAACTGTATAAAAACAATTCTTTCATTGGCCTTTGTGAGGCTTAGTCAGATTATGGGCTCATCTTTACTGTCTTAGTGTCGGAACTTATAGCCTACATAATTGTGTCTTTTTCTCTTGGTCTTTCTGTTGTATTTTTTATTTTTCCTAGTTCTGACTTTAAATTTTTTAAATTCATATTTTATGAGATTATATGTTTTTTATTTAAAAGAGTTCTGTATTAAATTTTAATCAAAATAACACATGCATGTAATTTTTACAAAAATCAAATAGAATTTAAGTTTGTCTGGATAAACAGTTATCTCTGTATGTTAGGTCTGTATACCCTCTACCTAACTGCTTCAGCTTTTTTAGCTGTCACTTCTGAGCTGTACTTAATATTTCTAAACAGTATGCTTATATTTTAACTTCCTAAGTTATCAGTCTTAAACATTATCTGTTAACTTTTTTTATGGTGGCTCTCTTTAATCCCCTACTTTCCTTCCCTCTATCCTCCCCATATAATTATACTACAAAGTTTGGGTGATAGTGTTTATATTATTATGATAAAATATTGTTCACTGCAGATCCAACTAGAGTATTATGTTTGTTTTCTTTCATGTAACTCTTTATTTTGCCTTGGGTTAATTTTTATTTGCTTATTTTACCTGTGTACCTGTTCAACTTTTTCATCAGAAAAAATTCTTTTTCTCAATGCTCAAATAATCTATCAGTTCTTGTTTTTCCTTTGCTGCTTATTTTGCTTGTTTTCCTTTGCTGCTTGTTTTGCTTATTACCAAAAATAACAACTTCCACAACCCATCTGCTATGAGCAGGACAATTTCTATCTAGGCTTTCTGCACAGATGTCATTTTGAGACTTTCTTTCACTGCTTTGCTGTGTTACATCATTCCTTGTTTCCTGGGATTCTAGTCTGTCTCTTTCTTACTACCTTGTTGTGCTGGAGCGTGTCTCCCAGTAGCTTCCTAAGAAAAGATGCATGGGAGATAGGTTTTTTGAGTTCTTGCATATCTGAAAGTATATTATTCTTAAACTTGACTCTTAATTTGGCTGAGAATAGAATTTTAGTTTAAGTAATTTTTCCTGAGAATTTTGACAGTCTCGCTCCACCATCTTTTAGCTTCCAATTTTGCTGTGAAGAAGCTCAATGCATATTGACTTAAAATCGTTTGAAAGCTTCTGTGATCTTATATCTGGTGTTCTGAAATTTTAAAATGATGTCCCTTGCTGTGGTCTTCATTGATTCATTGTAGTGAAGTATTACGTGTCCTTAAACTAGAAGTCTGTGTCCTTGATTTCTGGGGTATTTTCTTCTATTATTTCTCCATGCTATCTTTCTGTAACTCCTGTCCTTTCCTGGATTAATCTTTTAGGTTTCTTCTATTTTTATTTTTTGTCATTTTTGCCATATTTTCTTCGGAGAATTCCTTAACTTTATTGTCCAAATCCTTATACCTTTAAATTATTTATACTTCTGTTACTTAATTTAGTATCTTTGAATGCTTTTTTTTTATCCTGTCTATATTTTATAGGCTCCATAATACAATTTTTTATTATGGTAGGATATACATAATATAAAATTTGCCATTTTAGTTATTTTTATTTGTATAATTTAGTGCTATTCAGTACACCTACAGTGTTGTACATCTGTCACACTATTTCCAGAACTTTTTCATCCTCCTAACTGAAACTCTGTAACCCATTAAATAGTGACTCCCATTACCCAAAGAATAAACCTAAATTTTCTTATAAGGTAGGTCTGTCTGCAGATAAAACCTTTATACATAGATTGCAATTAATACTTCCTTAATTTTAGCCCCAAGCTTCATTCCTATGTTCCTCAGTTCTCATTCTCAGTTCTCTAATTTCTCAGCCTTTGTAGGGCAAATTAGTTCATCCTCATTGGTGTGTTCTCTTCAGACTCTTGAGTTATAGTCTTCTCTGTATAATCCTCTTCCCATCTTTAAAGAGGACACATTTCAGATACTTTTAGATCAGAGGTCATAACCCAATAGTTTAGCTGTCCCCTCTGCTAAATCAATTATTACTCTTCCAACCACTTTTTATTTTCCAAAAATATTTTGAAATGTCTCACCTTTTGACAAGTTCTTTCCCATTACTATACCTTTTTTGCCCCCTTTATTTCATTTTCTTGGAGTTTTAGCAGGGAGAAGGAATCATGTGAAATAGTCTGTCGTATTTAACCAGAAGTCTAAAGTTAATTAATTTAAAAATGATTTAATCATTGTTGAGTGTTGGTGTGATTTTAGGAACATATGAATTGTTGATAGCACATTATGTTTTCCCAACTTTCTTGGATTCTTGAGCTTGATAACATATAGTCTTCTTACTCATCTAAAATTATTTCTCAAGTTTCTAAAGACAAAGTTTTTCTGTAGTTCTAATGTAAAATAGTAACATTCCAATTTGATCCGTGGTAACAATTAGAATACGATTTTTACTCTCTTATCCTTTAGCGGATGGAAGCAAAGTATATGCGGACAGCGTGATTCTGACTACTGGGACGTTTTTGAGAGGCATGATTGTAATTGGATTGGAGATGCATCCAGCAGGACGTTTAGGAGATCAGCCTTCTGTAGGGTTGGCTCAGACGCTAGAGAAGTTGGGGTTTGTGGTGGGAAGATTGAAGACTGGAACTCCACCCCGAATTGCCAAAGAGTCCATTAATTTCAGCATTCTGAACCAGCAGACACCAGATAATCCATCCATACCATTCAGCTTTCTTAATGAAACTGTGTGGATTAAGGTAAGATAATTTATGAAAATCTGGCTTCACAGCTAATATTAGCTATTCACAGCAGGATATAGCCAAACTCTTTTCTTTTTATTTTCCATTCTCTTCCCCCTTCCCCTTCCTTCTTCCTCTTCCCCATTCTTCTCCCTTCCTTCTTACCTCCCTCTCTTTCGTTCTTTCTTTTCCTTTATTTTCGATAGCAATTCACTTTACATCATTATTAGGGTGCAAAAAAGTGATCTTTAAAAGATTAGCTAATTTGGTTAATTGGGTGTTTTCCCCTAAGTTCTTAAATTTCATTACTTCAATAACTTTGCCTACTTAAGCTTTTTGAAACAATCTCAGACCTACAGAAAAGTTGCAAGACTATTAAAACAATCTCCTATAAGCCTTTGAAATTCACCCATTGTTAATATTTTATCATATTTATCTTTCTCGTATTACAAAACAGTAGTATACATGTTTATTCTTACTCCTTTTTTTCCTGAAACATGAGAGTAAATTGCAGAGATTATGACCCTTTACCTCTAAATACTTCAATCTGTATCTCAACTAAACACAAAAACATCCTCTTATAACTTCAACGCAGTGATGAAATTCAGGGAATTTAACATTGATATAGTACAGTTATCTAATATAAAGTCCATAGTCAGATTTTGCTGAGTCCCAATATTGCTTCTTATAGCAACCTTTTTTTTCCAATCTAAGATCATATATTGCATCTATCATTTCTCTTTAATTTGAAACAGTTCCTCAGTCTTTCATGATGCTTTGAAGAGTACAGGCTACTTTTATCTATCTTTTGAATATAAAACAAAAAGTATATTGTGTGTTTAGAACTGAGGACTAATAATTGAGGTTCTAGTTTCTGGTGAATGTTATCCTGATGAATGACTCCAAATATTCTGTTATTTTGAAAAATCACTTTTATATTTTTGCTTTGTGTAAATTATGATACTTTTTTAGTATATATTTTTTAAACTGCTTATTATAAAAATTTAAGTTTACAGAGAGTAGAAAAAATAGTATAATGAATCTATGTGTCCATCACCTAGCTTCAATAAATAGCATTTTTGGCATTCTTGTTTTATCTTTCCTCAACACTTTATTTTTGCTGAGTTTTAAAGCAACAGTACCAGACATCACATCATTTCACTTATAAAATCAACCACAATACCATTATCACACCCAGCAAAACAGTTTCTTAAGGTCATCCAATATTTAGTGTTCAATTTTCACTTGTTGTTTTTATACACTTGTTTTAAAATATTTAAAATGTTTAGTCTATTTTAAATGCTTTTGTAGGTGTTGTATTTGAAGCAGGAAGCAGTAAGTTTTATACATTGCATTGGGTGCCGTGTCTTATGACAGTTCTCCCTCTTTTTTCCCCTGACATTTGTATGTGAAAGAAATACTCATTTATTCTCTAGATCCCACATTTCAGATTTGTGTGATTTTATCCCTCTGGTGCCTCAAACATGTTTCTATATCCTCTATATTTTCTGTAAACTGATAGATCTAGAGGCTTGCTCAGATTTAGGTTCATCTTTTGGGTTGTTTTTGGCAAGAATACTTCGTAAGTAATACTCAGCATTATGAATACGTTTAATGTCTATAAAAGTAAGTGCATATTATGTGTGCAATTTATTTGAATAAGAGGTAAACTAGTAGAAAGGCACTGTTATAATGAGTTCCTGTGTTTTAGCCAGAAGATCAGCTGCCATGTTACTTGACTCACACCAACCCTAAAGTAGATGAGATTGTCCTTGAGAACCTTCACCTTAATAGTCACATTAAGGAAACTACAAGAGGACCTCGGTAAGGACAAAACGTCACTGCTCAATTATTTTAAGGAATGATGTCAACCCTCTTTTGTTTGTTTCATTAAATTTCTTTATTTCAATGTCCTGTTCTAGATACTGTCCCTCCATTGAATCAAAGGTTTTACGTTTTCCAAATCGTGTACATCAGGTTTGGTTGGAACCTGAAGGAATGGATTCTGACCTCATCTATCCCCAAGGGTTATCTGTGACGCTACCAGCTGAATTACAAGAGAAAATGATCACATGCATCAGAGGCTTGGAGAAAGCTAAAATGATCCATCCAGGTAAAGAGAATCACAGCTGCCCTTCAGTGTGAGCCCAGCATCTCCTTAGCAGACAGTGAGGAGATCTTAGCTACAGTCATGTTTGCTTAGAGCCTCAGAAGACAAAGCCCAACATTTAAAATAATCCTTGATTTTGAAGAGCATTTAATGATCATCTTTCCTTCTCTACCTTGAGGCAAATCCAGTTCCTTGTTTCCTTATTTTGTACCATTTGTTCTTTGGTCAGGCTATGGTGTTCAGTATGATTACTTAGACCCCCGTCAGATCGCTCCTTCTCTCGAGACTCATTTGGTGCAACGTCTCTTCTTCGCTGGGCAGATAAATGGTACTACTGGTTATGAGGAAGCTGCAGCTCAAGTAAGAGTTTGTTCAATCGTTAATAAACAGAAAGGGACTATTTAGCTGGTGTTTGTTATGATAATTATATAGGTCTTAGATATAACTCATAACTGTAATAGAAGACATTTCTGTTTCAGGGTATATGGAAATGGCTACTGTATACAATAGGATTTTTAAAAAGAGACTTGTGGTTTTATTACTCTTTTAACATAACTTTATTGAAAATTATATTATTCCTTTTAAGTGGGAAGTTATATTTTTACTTGTAAGTGGGAAAAGGCTAGAAAAGTTTTACAGGTGGATTTTTAAAAAAAGATTAGCCCATCTTGGCCTTTCCGGAATATATTTTGAAAACTGAATCATTGCAGTGTAAAGTGGCACATTACCCATATTCTGAAATAGGATCACATTTTCTACCTCTATTTCCAGGTAGTGTTCTGAGTAGCATAGCTCTTTGTGCGGTTCATAATGGCCTTTTAAACATTTCAGTCCTCTTATAGGGTGTGATAGCTGGAATCAATGCAAGTCTTCGGGTCAGACACAAGCCTCCTTTTGTCATAAGCAGAACAGAAGGCTACATAGGAGTCTTGATTGATGACCTCACCACAATGGGCACCAACGAACCATACCGAATGTTCACCAGCCGAGCAGAGTTCCGTTTGTCACTGCGCCCTGATAATGCGGACAGCAGACTCACATTTCGAGGTAACTCTTCACTGAGTCTGGCAACCAGATTTGCTCTTCTTTCAAACCTCTCATTATATTCTGTCCTTCCCTTTTCTAGGGTATAAGGAAGCGGGCTGTGTGTCCCAACAACGATACGAGAGAGCTTCTTGGATGAAGTCGTCTTTAGAAGAAGGCATTTCCGTGCTAAAATCCATTGAGTTTTCAAGTTCTAAATGGAAAAAGTTAATCCCAGAGGCTTCTATAAGTATGGGTAAAAGTGTGCCTCTCAGGTAAACATTTTTAATATAAACCTTTCTCACTTTTTACAGACAAATGAGGTCATTTCAGAGAGATATTACCTTTAGACTCCCTACCTACACGTTTTAAATGAAGCTTATTTTTGGCTTCTTTTCAAAATCCTTTAGATGTAACTTATTCAGTATTAAAAATATTTATGATTCTAAATTATTATTTTTACTTTTTATGTAATTTCTCTGTGGCTCCCACTGAGTTCTGGCTTTGCTAAGATTTGGAGGGTACGAACCAAGACATATAGCATATAGTTCTCTGCTTTCTTTTACAGGCATGGAACAGTTGGGTTGGTCTCCTCTTGTTTGTGAGCTATATAGCAAGGAAACTTCTTTGATTAAGCAGTGTTATAAATTCTTTGGACTTATTTGATGTGTCCCTTGTTACATTTTAGGAGGCTTTTTTTGTCCTTGTTTTATCATTCAGGTTATATGGACTCTGAGTCTAAATGACATTAATATAGAAATTTTTGCTTCAGAGATATGTGTCGGGACCTTGCATAAAAAGTCTGCATATTTCATTGCTGATTTTTCTTATTAAAAAAAAAAGTGAGCTAATGAGGGGAGTACACAGAAGGCATAAATCTGAAATTATTGTAGCTTAGAAGCTCATATGGGGGTAGGGGGGTATTGATCGTATATTTTTCCAGTATATTTTTCCTGTTTTTTAACCCTTATTTTCCTTATGAGGGATTTTTGTGGACTTAGTGGTATACCCATTTTAATGCTGCTTTTTATTATCTCTAATCTTTGCAAATGCTGTCTCCCAATTAATAGCCTCCCAAATAATAGATCCTTGTTTGGCTTTCATCTCATGATGGTGTTTTACAATTTCTGTTCCCAAGTTTTGATTTTCGTGGGAGTTTCCCAAATCTCTGGCCCCTCTGTGAGAGGATAGTAAGCAGATTTTTAATGATAGTAACAGTAAGTATTAGAGAACCTGCTCAGTAGTCACCAAACCAGAGGATCTCTCACAGGAATGGCGGCAGGATTCACTGAGAGATGGTAATAACATAAACATAGCTTATAATTGTAATTCACTCAGTTTTCCAGCTGTTTGTTTGTTTAAATTTAGAAGGGTTCACATTATTTCAAACTTTGTACAAAGAATTTATAACATTATGCTGTTTTGATCAAGTATTGCACTATTTCAAATTAATATAATTAGAATTGCATTAAATATGATTAATATGTATTGAGGTCATAGTGAGAGTAGGGGAAGTGATCATTTTCAACTCAGTTTAAAATACTAATTGGTGATAAAAATATGAAAAAGGAGGCTATCAGTTTTATATTTTTACCAAACTAATCCTGAGTAGCCATTTTGTTAAGGTGATTTTTTTTTTTTTTTTTTTTTTAAGTAATTTGGCCAAATGCTTTCCTTTTTAATTCAGGTCTTTTCATTCGGGAGGAATGAATTCTGTCAAGCCCTTATCAGATTATATTCTGTCCTTATAAGAAAGGGAGGACAAATGGATTATAGCAGTGCAACCTTTGCCAACAACTTATTTGTCAGGATAAAGGAAGGGGGTTGGGGAGAATCACACACTCATCTTATAGGGGTCCTACTGTGTTGTAGATGCTGCTGCATTTGCTCACTGTATTTGGAAAGAATTAGGAGTATCTTGATATTATTTGTTCTGAGATTATTATGTCCAAGGAATCTTGTTCTTTATCTGCCTTATGTGATATGGACCCCTGTGTTAATGAATTTTTTATGTGTTTGTAGAGCTCTAGATGTTCTGAAGTACGAGGAAGTTCACATGGAGTTGTTGGCCAAGGCTGTTCCAGAACACTTGGGGAAGTACACTAAATGTAGAGAGCTAGCTGAAAGACTGAAAATAGAAGGTAACAAATACTTTTTTAACTTAAGATTCCTATATACTCTCTTTTCCATTTGAAAAAATTATGAATGGACAGCAGATCCATTGAGTTCTATATCAAAAAAGCCATTTTTAATTACCATAGGACCAGCATGGTTTTAGGCTGGGTGCTACTCAGAGTGGGGTTCCCAGGCTAGGGGCATTGCCACACATGGGAGCTTGTTAGAAATGCAGAATCTCAGGCTCTACCCCAGACCCACAGAGTGAGCATCTGCATTTTAACAAGATTCCTAGGTGATTTGTGTGCACATTTCAAGTTTGGGAAGTGCTACTGTAAAGTTCTCCTTTAAAAAAAAAAACTAAGGGAAGGGGTAGGCTAGGGAGGGCGAGAGGCACGGGGATGTAAAATAAAGTATGGGGGAATATAATCAATGATGTTATAAAGATCATGTAGGGAGCCACATGGGTATTGGACTTGGGGGGTGGGGGGTATCACTTCATAGATTGTGCAGATGCCTGACCACTGCGCCGTACACCTGAAGCTGAAGTAGAATAATATTGAATGTCAACTATAATTAAATATGCATGTGTGTGTGTGTATTGTCACAGGATTTTAAAGTACAGCATAGGGAATATAGTTAATGGTATTGTAACAGCTATGTATGATGTCAGAGGGGTAGTAGACTGGGGGGGTTATCACTTTGTGAGGGGCGTAAATGTCTAATCACTATGTTGTTTTGTACACCTGAAACTAATAAAAAATAAATAAAAATAAAAAATGAAGTACTGATACATGGTACAACATGCTACAACATGGGTGAACCTTGAAACATTATGGTTAGTGACAGAAGCCAAACACAAAAGGCCACATATTGTATGAGTTCATTTATGTGAAATATCCAGAATAGGCAAATTACAGGGACAGAAAACAGATTGATTAATAGTTGCCAGAAGCTGGGTGGAGGGGGAAATGGGGAATGCCTGCTTAATGGGTATGAGGAGTTCATTTGGGTTGATGAAAAAATTCTGGAATAGACAGTGATGACGGTTGCACAACATTGTGAATGTACTTAATACCACAGAATTGTACACTTTAACATGGTTATAATGATAATAAAAAAGGGAGAAAAGAAAAAATTTTAAAAGTAAAATAAAAAAAAACCTTATTTTTCCTTGAGCTTTCTTTTTACAGTTTTCCCATCTAATGTTCTAATAATGAGGAAAACAATACTATCTTTGGCTTTGACAATATAATTTACCATTAACAGATACTTATTTTATATTGGGCAAAAAAATCCAGTTTTCCCAGTACATTGTAACACATGGTATATGCTCTGGGTCAGTGTCTTGACAATCAAAGCCACAGATGATTTGCAGTTGCAGTGCCTTTTTTAAAAAAAAATGTTTTTCATTGTGAAAAATTTCAAACATAAAAATACTGAAAATAATATCAGCTTCTGTATTTTGATAGATGTTTTTTCCTGGGGTGAAAATTATGTGGAGAAAAGCAGGGAACACAATGAGAGAGGGAGAAGGGTAGAAGTTGGATGATGATGTACTATTCAAAGAGGAAAGGACTTTGAGGACTTTGAGGTGGTAAGAATACTGCATTCCTCCTAGCACTGGCATTTTCTTTCAGTTCCAGAGATGTCTGTCACTTTGCCATGCTTTGGCTGCATTTATAGCTGCATATATATCCAAGTGCTCCCTACCATCCCCACCATGCAAGTTAACAAAAACCTAGCAACAAAAGGAAACCCACCCAGACTCTAGAATCATTTTTCGAAATGACCAGACCCTAGTAGTATACTAATGTATAAGAAGTAATGTTGACCATTTATTTCAACATCATCATGTCTCTCTTGGGTAAAAATTACTTTATTGAATATTTAGGCTCTTAGCACCTGTGAAAAAGTGACTAAATTCTGTATTTTAAACTTGGTTTACAATTTAGTTTGTACAGTAAATCACAAGGTTCAGGTTAGAATAATCCAGAATAATTATCTTAACTTGTTAGTAGATAAAGGCTCTAATTCAAGAAACCACACTAGGTTAAATTGTAATACATATCAGTGGTTTTCAAATTACTACGCAGATATGGATACTCCACTAGACAAGTTTCTTGAAAGCAGAAATCAATTTCAGATTCTTTGTAGTATCTTACATGTTTTGCTGTATACATATTTAAAAGATAAAATATATCTTTAACATATATATTACCTCCTCATTTCTATTCCGTGATCCCCGATGAGTCTATTCATGAGTCATAAAATTAAATTACAATTTGTGGTACTAAATTATTATATGACAATGTTGTATTAAGTCCTTTACATGCATTATTTCATTTGATACTCAGAACTGTCCTGTGAAGGATAGGTATTAGCATTATTATTTTAATTTTACAGGTAAGTGGTAACTTGCCCAAGGTCACAACTGCTGGCAGAGCTGGGATTTGAACTAAGGTTGTCTGACTGGAAGGCCTGTGCACTTCACAATTGTCCTTTGTTGCCAGAAAGACCATCAGAAGTCATCTAGGTCCCTTACATTTTCTAGATAAAGACGGTGAGGTCCAGAGGGATAACATGTGCCCACAGAGGATAATTCATTGGTAGATGCAGGCTCAGAGCTGAGATTTTCTGGCTGCTAGTCAAGTGATGGAAGCAGGTGTTACCAAAACCTTTAGGGAAGACTCACTTTCTTGAATAGGATGGAATGACCACCTTAATTTAGGTTTTAAAACAGGTTTGAATTTATTTTTCTAAGAAAAGAATGCTTTAATTACAAAATAATTGCTGAATTATCTCTGTAACATCATTTCTGAATAAAACCGTAAATTATTTAAATTGTGTTATCTTCTAAGAAGCTTTAATCTTTTTAAAATTACAGTTTTATATGGACATAGTTCAGAAAACCATTTTCTTGAAGAAATATCCTGTCTTTAGAATGTTCCAATTCAAACCCATAGCCTATGGAGGGATGTTCACTAAAATTTGCACTGAGAGGGACAACAGTTTCTTTTCTTAACTTTTAATTTTCCAGATTTTTGAAATGAAAAGGACATGCAATAAACTACCAGACAGAATGTTGTAGTTAATATGTAAGATATTCACTCCCTTTATTTTAGCTTCAATTTCCTCATCTGCAAAAGGGAATACCGACCCCACCTATCTCATGGTATTGAGATAAGTGTTGAATGAGATAATTATGCACTTTTGCATATCTTTGTAAATGATAAAAAGCTATAAAAATGTAAGTTGTTAATATAATCTGAGTATCATAATTTTGTTCACCAGCTGCTTATGAATCAGTGTTGTTCCATCAGCAACAAGAAATAAAGAGTGTTCAGCGAGATGAAGCTCTCCAGCTGCCAAAAGACCTAGATTATTTGAGTCTCAAGGATGTGTCTTTGTCATGTGAAGTTCGAGAGAAGCTACATTTCTGTCGCCCACAGACGGTAAGATAACAGGCAGTAGATAGGAACAGGTTATAAAGTAAGAGCCAGTGCTTTAATTTTTTAAACCTGGATTTATAATGGCCACATAACTAATGTTTTATAATATTTCATCATAAAAAATTTAACCTCTTTTCAATATTTCTTTGTATGTTACATGTCAGTATGTTTTTATGAAAAATGAAAAAGGTTAGTCTAAATAAATAAGTAGAGGTCAGGATTTGGGTTGATTATGTATAATCCAGTGGTTTTTCCAACCATTACTTAGATCCCACTCTAGGGGTTCTAGAGTGTTGTCTTGGGAGCTACTAGGAGAAAGGGGAGCCAAAGAAGTTCCCCACCCATTCTTTAGCATGTGTGTACACGCATGTGTGCATGCATGCGTACACACTTGCACGTCTGTATACATAAAAAACTTCATTATATAGTGTGTAGTATTACACTTCTAAGAAATATTTAAAGACTGATATGCCGTATTTATTGATTCTAAGACACATTTTAACATCTCTGAAACTGAGTTGTACTTAAAAATTGGTGGTGTCTGATAGTTAATGGGCAGTGGATTTTATTTTACTTTTTTAGTAGTCATTCATAACATAAAGGAACATTTAACAAAAATCTGGTCTGTAAAAAAATTTTTATTGATTTTTTTTTTTTAAGGGAGAAGTGATTTCATCAATATAATATGGTGTTCTTAGCAATAGTCATAATGGGAACCTTACAAACAGGCTTTAAATTTTATAACTATATATACTATTCATTTTGGGTTATGTCTTTATGGATAGTTATAGGCTTCACTGACCTGGATTATGACCGCTAGCCAGACCACATACATTAATTAAAATTAAATAAAACTAAAAGTTCAACTCTTCAGTCATACGAGCCACATTTTTAGTGCTCAGTAGTCACATATGGCTAGTGGCTATCATGTTGGACAGTGCATTATTACAGTCAAATGGCATAGAAAATTTCCATTATCACAGAAAGTTCAGTTGGACAGCAAAGGTCATTAAGTTTCACAACCCTATCCACAATTCTAAAATAAAAAACGTTCCGATAAATGTTTGCTACAGACTCATTTGGTGGCAAAACTGACCTGAACTGACATGAGGCTATTTAGTCTCTATACCACTTAGAGTTAATAGTCATACGTTTTGCTGTAAAAATACACTGCAGAAATATTGAGATTAATTATAGGGTGCTGCCCAGTACACTGCTGGGGACGTTATGTTAGTTTAATGAAAAGAAAAATTAGGCACTCTAAACATCTGTTAGTTATGTGGTCTTCGACAAGTCATTTTAATTTTGCTAAGCCTCAGTTTTCCTGGTTTGTACTTTGAAAACACATTAAGATAATAGTTTTGAAAATATTTTATAAACTATAATATACAAATTGTCATTGGGAGGAAAATGAAGTTGATTTGATTTAACACAGCTCACTTTGTTTCTCTTGTGGTTTTAATTCATAGATTGGGGCTGCTAGTCGTATACCTGGAGTGACACCTGCTGCCATCATCAATCTGCTCAGATTTGTGAAGACCACTCAGCAGAGACAGGCAGCTTTGAATGAATTGCCCAAAACTGATCACTGTTTATGTGATACAGACAAACTTGAAGAGAGACAGTTATAACTTTCTATTCATGGGAGACTTTTAATTAACATAGGTGTATAGGAGATAAGAAGTATTTCTATTTAGCACCTGTTAAAATAACTGTATTAGTTATTATGGCTTTGTCATTAATTTATGAAGAAGATGGATTATCATTGTGCTTTTTTGTATCTGAAGAAAGAGTTATAAATTTTTAATTTATAACTCTTTCTCTCAGCTGCTCTAATACAGTGAGCCTATTAATATAACTTTGTGCCAGGTTCATTAAAGAGAGCTAGTGGCCCTAAAACTAAAGCTGGAAAAAAAAAATTTAACTTGCCGATTTGCCTGCTCATAAGGACTTTGTCCATTAAATTTAACAAATTGAAAGTCTTGTCTTTCAACTTGTTTTGAACATTAGCAGTCTTCTGCTTGGTTATACTAGGATAGGAGGCAATTTCAAAGCCCTCAAGTTCTTAGGGCTAAAAGTTTGAAACTATGCAAAATTACCCATAATCATTCAGCTAATTTCCAATATTGGAATGTAGTACTGTAGGGTGAAAGTTGACTTCTAAGATTTCTCTGCTTCTGCAGGAAATCCTCACCAGTAATTATCTGTGAACATTAATGAAAACCCTATAAAAAGAAAGATTGGAAATCATAGTTTCCTATCATTCACAATGTGAAAAACTTTTTGGTAACTTGGTTAAGGCAGAATAAAGTAAAGGAAGGGAGAATAAAGTAAAAGGTAGTTAGGTATTTTATATCATACAGTATTTTCTCATGAAACTGTCATAGCCACAATTTCTTGACACTGAAGACAAATCCATAGTAACTGGTGACTGGCATTTCCCTGTTTTTAAGTCAGAATTGACAGAAAAATCAGAATGGTGCTGGCATCCCTGTTCCTCTCCAGGACTTCCATGATATGTAGCCACAAAGGTTGGGTGGGACGACCAGCTGGGCCCTTTGGCTGGCTCCTTAGACACCTTGACCTTTCTGGATAGACTAGAGGAGAATACAGTCAGGTGGGCCAGACGGCCCTACTTGTCCCTGGAAATGCCAACTCGGATCTCAGTTATCAGCCTATGGAGACGTTCCCATCTCAGCTTCAGGCCAAAGCAGATGCTAAGACAGTTTCCAAAGACCCTGAAGTCACTTTGGCTACAGACCTAGGTGTTAAGCCTGATTATAGATGGAGGCAGCCAAATATCTTGTTGCTATAATTGTATGTGGCCAATGGACATAGCTCAGTTTTCATGGATTTGTTTCATCTGTTTCTGGTCTTTCCATAAAGAAG